>NW_006160198.1:2466122-2618295 GCF_000334495.1 Tupaia belangeri chinensis
TTTCCCTCTGTCTCTCCATCGCTCTCTGGTAAATGCGTTTGCCCTCTTATGATTAAAAAAAAATAGAAAGAAAAGAAAAAGAAGAAATAAATAAAATTGAGAAACACGGATAGAAATTAAAGAAGTGGGAAATACCAAGAATAACTTCAAGGATACATCTGGATAGATTAAGGGGCCATTACCTGAGAAAGGACACTTGAGAAAGGAAATGTTTAGGCAGATTATGGAAAGTGGAGTTGGAGGTACCTTTGAGACATTCACATGGACATGTTGGATAAGAGGCCAAGTGTGTTAATCTCGATCGCAGAAGATTAGTCCATCCAGAGGGAGGTGGCCTTCAAGGCAGCTGGCATAAATGGAGTTGGTAGTACTGAACATGATTAACTGAATTGCTATGTCTTGGAGGGAGGTATGAATAGTAGCGCTTTTAAAAGCTTTGAGTGATTCTGGGGCCAGAGGGCGGCAGAGCAGTAAAACAATGCTCTGTAAGACTGATCCAAATGCGAAAGTTGTGCCCAGAGATCCTGTAGAGTGTACCTGGCACACAGGTGCCCATGATCCAGGGCTGCCTGAGACTGGGGAGAGGTCGCAGCATCAGGACTCTTGTTGGGAGTGCTAACTGTTTCAGTCTCTCTCTCTCTCTCTCTCAATAAGTAAATTAAAAATAAATAAATAAAAGCTTCAGGTGACACTAACATGCAGCCAGGATTGAGAGCCATTGTAACCATTATTCTGTTGCCACCAGACAGAAAGAAGAGATTGATACAAGATGGGGGACCTCTGATCTTTTCAGCTCTTATCATTTGCATTTTGCCCCTCTTATTGTTAGGATTCCCTAAACAATGGGGTTTTTCTCTTGAGTATGATAATAGCCTGAACACTCCAGCCTGACACTTAAGTGCTATTCTTTGGCATTGCAGACTCAGGCCAAATAGTAACTGCATTTCCTCCAGTGTGACCTTTGTCTTGGCCCTGATATCCCTCTCCCATCCTTTTTTGTCCTGCTCAGACAGATGACAAGTAAATCAACAAGTCCTGTGTCTAAGGAGACACTCAACTGGAATTTGCATCCAGAATTCTGATCTCTACAGACAATATTAGAGTCCTACCTACCTACTTAGCTAGGCAGAGTTTGAGCAGAAAGCATCCAACAACTTTAACCTTTGGTTTGGGGGTTAGTAATCTCAGATGATGAACATTGCGATCCTGGAAACCCCTGTTCTCATCCTTCTCTCTCTTCCATGGTATTCTGCATATGTAACCTAGTTTAAGGGCAGAGATAAGGCTGTTTCCCATAATAAACTCTAGGGCAGTGGGAGGTAATTGTTAGAAATGTTTGGTAAATATGATTAATGTGTTATCACAGTTAATGAAAAAGGCAAGAACGGATGTTGAGATAGAAAATGGTCTCTGGCGCATTCTCAATCTTCTATGAGTTATGTGTAACTTTGCTCTGACTAGCTTTTTGTGATGATGACCCTAGAGATTTCATTGTCATTATCTAAATATACTATGCTACTTCATTACTTACTACATTTATTAATGGGGTTTGCTCTCCCTGGAGTGTCCTTTTCCCATTTAACTCTAATGTTCTCAAGCCTCAGCCTAGAGGCCTTTAGACCAAATGCCCTGTGCCTGTCCTGCAGCACCTTGTCTATGCATATTCTTTAGAATTAGATGCTCTTATAATAGTTGCACAGTATGAACCTAGTATGGCAGTTCTGCTCCACACAATCACAGGGATCCAGGGTCCTTCTACTTGGCATGTTGTCACTCTTTGCATCTTCCTCATCCAACTTGACTGCATAAATTCCAACAATCACACCTTCACTCCAGCCTAAGGTCAAAGACTGACACACAGGATTCTCCCTTCACCATCCCTTGTCATTAGATGCAAATGATACTTCCACTTACATCCCACTAACCAGAACTTAGTCATACATCTACACCCTTCTGCATGGGAGCCTAGGAAAATATAGCCTTTACTAGGCAGGCATATGTTCAGGTCAAAATTGAGGCTCCATTACTAAGGAAAAAGGGATAATACTGAGGCAGATTGAGGTGTAAATAGTAATCTCAGGCAAAGATGAACACACCAGTCCCTGTTTTTTTCCTCCTTTTCATTCTTGATTTTGATAAAAATTTTTCTTCTGAGTTCAAACAAGATAGGCATGATTCCTGCATTTATGATGCTTTCAAACATTAAACAAGTAATCATCTAGATGAATATATGATTGCAAATTCTAATTAGTGCAATAAATGGAAATTATGGTAAGCGAAAGACTAATGGGGATAGAAAATAATTCAAATGGAGGTGGTATCAGGGACAGCCTTTTGAGGGTTATGGAGAGAAGTGTGGCTGGGGAAGGTTGGCAAAAAGTTGGGGAGAAGAAGGCAGTTGTGAAATACAGATGAAAATATGGACAGAGGCCAGACACCAGAGTTTACAGGTCATGCCGATGGTTTGAGATTTTATTCCAAATATACTAGCAAGGCATTGGAGGAGTTTAGAAAAAAGAATGACATGATTACTACATACTAAGCAAATAAGAAAGTTAGGAAATCATGGTCTCCTATTTTTCATGTGTTACAACATTTTTCCATATATTACCCTGCTATTTTTATCATTCTTTGTATAATCATTTTCCTTTGAACATTTTTCCTTCTATTCAGATTTATGCACTAGTATTTGCATTCTTCTGAACTGTCCTTGTTAAAATTCATCATTGGTTTATTTTTATTCCTTCTTAGGTCCCTATTTACCATTTGCTATTTTCTAAAAGAGTCAGAGAAACATAGGACAATTCATTCAAGAAAAGGAAATAGTTACTTAATATATGGCAACTTAGGATCAATCTCCAGTCTTCCTTCTGACACAATCATTGGCCCCATTTAGTGATTTCACAGGTCTGGTGTAAACCATGAGCATCTTGATTCATCACACAGCTCCCATGATGAGATGGAAGTAAGGGGCACAGTGCGATTTTTGTGCTATTTCTTTCAGGCTTTAGCTCTGATGTGGTTCTCATGTTCTCATTTGGAGGTTGGCCCTTGACTCCTGGCAATGACATACTGTAACCTGCCATGACTTCGCTAAACTTCTGGTCCCCAGCATTTTTCATCAGTGATCTTAGTGCTAGACCTGTGTTTCAAGTCTTGAGTCTCGGCTTTTTTGTCATATTTTTATATTTTTGATACATTTACATTTATATCCAAACATGACAAGCCTAGGCAGTAAAAGAAAGTTTGGCTAAGAGAAAAACCAGTGTGGATGAAGGAATTAAAGATAGCTTTTTGAGGATTCCAAGAAGCAGTGTAGCTGAGTAGTCCTTCAGTGGGACAGGTGTATTGATCACCAGCTTGTGTCAGTGCTGTGCTTGGTGCTAGGACTCAAGGATACATTGTTTGAGAGAGTCAGGGAAAGATTCACATGAAGATGCCTTTTTGACTGAGACTTGAGGCATGAGTAGGGATAAACAGGTGAATATGACATAGAGGGACATTCTAGGGAGGAGGATCAGCATAGTGCAGCATGTAGATATGATATATAGCCTATTGTGGAGCTGTAGCATATGGGGGCTAGTGTGAGGGTACAAAAGGAAGCGCATCGAGGTGAGACTGGAGAGGCAAGCAGCACCATAATAGGGAGGGATTTGTACCCTGTGGGAGATGGAGGGAAATTGAAAGACTTTAAGTAGGAGATTGAGAGGGGAAAATCTGCCTACTGAAATGAAATTCCCAAAAGTAACATGGAAGAGAGATCTAGAGGAATGAGTCTGAAAGCAGAAAAGCCTATTTTTGAAGTAGTCTACATAAGAATTGGTGAAAAACTGACTTTAAGCAGTGATAGTAAGATTCAAGTTATTTGAGGAAGGCACAGCCAAGAAAACAGAGTTGACACACCTTGGGAAATAATTGGATGAAGGGTGTGATTGGCAGTCAGGAATGAAAAATGAATCCCTGGCCCAGCTGTAAAATGTGAAACTATGCAAGGCAAACCCACATAGGAAAGTGCCACGTTTGTGTCTGGAGACCTCTGTGAATGCAATGGGTGTGCACATGCCCATGATCTGGGCTGAGGCTGGGGGTGGACTGTAGTGTCAAGACCCTGGTGGAGGTGCCTTCTCTCCTTCTCTTGAAAAATAAATAGATAAATGACTTAAAAAAAAAAAGTTGACTCCCCAATTTATGGTTGCTGCAATTGAGTGACACAGCTCGCTGAGTTAAGCAATACAGGGAGAAGAGCAAGTTTGGTAAGAAAGGTGATGAATTCATTTTCAGACTTGTTGAGTCAACTGATTTGAATGGGCAGCAAGTAAGTTGACTTTAGTTCCAACCCATTTCTACTTCATTGTTTCTCTATGGAAGTAAAAGCTAAGAGTAAAAGAGATTAGCAAAATAGGAAGAGATGAATAGAAGAGAAACTGATACACAAGTAAGAAATCACACTGCTATAGTATTCATGGGAGGTCATTCATTTTGCAAATATTCATAGAACATATATAAATGCCAAAGTAATAGTCTATAGAAACGATAAATATCAATGTATAAAGCTGTATCTTACATTCATATGCATTATAACAGAACAATAATAACATGCAATGTGCTATCATATGAAGCTATAAGAATTCCAAAAACAAAATATAAAGGTGAATAAAAAACCCTTATACTCAAAAAATCTTGCATAGTCATGACCTTATTTAACTGATTAAACATATTATCAATATAGGTGCGGCATCCTGACATGTTGTATTTCCTGATGTGATGCAATACAAAATAAATAGCAGCACCTACTAAGAACTCTTGCCAAAAATGCTTAATTTAATTTAATCAAACCTTTATATCTAATTTCTAGATAATAAAACATACAGAATTTAGAAATAAGCCCAGCAGCACAAGAAGGAAAAATATTTAAATCTAAGAACATTTAGAAGACAACTAGTCTTGTCTCCTCAAAAAGTCAATATCATTGAGGAGAAAATAGTGGAATTATTCTATATAGAGACTAAAGAGATGTAACACTCAAATGCAATGAGTAAACTTTGGATATATTTTGAAAAAAATCACTATAAAAAGCATTTGGGAGACAAGTAAAGAAATATTAACATGGACTGGAGTATCATGATTTTAGGAAGATGTCATTAGTTTTTAAAAATTACAATGATATTTTAGCTGATAGGAAAATGTCCTTATTTTCAGAATTTAAAGACTGCATTTTATAGAATCTGGAAAACAGCAAACACACAGCACACACACACACAAATATGTTCAAAAGAGGAAATTCAATACAGGGAACTGGCTAAAAAGGTGCTGGAACAGGTAAAAGGACAAAGAAGGGGGGCAAAAAAAGCAACCCAGAGATTAGCAAAAGCAAGAAGTCACTACCATCCCTCGGGTTGAAGGGACAATGGAAGGTGGGGTTACCAGAGCTCAGGAGCTGGGTCATTCAGTGGGAATTGACTGGTACTCCTGAATGGATGCCTGGACCCTGGAGAAAGAGGATGACAGAAGTAAACAAAGAGATTTTCCAAAACACGTGACTGGTGAAAGAAATACTTTCTCTCTCTCTCTTCCTCTTCTCTTATTGTCCAGTTTCCAGCCAATTCTTGGAGACTGCCAAAAGCTAAACAGAACCCAGTTGCAAGGGAGTCTGGGAAATGTAGTTTGCAGGCACCTGCTCTCTGAAATACATTGACAGTGCAGGGGGGAAAGCAGGAAATGGTTCAAGCTGGCAAGTGACTGGCCTTGAGGAGAACTATCATGATACTTGCAGCTTATTTTCAAATGGTTTGGAGAACAAAATATATACATATAAAACATATAAGTTTAGTAAAATATTAAACCTGGTTGTGTATATATGGATGTTCATTTTAATCTTAATTTTCCTATGTTTGAAATTATTTGCAATAAAAGTTGGTGAAAAATCCATTCTAATGATCAGATAATAGGAACTTGATACAAGGTTACAACCATTAAATTAAAAAAGGAAATAATCAAGTTAAATTTGACAAAGTTTCTCATTAAATCTTTGTAATCTAAATGAAAAAGATGTGGGCCAGAGCAGCATTTTTTATTTTCTTTTCTGCCACTACACATTTGATAACTGATTTTTTTAGTTGTCATTCTCCACAGGATGTGTCTATTATTCCCATGCCAACTATTACAACTATCCTATTTACCACTTTATTTTTTTATAAAAAGTATTCATTTATCTTTTCCATGAGAGAGGTAAAAAAGAGACAAAGAGAGAAAGAGAAACAAAAACTCCCAAAAGGGTCTCCATACTGTGATCCAACCCCATCCTCAATCAACACAAGTCATAGGTGCATGCACCCATCATGCCTAAGGAGGTCCTGGGCTAAAATGCAAATCCAGGATCTTTCTCACATAGGTCTAACTGTGCCACTGCTGTGCTACCACCAGGTTCCTGTTTACCACATTTAAGAAAGTTTGGAAATATTTTAAAATGGAAATGAATGAAGGTGGTTTTAATTTGGTGACAATCTTTTATCTGTTTTATTATTTTTTTAAGAAACAAATTAGTTATGTAATACCTCACAGTCAATTGCAACAAATCAGAAAATTGTGACATTAGAGTTAGGAAACCTTCTGTTATAAACATAATGTAATTATAAAGCCAAGTACACCACTGGACACTTCTAAAAAGATTGATTAATGCACGGTTGTCAGCCTGGATGGAGGTGGCTCCTCATGATGCACCAGAGGGTTCACCTTACTTTGTTTTTTTTTACCTGTTCTACATTCTTATCAGAATGTGAGTCCTCAACCTGGCAGCTTGACAAACACACCAAGTGCATGTGCATGTGTGCCCAAAGTCCTGAAAGGAGAGAGAAATAGAAAAGGGAGTGCAGCAGGACCATGACCCTCTCTCTCCCGCTCCCCTGCACCTACACATGCCTTCCGGCAAAATTTTAAAAAAGAAAGAAAAAGAGGAGAAAAGAAAGAAAAGAGAAAAAAAGAAAAGAAGGAAGGGTAAGAAAGAGCAAGAAAGAAAGAAGAAAGAAAGAAAGAAAGAAGGAAGGAAGGAAGAAAGAAAGAAAGAAAGAAGGAAGGAAGGAAGAAAGAAAGAAAGAAAGAAGGAAGGAAGGAAGAAAGAAAGAAAGAAAGAAGGAAGGAAGGAAGAAAGAAAGAAAGAAAAAAGAAGGAGAAAGGAGAGAGAGAGAAGAAAGAGAGAGAGAAAGAGAAAGAGAAAGAAAAAAGAAAGAAGGCTGATTATAATTACTGATGGAATAAAACCCAGGATGAGAGTAAATCCCAATTCAGGATGCACAAAGATTTGAGTCAGCCAGAGTGATGAACCAATGTAAATTAGTATTTAATAGAAATAACTGACTAGCCTTACACTTGGATCTTGAAAAGTCATCTAAGTGTGAGATTTTTATGCAAATAACAAGAGGACTTGATTTCATGCCTTGGTTCTCCCATTCATGACCTATATAACTTCAGCAAGGTACTTTATCCCTTGTTAAATGTCTCAGGTTCCAAGTTGGTAAATAGAAAAGATAATATTCTTCATAGTAATTTTAATGAGTTCATATATGTAAAGCAGTTGAATAGTTTCTGGAACAGAGTATCAGAAGAAATGTTAGCTGGTATTTGTGATATGTGTATGGGAATCCAGGTGGCTCTACTATTTAGTAAATAATATGAAAAAGACTGAGTAGTTGATATTACAACCAATAGATTTCAGTTGTGGGACAGAGTTGCCAAAGGAGTCTATGACATTAAAGACTTTGTTTGTTTGTTTTGAAAGTTTTTTGTGCTAAAATACATGTATCATAAAACTTACCACCTTAACCATTCTTGAGTGTACAATTTAGTATCACTAAGTACATTTATCACTACCTTTTATCTCTTGGACTCTTTTCATCTTGCAAAATTGAAACACTCTATAAATTAAATGAGAACTGTCCATTCTTCCATAGCCCCGCCCCTGAAAAATCACCATTCTTCTTTTCATCTCTATGATTTTGACTCCTCTAAATATCTCGTATAAGTAAAATGATACAGTATTCTGGCATAATGTACTCTAGGTTCATCCATGTTGTAGCAAGTTTCAGAATTTCCTTTGTCGTATACTTGATTTAGCTTATTCATTTTTCTATCAATGGATTTGGGTTGCTTCCATGTTTTAGCTATTGTGAATTTGAAATCCTATTTTTAATTCTTTTGAGTACATACACAGAAGTGGAACTGCTAGATCATATGGTGATTCTGTTTTTGATATTTTGAGGAACCATCATGTTGTTTTCCGTAGCTACTCTACTAGTTTCCATTCCCACATGCAGTGCAATAGGATTTAGATTACTCTACTTTCTAACACTTTTTATTTTCTGGGGGGTTTGTTCTTGCTTTTGTTTTTTATAGTAGCCATCCTAATGGGTATAATACCTCATTGTAATTTTTATTTTTACTACCCTAATAATTAGTGGTGTTGAGCATTTTTTTTTCATATACTTTTTGGTCTTTTATATATCTTTTTTGTTGTTGTTTATTGAGAGTTTTTTGCTTTCACTGGAGAGAGAGAGAAAGTGAGACAGAGAAAATGAGAGAGAAAGTGAGAAATCACCTCCCAAGTGGGTTGGCCACGCCACAATTCCTTTTCCATTCTCCTCCCAGGGTTTTGGACACACATGAACGTGTACGCAGCATGATTTTCAAGCCACCGCATCTGGGACTTGAACCAAAGTTGGTCGTATGGGAGTCTAGCAATGTAACTGCTACCATATTGGCTGGCCCCTGTGTATCTTCTTTGAAGAAATGCTTATTCAAGTTCTTAACACATTTCTGAATCAGGTTGTTTGTTCTTTTTTGATGATAGGCACTATTTAATATTAGGTTGTCAAGAAAGGCATGACATACTTTTATGTTTTTCTATGCAAAAATGTGATTGTGACTTTTCTGACAGCACAATAATATCTCATTGCTTGGTAGGAACTACGAAAGTCATTGTTTGCTCTGCTCAGGCTGGAACTAAAGCAAAGGGCTGAGGAGTGCTATAGTCAGAAACTCTCATAAACCAGTTGGAATCTGCTCAACACAGAGCTGAGATACAGGAACTGCTAACAGAATTGGAGATGTCAGGAAGACAAAAAATGGAATGAGGTGTGGAATAGAATTTTGACCTTGTTTTGTACAGCCCCATTGAATTCTCCTGAACTGATGGTAAAAATACCATGACATAAATTTTGATTTCATATAATGGAAACCTTCCATGTGACCAGAGCTGGAGAGAGCTCTGGTAGCTTTGGGAGTTTCTTAAATTACCTGTCCTGCAAGGATTATACATTATACATTAGGGTGACCACTTGGCAAAGGTGTGACGGGATTTAAACTCATGTGTGATTGGATTAGTTGTCTTTTCTGAGTTACCCCAGGAATTCCAAGATTTTACCCAATGAAATTCGAAAGATTCCAAATTTGTTTCTAATAACATACTAAACAGCTTTCCAAATTGCTGCCTCAATGTTCTTACTGGTTTTGTTTTTGTTTTTGTTTTTTAGGCTCTGGGCCAATGCAACCATATATTTTCCCCCACCAACAAATAAGTTAAATATTCAGAGTGTTCATTTTTTCGGAAATGAAGTTGAAATTATTAAACAGGAAATATGCTCTTAGCTCCTAAAGTTAGACACCTCAAGACAAAATCAATTCCATCTCAAATGGAACGATACCAGAGAGCTGTTTAGAAGTCTGTTGATGGGAAAGAAATATTGAAGGTGAATGCACCAGACACAGGAAATGAGAAGCTTAAAGATATCTTTTAATGCTAAAAGGTGCTCTATCTTTTCTGTTCTCCAAACCTTGAAGAAATCTTCAAAATGTACTCCTCACTTGAGGCATAAATACATAGGGAAAAAAAAAAAAAAACAGTAATGCCTGGGATAAAACAATAAAAGAAAAGATGAAAACAACAACAACATTTTCTCTACTAAGTTCTCTCTGAAAATTAATAAATTTGAATTCTGGAGATACCCAAATCATTGACCACATCTGCTACCGTGAATATGCACTGAGGAGAAAAAAAATAGAAAAATTCTGCTAGTTTTTGTTGTGAAAAAGCCAATTGCTCACATCCCACATGGTCTCAGTTTTCAATTGGTAAGTGTTCTTTTTAAGCTTGAGAAGTAGCATTCACACATTATATGGAGCAGTGCCTCATTTCTTTCTCAATGACTGGCTCTGCTGGTTGGCAAATGGAACATTTTCCTACTCTCTCAGTTCAATTGAGTGGTTTATACAAAGTAATATGAGTTCTTCAAGTGGGTGTCATCTAACGGCACCCCTTCGGTGGGTCTTGTTAAACAAAAGCACGTTCAGAATCACTGACTCAATTGGGAGATGAAAATAGAAACTTGATAATCCAAGTTAAATATATCTTGACTCAGTGTTAGATTTTCATATTTTACCTATGAGGAGGGTCAAACATGTGAGGTCTTCAAAATATTCATGGAAAATGTGTATTACTTAAAAACTGTATATAGATCTTTTAAATTGTTGCACCAAAAAATAAACTTGTACTTTAATTCCATTTTTTCCAAGAACTTTCTGAAGTTATATCTTAAAGGATTTTCTTTAGCATGAGGGGCAGATTTTATAAACTTATTCAGACTATTCTTTCCAAAATTTAAAACAAAAATTTAATGCAGTTTCCAGAAATGGGTAATAAATGAAATGACAATGAGTAAAAATTGTCTTGTAGCAGTTTAAAATTTTACATTCCTCAAGAGAATTGATATTCTTTGTTTTCTAGGGTTTGCATCTTTCATGTCTAAATCCAAACCATTTTTGTTTGTTTGTTTGTTTTCTAAGATTTTTAGGGATGTCTGCTCAGCAATCCTTTTTTCTCCAGTCCTCTCTCAAGATTTTGGGCATAAATGCACATGCAACCAGGATGATATTTAAAAAGGCCCAAGTCTGGGAATCAAACCATGCAGTTGCCCATGTGAAACCATGCAGTTGCCCATGTGAGATCCAGCTTAACCTCCATGCCACCTGCTGACCCAAAATGCTTTAGTCATCAGATCTCGGACCAGGCATTTCCGATTCCTCATTAAGAAGCATCCCTACTTTCAGGTATGGGTTCCTTCCTAAAGAACTATGAAATGGGGCCGGCAGATGATGTGGTGTTTGAGGCACTGGACTCCCACATGGCCATTCATAGCTTTAGTCCCAGACCTGGTGGCTTGCTTTCTCACTTTCCCTTTCTCTCTCTGCTCAAATTAAAAACTAAAATAAAATTAACAAATAAAATTAAATTAAATAATTCTTTAAAAAATAATAAAAAAGGGCTATGAAATGCTCCCTCTACTATCAAATTAAAGAAGTGTGTTCTGTTTAGGAATTCCATCAGAAGTGAGACATAAACAGTCAAAAGAAGGAATGCAACAGTATCCATAGTTATAAGATAGGTTATATACCAAGTAGATCTACTTTTTAGACCTTTTGCTTTTTAATAACATATTACACACTCCTAAAAAAGTAGATTTTGGCAATAGGATTGAGAAAAAACGTTTTATAACTCTGAAATAATTGTAAGCAGCTTCAGCCTTTTTTCTTTCTCTACCTGCATTGCTAGGTTTCTTTGATAACAAAATATGAATGAGCCATGTGGATAAAGTACTGGGCAACATGAAGAAAAGCTCCCCAAATGGACAAAGCTTGCCAGCAGAGTGCTAGTAAAAACTTTGCATATCTCCTAACTTACCCTGGGCTTCCCTGTTAACACCACCCAAAGGTAAAATTCTTTTAAAAAATGATATTTAATTAAGAACAATCTAATTCTCAAAGGTTATCATTAGAATATTGAAAACAGCCTACTCTTTTAAGAAAAGTAAGGGTCTCCTGTTTGCCTGAATCATGTGGTTTATTGTCTGGTGAATATTTGTTGAATGAAAAAAAGTTAAATAAGCAACTGAATAAGAGGATGGATGGGAAAGAAATAGAAATACCATATTATGAAACCCTAAAAATTCAATGAATTTTCAAAACAAAGAACCTTGTAGGGTGACTATAATTATTAACAAAGGTAAGGAATGATCATAAGTTTACATCATTTTATGATTTAATAGGTTTTCATATTTTCCTTTAAGTATATGCTTAACAAGCAAACACTCACCTGCATTTATACAAAACCCATATTTAAAAGTCACATGACCTTGGACAAGAAACTTGAGCTCTACGAGACTCAATTTCTTCATCTGAAAAATAGGAACAAGTGCAGTAAAGTTAAATGATTTAGTGTTCATAAAGAACTTAGAACAGGGCCTGACATACACTAAGCATACAATCATTAGTTGAAATGACAATTATTGGGCCAGCCAGAAGCATGGTGGTTGACATGACTGGATTTCACATGACCAACTGGGCAGTTTGAGTCTAAGACCTAGAAGCTTGAAAACCATGGGCCACCAGGTGATCTGGAGGTTAAGGCACTGGATTCCCACATGGTAGAACACAGTTCAAGTCCAGAACCTGGCAGATTGAAAATCATACCAGATGTGTGTGCATGCACACCTAAAATTTTGAGAAGAGGATGAAAGAGAAAAGATTGCTGTGTAACTGACCATCTTCCCAGGAAGATGCTCTCCCTCTCCAGCAAGTGCACTTTCTTTATGACATTTTTTTTTCTAATTATCATTATCATTTTCATCATCTTTATCTTCCTCAGCAGATTCATTAGATGCAGAGAAAGTAATAATAAATTACTTTCAAAAGATTTTTTAATTAGGTCATTTTGAAAAAATAGTTTTAATTTGTGTTAAACTCAAGTACCTAACTATGGAAAAGAGATTCAGAATTTTCCTCTCCTTGAAGGCAGAGTTCATGCATTATTTAGCTTTTTACCTCCGTTGCACCTTACAAACTATCTTATGGTCACAGATCTGGGCAGTCAAGATCTGTTTGTGAAATGTGTGAAAGAATCAATGTATAATAGAACAAATTCTTCTCCTATCTTGAGTTGACCTCACCAAAATTTTGCTCATAAGGGTTTGCCTTTATATTCCTTTTTCAGCTACTTCAAAAATTTCATTTCTATAAAGGAGAATGCTGAGTCAGTCCTCTTGGCAGTAATGAGAAGAGGGGAACATGAGAACTGAAAATAGAAGAGGAAAGCAAAGTGCATGGTAGAACTGGGGAAGAGAGTTTTGCAATTAAAAATTTTGCAAAGAAAAGAATGCTGAGAGAAAGTAGACTCCAAATTTGGAGCTGCACGTGCATGTCTGTAAGGAAGGCAGGAATGAGACACTAGGTAAAAGACAACGGCAGATTTCATGAGCTTTAGCATGAATAAAGACCCTTTCCAGTGCTGACAGAGCCTTCCCTGGGTACCACGCAGATCACATCATTTGAACATTTGCTGCATCTGCCTAGCAACCCTACTGAAGAGCCACTACTACCCTCAATCTATAGATAAAGATGTTGTGGCATAGAAAGGTTTAAATTGTATCCAGTATCACAGCTAACCAATGTCAGTTATAGGAGTTGAACCCAGGCAGTTCAGTACAGTTCAGTTCAGTTCACACAGAAATCTGTCCTTAGACACTGTCCAACACTGTCCTTAGGACTTACTCCAAGTAATCCTCTTTACCACAGCAGGGTATGACATATGCTCAGTTGGCTATGCCAAAAAAAGCCACGTAAAAGCTAAACAGGGCCACCCCATGCAGTGGTAGTTAAGGTAGCTGAATCTCACATGGCTTATACTGCATGGTTCAAGTACTGGACCCAGTGGCTTGAGAAACTTGCTGGGCACACATGCATGCATGCCCAGAATCCTAAAAGAAAGGAGAAATGGAAGAGAAGGAATTGAGGTATGACCATTCCCATGGAGGAGGGGGGGGGCTTTTTCACCTCTCTCTCTCTCTCTTTCTCTTCTCTGTCTCTTTCTGGTGAGCGCACATACCCTCTGGCTAATTAGAAAAAAAAAAGAGCTAAAAGAAGGTTTTGTAATTCAAGAGTTCTAGCTATTTTTTATTTCTGGGTCTGAAATAAGGAGGAAAATCAGATTTAAGTCAAAAATTTAAAAGAGAAAGGACAGTAAAGAAAAAATTAAAAGAAATCTCTTTGTATAAAGATTACCCACAGCAACAGCAAATAAACTTTAAAACATCTTATGGAAATGCTAGAGAAAGATTCTAAAGATTTTCTTGACAGAGCTTAAGAAGAGGAAATAGAGAGTGCACAGTATTCAGACCATTCACTGTAGCTGTGGCTTCTACCTGCCTTTGATCCAGGTTTCACTTCTGAAAAGAACCTCCTGGTTTTTCTTTGAGAAATCATCCTGTCCAAATGATTAGGTCAAATTCTGTTGGAGCTGATTCCACTTTCATCCCAAACACTGAAAGTTCTGCATTCTTCTGATCAATGCATGCGAAAATCTGATGATCGGCGATGTAATTTTCAATGTAATTACCAGGAAAGAGAAGGATTCTCCCCAGGGATTACCTACCAGTGTGTTCTAAGCCTGAACTTGGTGGTGGTCATCTCATTGCAAGATGGAGTGAAGCCTGTCTCAAATAAAGACAATGCGAAGTGTATCAGGTAAGACCAATGCAGAGGGACACAGATTTCTGAGGGTCTCACAGGTGCACCTAGATACTGCTGAGCTTACAACTTGACTTTTCAGTTACGTGTTTTAAGAGTGAAAATATGTTTAAGTTAGTTTATTTGGTTTCTGCCACTTACATCAGACAGAATCAAGACTAGTACACTAACATGAAACATGTAAAATGCCCAATGATAGTCTTTTTTAGTAGTAAAATCATGATGCTTGAGAAAATGACTCCCACGGGAAGTGTCAGGTTTGCATCTGCAGATCTCCCTGTGTGTGAAGGGCATCTGCCTACCCATGATCTGCAATCTGCAGCTGGCTAAAGCATCAAGACCCTGTGGGAGATATTGTCTCTCTTTCTCTCTCTCTCATTCATGAAATGAATGAATGAATAACTGCCTGACTTAAGAAAGAAGAGAAAGAAATACCAATTTCAAAGTTTTGGTGTGAAATCCTAGAGTCTAAGTTTTCACTAAGCTCTCAAAGCAATTCTGAGTAAATAGTCTCAGATCAGCCCAAAGAAAGTCGACATCCTCACTGAGCATCACCAGAGGTACTCATCTGAGGTTGCACACTGAGGATCTGTGTATCTAAAGGCAAAGAAGATCCTTAAAGATAACCCTGCAAATTTCCCTCATTTTACTTTCTTACAGTGTTGTCAAGATTAAATGAGGTAATACATATAAAAAATCTCTTGCAGTTAACTTATGCTGAGAGCAATTATTTTAGCATGCTATTATACAGGTCTTGTCATCTTTTTGTCCATTATAATAGCATGTTAAAATAATTGCTCTCAGCATAAGCTAACTGCATGAGGTTTTTTATATGTATTACCTCATTTAATCCTGACAACATTGTAAAGATGATAATACCTATATATTTATAGAGTTCAGCTTTCATATATTTCTGAAGTGTTAAGATTTAGAAGGCTGAATACTATGCTAGTTTTTAAGCTTTTGTCTCTCAGTGCCTAACCTTCAAGGCCTCTCTGGATTTAAAGGGAAATGTGTCCCACATTTGTATATGCTTCCCTGACTAGTTTACAGAGTAACTTGCAAGGTTGCAAATATCCAGTAGGTTCAGAGCAATATCCTGACTGCATATTTTTGGTATTTACTTCTTGGTTATTTTATTCCCTCTTGGTTTTTAAAGTTCCACATTGCTCACAGGCACTCTCGGCTTTTAATCACAGTAGTCCTAAGATCCTTACCCCAACTGTTCACTAGATATGAGACTAATTAATCATATACTTGCAAAGTTGAGAAATCCATATCCAAATTAAGGAGGAAGTCCACGTGATTAAGTAAAATCCAAGATTATGAGATGTGTCTTCATGGCTCAGATTTTGAGGTCCAGTATTTTGTTTATAAGTGCGTTGAAAACTTTAATCATAATCCTTGTTTTAGTATTTGTCTGTATTGTAGATGCCAAACATACATCTCTGGAGTCTTAATTGTAGCTACACAATTGTGCTAACAGGCCACATAACAATCATAGAATCATTCAACAAAGAAAACAAGAAGGCCCAATAATTAAAAAGATAAAAAACAAGTACCATCAAAAACTCAATACACAATATGACCTCTCTAAGAGCAGTACAGATCTGGCTTGATCACATCCTCAGAAAGATGTTGATTTACAGAAAGGGAGTCTGATGAAGTGGAAAACAAAACAAAACAAAACAAAACAAACAAAAAACCACCCTGCTGGTAGCCATAAAGTATCTGAAAATTGAAGCGAAGACCACAATTTGCAAACCTGTACTAATATTCACAAAACAGATAAACTATCCTAAACTAACATGCAAAACTAGCAAACTAAACTCATAGTGCTTTAACAAAGCTCATTTAGATGTGTGTGTTCCAAGATAAGACCACTGACAAGGTGATCCAATGGTAACTCTGCATGGGCTTGTGTGTTAGAGAGAAGGTCAATGGCTACACCAGCAATTAGGCTTGTTTATAGACACAGATATGGTTTATTATCTATTGATGGGATGTGTATAGTATTCTTTTGGGGGGGGGGAGGCGGAGGTTTTTTGTCTATAGGGCGTGCGCACTCACCAGACAGACAGAGAGAGACATAGAGACAGAAAGCGAGAAATCACCCCTCAGGGTGGATGGTCACACCGCAATCCCTTCTCCTCCATTCTCCTCTTGGGATCTTGGGCACACACACACGCGCGCCCGGCGTGAGTTTTAAGCCACCAAGTCCGGGACGTGAACCATGGTTGACTACGTGGGAGTCCAGAGACATAGCCATTATGCTAACTGCTGGTTCCCTACTATTCTTAACTGTACTGAGATGTATATCATGCTGGGTAAAGTCTCTTTACTATCTAAATGATGTACAGTGATCAAATGTATAAATAATAATACTACTAACAAATTAAAAGAAAAAAGATATTAATCCATCCCTAACAAGACCATTCTGTGCCAATTCCAGCATTCAAGCTCCATATATTCTCTTTCCTAATCCACCCGTTATGAGACACCCCATGGTTCCCTAATATGTGCATTCTCCCTGGCCGCAACAAGCTAATAAACCTAACTTTGTGTTTCACCAAGAACCCCATCACCCAGAGAGGATAGAATCTGATAGATCAGCAGAATATCTTATCAAAGCTTCAGTTACAACATCAATATTCTGAAACATATTCTGAAACATCAATATTTCTTCCTTATGGGTTGCAGTATAAACTTGAATCCATGAACAATACGGTGCTGTTTTCACCATGGCCAGGACAGGGATCCAGGAATCATCGAGGAGTAAAAGCGGGAGTAACTTCTTTCAATTTTATGACTACTCAGATTTATTCAATTCCTATCCTCCCAATTTTTAATGCTGTATGTTAGAAGATCTTAAAGGAATGGTTTCACCAAAGGACATAATGATGCTATTGAATCAAAAGTTAAGACAAGGACTTAGTCATTTGAGCTCTATACGCCACCATATCAACAGCTAAAGAAAGTGGTCACTCTTGACCGGACTCAGTGAGCCTAATTACCCACAGGAAGCTGATTTGTGGTTACAAAGTGGAGGCAGGAAGGACAATATATGGAACCTGGGGTATTCTTTAAGGTGTCCCTTAGTACTTTCATTTGCAATAGCAAAAGTTATTGGAAAAGTCTTAACAGCTAAAGGAGGGCATGACCCCTAAAGCATCTGACACTTTAATAATAAAGATTTGGGTCACTCCAACAGGTAAAGGATTTAGGCCAGTTGAAGTGTTGGCTTAGGGCAAAGAAAATATAAAAAATTTAGTAGAAAAAGAAGTTATAAATATCACTACAGTCTCATGAAACTAGGGCTATAAGAGTGATGCATATTTTCTCCTTTGCTTGTTATATAAATATGATTTATTGCCTAATTTATTATGTTATTATAATGTTATATTTTATTTTATCATCCTTTCTGCCATGTATTATAGGTAATATGTTGTATGTTATAATATATATAACTGCATATATTTTACATTTTTCCTTTCTCCTTTTTCTCTGATTATTTTAAAAAAGATTTTTGGTAATGATTAACTTTATGATTTAGTCACTCGACTATAAAATATTTGCATAGGACCAAGATTGAGCTTAAGGAATAATTAATATCACATAGGGATGGATACCATGATTGTTTCTCATATTAAATATAAAATGTGTTATATAGGATTTAATTTGACTTCAGTGACTTTATATCTCCCCTTTTTAGGAAGAGGATGAAAACAACTTTCCTCAAAGAGTCGATACCCACATCTATTTGTTACTGCTACTGTAAGAAAATTCAGATACATTTAGAAGGCTTCCTAGGAGGCTGAGTTGCACAAACTTTGTCTAGGTCCATTGTTAAGCTAATAAGTCTCAGTTCTAAACCCACCTTTCTTTACTCTGCTTTGGAATTCGGCACTAAAAATCCGCACACTGTGTGCTTCTTTTGCCAGCTGGCTCTTTGATAGTCTGTGTTAATAGTGGGCACTCGCTGGAGTGTGGCAGGCTAAAGAGAGAAAGGACTTCCTTCCTCCTGGCAGCATGGCCATGCAATTGCTCTTCATCTTGTCAGTGACAGATGGTTGGACTCTGCCAATTTCTGACACTAAGAGAACCAATCTTATTATCTCCCCTCAGACCTACCAGCTACTGCCGCGCAGTAAGACCTTCTCAGAGGCTTGATCCCAGTCCCTCGGTGTCTCCACTCCATTTCCTAGGTACTAATAATTCCAAACTCTTTCCTTTGTTCTTTCAGCCCCACGGTGGTAGCTATTTCTGCCATTACTACCTCTGTAGTAAAACACAGTGGCTCCTCTTTTGCTATTTGATTCTCTAGCAACCATTTAACCAAGGTCTTAGATCAAATTCTCTCTGTCAAAATAACGAGTAGGGCTTATTTATTCTGATTAGATACTAGCGGACATAAATATAAACAGTACTATTTACTTAAGACGGCATTTAGCAAACAGGGTTCACTCATTTAAGAAAGCAGAGAATTCAAGTACAAATAACTCTCTACTTTCATAAAGCAGATCAACAATCCCTTATTCAAAGTTTTCAGGAACAGAAATGTTTCAGAATTCTTCAGATTTTAAAAAGACAGTAGTATACCTTTTTAAATTACAATGTGTAATAGTTCCAGTGGGGTGTGGGCACTACATTATAATGAAATATGCTAGGAAACAGGTATTCCCATAAATCTTTTTGATGACATTTTGCTACCAAATGAGTTATCAGAAGACAAATACAAAAGAAAACAAAAACTTGTGGTTTTCAGTGCCTTTTAACTTAAGAATGATAACTAAAGCATTTTGAAACCATACTAGGGAAAGTTCCCAAATGACTACTCAAAGGGCCAACTTTATTTTTAAATCTAAGTTGGAATTAAAGTTTCAAAAAAAAAAAAAAACATTAAGTAAATCTGGGTAGGGAAGCACAGTCTGACTTAAACACCAGGAGGATGACAACAGAAATAAAGAGGGAGCTTTTGCAGTCTACTCTAGTAGTCTTTAGGAAAAATTGCCCTCATTTTACCTGAGTCAATGAATCGGTTCTACAGTGGGAAGGAAAATCTACCCTGACAGCAAACCATGAGGAGTCCTTATCTGAGAGTAGGTTAATGCAGTTGCATGCAAAATTCAGGCACTGTAACTCTATCAAAGAAATTGTAACAGTGCCACATGGAGCATGTCTTAACATGCTGATTTGTTATTTTATTTTTTGATGTGTTGCAGAATTAAGCAGAAAAAAATTTTATAACTATATCCCTGGTGATTTAAATATATCAAGCTAACTGCCAGAAGAACTCCAAAGAGAAATAGGCAAAAATTACTTATCTTGGGAAATAAGGCTGAGGAAATGTAATATGGGGGTAAGACAGAGGGTCTTTTATTTAAGCTTTTCTATATCTTTTAATTTGTAACTAGGTGAGTATATTTACTTAATAAAAGATTTCTCCAGCCAGTTTCCTGGCCTGATGATTAAGGTGGCTAAATCCTACATGGCCTATGGCACAGTTCAAGTCCTGACACAGTGACTTGAGGAGCACATGGAGCATATGTGCATTTGTGCTCAAAATCCTGAAAGGAGGAATCTCTCATTTCAGAAAGGATTGTGGCTGCCATTGTCATGTTGTGAGGTGCTTTCTCCTCTCTCTCTTTCTCTGGGTGTGCATGTGTCCTCTGGCAA
The DNA here is from genome assembly GCF_000334495.1 of Tupaia belangeri chinensis. NCBI lineage: Eukaryota > Metazoa > Chordata > Mammalia > Scandentia > Tupaiidae > Tupaia > Tupaia belangeri. The sequence goes on from NW_006160198.1 coordinate 2,486,367, forward strand.
ATAAATAAATAATTTTTCATTGCTATTCTAAAATGTATACTTAGAATGAAACATATCACTATGAGATTTGAAGAACAGGTGCTTGGGAAACAGCAGTTAGTATAATGGCTATGTCGTTGTACTCCCAGATAGTCAACCATGGTTCGCATCCCAGACCCGGTGGCTTAAAACTCACGCCGGGCGCGTGTGCGTGCATGCCCAAGATCCTGAGAGGAGAATGGAGGAGAAGGGATTGCGGCATGGCCATCCTTCCTGGGGGTGATTTCTCGTTTTCTGTCTCTCTGGCTCTCTCTGTCTGTCTGGCAAGCACACACACCCTATAGCGAAAACCTCTCCAAAAAAAAAAAAAAAAAAGAAAAAAGAAAAGAAAAAAAGAACAGGTGCTTGATTTATAGAAAACAAATACAGTTTTATGCTTTCTAAATAGCAATTTATAATTTGATTTAATAAGATTTATCTAAATCACCTTGACTTGATGTCTAATCTCAGCAATTTAGTAAAGATATATCTACTCCAATCTCCTTTCTGAAACCAACCTAAACAGTAAGAAGAAGATAAAAACAGAGACAGAAACTTCATCTCCAATGAAGCTGAAAAATAATCACAACCCCAAAACACAAACTATGAAAAATAGTTGCCAACGGTGAGATTTTGGACCAAACTGGAAGAGGCTGAGGAAAGATTCCAAATAACGGATCTTATGCAGTAAGCCAGGTTCTCCCAAAGCAGCATGTGGTCCTGAAGGGCTCAGTCAGAGGGCCCTCACCTGGAACACGACATTCTTAGAGTTTGCTCAGCAACATCCCTAAAGCTTGCACTGACCTGCTAACAGCAGTGGACTTGGTGCTGAGTAAGAAAGATCCAGACACAGCATCTTTACAAAAACTCTGCCAATATGATAGAATGGACAAGGGATGGAAAGAAGCAGTCAGGTTTTATAGCAGGTGATAACAGAGCTTTACTCCTTATTTTTAGACAGGCACTTCCTCTGTTGCGATCTTTCTGCCTCAGCTTCTTGAGTTGCTAGGACTTCACCAGCATATGCCACTGCGCCAGGCCTTTAAGTTGAACCAGAAATCAAACCCGGCCTCCCATGGGGTCCCAGGCTGTGGAGCACAGCCGCTGAGCAGCACATACCAGAAGCTGTCCAACATCCCATAGGTTTTAACTCACTTAAATTTGATAGACCTATATGGTGGACACTATTTATATCCTCATCCCCATGCTAAGGTAAGGAAACTGAGGCACTAAGAGGCGAAGTGCCTTGCCCATAGTCACAGCTTGTAAGTAAGGGCTAAACCAAAAGTCAAACCTAGGCCACATGCTTCTGGAGTGTGTGCTGATAACCATGAAGTTACAGTGCCCTTTTGAAAAGAGATATGAATGAATTATAAAACAAAGGGGAAAAAATGAAGGAAGGAAACATCTCACATACAAATCTTTGTTATTACTAAAATAAAAGCCAACTTGCTCATTCAGAAAGAGTGCAGAGAACTCTGAAAACATGGAAAGGAGACTTTCTGAGACTTTCAGAGGTTCCATAAACTAAGATTTTTCTAACTACAGTAATCTCAGTTTACTCCCCTGAGTTGAAGCTGCCTACTCCTTCCACTCACCTTCTGGGTCCCTCTCCTTCCAGTTCTGGAGGTTGTAGCTAGCTATGACCATCCTACCCTCCTTCAAAGATGAATAAAAAACAGAAATGGAACTGTGTGGCCAATGACAAGGAGAAAAAAGAAATAAGGATTTATTAGACTATAGAAAGACTTGTAAAGTGAGCAACTAAAAGAAAAATAAAACCATGCAGAAAATAATCTAGGGGAAAAAAGTGGACTACCGTCTAAAGTAGAGGCAAGGAAATGGAAATCTCACACATCTACCACATATCTGGTATGTTCAAGATTTCACTGTAATCCACAGAGAAATCACAGAGACGATCTGTGCCCACAGGTCAGTATGCTGAAGAGAGAGTTTCCAAAGACTAAGATTTCTAAACTACTACTAGCTCAACTTAGTGCTCTGGCTCTTCCTTCACATTTCTCCTAAAAAGAGCTTGTCCTTGAAAAACTCACTTCATTCAGAAATCAGTAGTTTGCAAAAACAGAATCAGTTTACAATCTACACAAAAGTACTTCAAGAAAAAGAAGAAGAGAGTTAACACTAAACAGGTGAAGAACATAGACACACACAAACTATTATCACAAACAAGCTAAAGAGTTTTTCATTAAATAAGAGAACCTATAGAAAACATGGTTTTTATGTAATCAGAAATCAAAGGAGCCAGCTAACACTTACTGGCTGTCATTATTAAGTCTCAAGGATTACTCTAAGTTAACTACTTAAACTTAAATGACTAAAAAGATAATCATTTGTAATAATACAATCATATAATAATAACCTCTCTAGGAAGGGTTTTTTGTTTGTTTGTTAAGAAAGTTGGCTTTTTTTTTTTTTTTTTGGCTTTCTGTAGTACACAACTCTAAAAATCAATGGAGGAATGCCTACAAAGATCATACAAAAAACATCAACGAATCATTCATTCGAATGTAAGAACAACCACTGTATTCAAAGAGACAAGAATTGAGGATATAGTTCATTCACATCTTATATTAATTTCAAGAAGAACTTAACTAACCAGGAGATGAATAGAGAAAATATGACTAACGTACTGGTGGTGACCTTTAAACTGAGTTAAATATAGAACTAAGATTAAACAACAATGAAGTTGCAAATTTAAATATGTGAACATTATAAACCAAGGCACTATAAGAATAATAATATTACTCAAAAAATTCAGCAGTTGAAGGGCAGAGATAGAATCATCTTTCATAGAAATGGGAAATGATCAATTGATACTGTTTAAAACTCAGTAAAGCACAATAAAGTCTATAGCCAATTTTGAACTTAGTGCTGCAAGTCTGAATCTTTCCCCCTGAAATCAGAAATGAAGAAGCAAGTCCAACTCTTACCAATGCTATAAAATATGACGGTAAATGTTCTAGCCAGAGCAATAAAGCATAGGAAAGAAAGACAAGGCAGACAGATTACAAAGAATGAAGTATGGGGCCAGCAAGTGACATGGTTGTTAGGGCACTGGGCTCCCAAATGGTCGACCATGGTTTGAGTCCCTGACCCAGCAGCTTGAAAAATCACACCAGGCACATGGACGGGCGTGCCCAAAATCTTAAGTGGAGAGTAGAGGAGAAGGGGTTTTGCTGTGACCATACCTCAGGGAGGTGATTTCTCACTTTTCCTCTCTGTCTCTCTCTGGCAAGCTCACATGCTCTACAGCAAAAACATAAAAAAAAAAAAAAGGTGAAATAGAGTGTTTTTAGAATCATTTTATATCATTTCCCATAATTGGACAAAACCTTAATGAAAGACATTAAAGACCTAAGAAATAATAAGAGAAACGATATTCACGGATCTGAAGATTTAATATTATTAAGATATTGATTCTTGGGCCAGCAGGTAGTATGGAGGTTAAGGCACTGGATCCAACATGGCCATCTTCAGCTCGAATCTAAAAACTGGCAGCTTGGGAATTAAGCTGGGCACATGTGCACACATAGCCAAAATCCCAAGAAGAGAGTGGAGAAGAAGGAATTGTGACGTGGCCATCCCCCCTGGGGGATAATTTCTCACTTTCTCCCTCATACTCTTCTGTCTTTCTCTGTCTCTTTCTCTCTGGTAGCACATGTCCTAGAGCAAAAACAAAAATGTTTTTAAAAATAATTCTCAAATTCATTGTAGATTCAATGAGATTTCCAATAAAAAGTCCAGAAGTTATTTTTACAGAAATCAACATTCTAAAAGTTAATTCTAAAATTTGTATGGAAACTCATAGGTTCTGAGCTAGCCAAAATGATTTTGAAAGAGAAAAAACAAAGTTGAAGGAATTGTACTAGTAGACTCCAAGAGTTTTAAAGTATATGTAGATGAGAAAATTGGATAAAACAGAAAGCCTTAAAATAGATCATTGTCAAATTGTAACAAGGTACCAAGGTAATTCAATGGAGAAAAGATCATCCTTTTAACAAATGGTACTGGAACAATTGGGCATCCATACATTACAAACCAAAACAAAACAGTGATTTTGACTCAAACCTCCGATCATATAAAAAACTGTAAGTAAATCATAGATTTAAATGTAAACTTAAAACTATAAAACTTCCAGAAGAAACATAAGAGAGAATCTTTGGAATCTTAGGCTAACAAATATTGCTTTTTTAAAAAATATGTGTATATAAAGTTTATTCATTTATTTCTTCTATGAGAGAGAGAGTGATAGAAAGACAGGCATTCCCAACAGGGTCGTCATGCTGTGACTTACTCCCACTCTCAGCCTGGATCATAGGTACACATGCATGTGCCTGCCATGCTCAGGAAGGTCCAAGGACATGAACTCAACAACTTCTCTGCTCTGTTATTGTTACATCATTCCCTGACCCCAGGCTAAAAAATATTTCTTAGCATACAGAGGGCATAAATCATAAAAGAAAAAACGTGGTGAAATGTTCACATATTGAAATGTTCACTTTGTAAGCTAAATAATGTGATTGAAGGTATATAAAAAATTAAAATAAAAAAAATTTAAAAAAAGAACTAACCAAAAAAAAAATTGTCTCCCAGAAATAAAAGGGTAGCAGATAGAGAGATAATGGGGGATTATAGTTTGATTATGTCACATTGTGCTATTTGACTTCTTAAACTGTGTATATGTGTGTGTGTGTTTGTTTATGTTACTTTATTAAAAACTAACATTCTTTTTTTTTTAAGAAAAAAAAACCTGGTAAGTCAAACTACATATAAATTATCATGTATAAAAATTAACATGAAATGAATCTTTGATCTAAATACAAACTTAAATTATAAAATTTTTAGAAAAAATAAAGAAATTTTGTGACATTAAGTTGATAAGGATTTCTTAAGTAAGACACAAAAAGCACAAACCGTAAAATTTAAAATGATACTTCAGGTTAGTATCCAGACCACATTAAGAACTCTTAAAATATTATATGTCTAAAACAAACAATCTAACTTTTAAAAAATAAGTAGAAAATTTGAACAAATACTTTGCCAAGGAAAAAATTGAAATGGCAAGCAAATATATTAAAATATGTTCAACATTATTAGTCATTAGGGAAACTGAAATTCAGCCTCTATGATACACTATCATACACCTGTTAGAAGGACTAAAATTTTTAAAACTGACAATACCGTCTGTTGACAATAAAGCAAAGTAACTCGATCTCTCATACATTTCTGCGTATGAGAGCATATGTAAATGTAAAACAGCATTATAGTCATTTTGAAAAGCAGTTTGACAGTTTCTTATGAAGTTAACCATAAATTCAACAATCCATTACTAGGTATTTATCAAAAGAAATGAAAATACATGTCCATGGAAACATCTGTATGCAAATGTCTCAAGCAGCCTTATTCATAATCCATAAAACCTGGAAACAATTCAAAGTCTATTCACATGGGACTAAACAAATTGTGATATATTCATAAAATGAAATTCATACTTAGGGAAATAAAAGAAAAAATGACTTACACATGCAACCACAGTAAGGAATTTAAAAACTGCTGCACTAAACGAAAGAAAGAAGACACTAAGGACTATCTCATGTAGTGTTTACTCATCTTAATCTGACTATTTTTAAAGAACGACAATTAGAGGTTGGGGGAGGAGTTAGGAAAGGGTTTCAAAGGCTTACAGAAGAACTTTGTGGAGTGATGGAAATGCACTATTGGATATTGACTGTGGTGGTGGTTATATGACTATACATTTGTGAAAACTTAAAAAAACTACCTGTAAATGGTAAATTTTGTGTGCAAATTATATCTCAATAAATCAGATGCTTCTAAAGAAATAAAATTTGGCACCAGCAGATGGTGTAGTGGCTGAGGTGCTGGATTCCCACATCTCCGACCATGGTTTGAGTCCCAGGACTGGCAGCTTGATAAACTTGCTGAGCACATGTGTGAGCATGCCCAAGATCCCCAGGGAGAATGAAGGAGAAAAGATTGTGAGGTGGCCAATCCCGTGGGTGGTGGTTTCTCATTTTCCTTTATCTTTTTCTCTGTCTCTCTCATGCACCTGATGACAAAAACCTAAAATAAATAAAAAATATTCTTCAAAGATATATTTAATTGAGAGCAGCAATTAGTGTAATGGCTCTGTCGCTGAACTCCCATGTAACCAACTGCGGTTCGGGCCCTGGACTCGGTGACTTAAACTCAAAACGGGCGCGTGTGTGTGTGTGCCCGAGATCCCAAGAGGAGAATGGAGGAGAAGGGATTGCAGCGTGGCCATCCCCCCTGGGGGGTGATTTCTCACTTTCTGTCTCTCGTCTCTCTCTGTCTGGCGAGGGCATGCGCCCTATCGCAAAAACCTCCTGCCCCCCTCCCCAAAAAGATATATTTAATTAAGGACTGTTAACCCAAATATACAAAGAACTCTAAAATCTCAACAAGAAGGAAGAAAAAAACTGATTTAAAGTGGGCCGAATACCTTCACAGATACTTCACTAAAGAAGATACACAGATGGAAAATAAACATATTGTTATTAAATGCTCTATATCATTGAGGGAGTGTAAATTGAAACAACAATGATATGCCACTACGTACCTGCTAGAATGGTCAAAATTCACAACACTGACAATACTATAACCTGGCTAGAGTGTGGAGCAACTGGAGCTGTCATTGATGGTGAGGATGCAAAATGGTCATTTTGGAGATGGTTTTTCTTACAAAAGCTTTTTCAATTCATTCATCTGTTCATGGACATTTGGGTTAGTTCCATGTCTTACCAATTGCAAATAATGCCAGAATAAAAATTTATATGCAAGAACTTTTCCAACTGAGCATTCTTCTGTCCTTTGGGTAGATATCCAGGAGTGGGATTGCTGGATCATATGGTAGTTCTATTTGTATGTCTTTGAGGAACGCCCATATTATTTTCCACAGTGGCTGGACCAATTTATATTTCCACCAACAGTGTAGGAGAGTTCCCCTTTCACCACAACCCCGCCAACACTTAACTTTTTTTTTTTTTGGAGAGGTTTTTGCTATAGGGCACATGCACTCACCAGAAAGACAGAGAGAGACAGAGAGACAGAGAGACAGAAAGAAAAAATCACCCCCCCAGGGGAGATGGCCATTGCCACAATCCCTTCTCCTCCATTCTCCTCTCAAGATCTTGGGTACACACGCACAAATGCTTGGCATGAGTTTAAGCCACTGGGTCCGGGACTCAAACAGCAATCAACTACATGGAAGTCCACCGACATAGCCATTATACCAACTACTGGTCCCACCTAATTTGTATTTTTAATCTTTGCCATTCTGACAGGGGTTAGGTGATATCTTACTGTGGTTTTGGTCTGCAGCTCCCTTATGATGAGGGATGTTGAGCATTTCCTCATATGCTTTTGGCTGTTTGTATATCTCCCTTAGGGAGATTTTTGTTTAGCTCATTTTCCCATCTTTTAATTGGATTAATCATTTTTTGTGGAGGTAAGACATAAGAGAAAATTTTTGCAACCTATCTTATATAAGACACAGATATCATAAAGCATAAAAGAAATTTGGTAAACTGAAATTCATCAAAATTAGAACATTTATTCTCCAAAAGATACCATTAAGAAATAAAAAGGCAAGGCAAAGTCTGGGGAAAATTATTTGTAAAACATTTATCTGATGAAGCATTTATATCTAGAAGAAATAAATAACCTTTATAGCTTAACACTTTTTTTTACAAAAGTAATTTTTTAAATGGGCAAAAGATTTGAACAGCTACTTCACAAAAGCAGATACATAAATGACCATTAAGCACATGAATTAGACAGTCAGCATCATTAGTTCTCAGGGAAATGCAAATTAGAACCACAATGAGATGCTAGAACACATCCAAATTAAACTGTCTAAAATTAAGATCGAAAAGACCAAGCATTAGTATCTAATTCTCCTACTTTGCTGGCAAGAACTCAAAATGTTATACTTTAGAAACACTTCGGTAATTTCTTTTTTTTTTTTTTGGAGAGGTTTTTCGCTATAGGGTGCGTACACTCGCCAGACAGACAGAGAGAGACATAGAGACAGAAAGCGAGAAATCACCCTCCAGGGGGGATGGCCACGCCGCAATCCCTTCTCCTCCATTCTCCTCTCGGGATCTTGGGCACGCATGCACACGCGCCCGGTGTGAGTTTTAAACCACTGGGTCCGGGACACAAACCGAGGTTGACTACATGGGAGTCCAGCGATATAGCCATTACGCTAACTGCTGGTTCCCAACACTTTGGCAATTTCTTACAGAGTTAAACATACATTTACCATATGATCCAACAATTTCACTTCTACGTATTTACTGAAGAGAAATGAAAACCTAAGAATGTAAATATACATAAATTTTCATAGAGTCTTGTTATATCTACATTGGGTAGAGTCAGTGCCCTGAGGTGAGAATATATATAATTCAGAGGCAGTGTGCAATGGCCTAGCGGCCAAAAGTTGCCAGTGACCAAAAAAGTGCTAAAATAGTCAGAGGCCCAGAGAACTAAACATTGGAAGAGTAAATAGAATGAGGTCTAAGAGGAATGTGAATGGACCCACAGCAGTGGGTGCAAAGCGTGATGATTTATGTATCACATGTCAGCACTCACTAAAGACCATCCACATGGAAAAGACACCAACCAACAAAATTACTTACTGGCTTTAGCAATCTCAATAACTGACTACATGGCCCCCTTCCATCTTGTAAGATTCAAGATTTGTCTTTCCCAAAAAGACACATACTATGGCACATTTTTGCATTCGTCTGAGGGCCTCAGCCAGCACCAGTATCCAAGGACTAACAGAGTGCTTGGTCCACCAGCATAGGAACCCACACAAACCAGGGGACCTACTTCATAGAAAAGATGCCAGGGTCTCCATTTTTTATGACTATGGGATCTACTCTTTGTATCCTATCCTGTATCACCCACAGGAAGCTCCCCGCTTCCTGGAGGATCTGCTGCACAATCGTCTGTCAAAGTAGTTTTGGAAAACTTGGTTTGTACCACAAATGAGGGAGATCCACCCAGGATTCAAGTTGAGGTTACCCTCTCTTCCACCAGCTGTTCGTAGTAAATCCCCACGGAGCTGTAGGCATCAGTGAAGGTGCTTCTCCACACACAGGGCTGGGCTCTGCTCATGTAGCTTGTTCATGCCCTCTGGTCCTGCTTATGCTCAGTCCCAGAAGTGTCACTATTATCTCATATTGGGTGGCTACTGAATCTGCTTGACCTTATGATTTGTAGGACTGACAGAATTCAGACCGTGACAGGCAGCTCCAGATGGATAGACACTTGCTTCATCTCAGGCTTCAATTTTACCTTTAGGGAGATTTTTTAATTACTTCTATTTTTTTGGTAGAGCAGTTTGCCTACACAGTCAATGTCTGTTTATAAAGTAGTCCTAAAACAACATGCACAAAATTTCCATATGAAAATCAAGGAAGAAATTGTGTGCTTTAAAGGGTGCTGATTCTCACAAATTGGGGAGTATAAGAATCATATAACATTCAAATTATAACTTTGTGTTTTGTTCTCATTATTAAGTTGGTTTTTGTCATTGAAAGCAAAGATTAAGATCAAATATGGCTAAAGATCTCTGGTTTTTGGCATGCTTTATGGTTTATATCTTTGTCTTTATTTTATATAGTATATGTAAGGCCCTATGATTACTTTTGGCACTTCTATTTTTCATTAAAATTGGAGCAAAATCAGCATAAAATTTTCAACTAATTGCCCAATTCAATTAATTGACAAAAATGTCAAAGCTGCCAAAGCTGAACTATGGATCACTACAGAATGTCACCATGAAGCTTAGTAGCCATTTATCTATTGATTGGCTAACGTAAAGAAAAAAATCTAAACTCAATGTAAAGAAGGGTTTTAGGGATTTAGAAGGTCAAATGAAAAAAAATCTAGTGCTGAATGTATTAAATTCAATTTAAAACGTACATTGAATTACTGCCCTAATAAAAGCCATGAAAACTCCACATGAAACCTGTCTAGTGAGAAGTGGCTATGAGCGATTTCTTTCATGTATACCGTGTGAGTAAATGCTGTGGTGTGCCACCCAGATCTCCCTGGCCTAACCACTTTTATGAGCTCCAGAGCTTTCACTGCCAGTTTAACTGCATCCCTTTGAGGGTACAAACACCAGAGTATGCCACAGTGAACATCTCTCCTCTACCTCCCTTCCAAAGCCCCTCAACCAGTGATTACAGGGAGGATTAATATGTAAATATTTCAGTTCCTGTGTTTTTCCTGCAGATAATGTCAGGTAACATATTTTATGCCATTTCCCAGCCTATCCTCATTGGAGTAATCTCTAGTTGAACACTATCTTGATAAGAGGACTTGACAATGTACCTTTACTGGTTCCTGCTGCCTGGGCCCACTTCACACTCCTCCACCAGCATTTCCTGCCCTTCCTGATTACACTATGTGCGTGGAAACCCTGTCTCAGATTGTGCTTTGTATCATTTGACCCCACTACTACAGTCACACTAATTGAGACAGCAGTCGGCTGGTCAGTAACCTCTGCAGTGATCTCTTTTGACCTAGAATGGCACTGAATACTGAATAGACCAATAAACTCAATCGGTTCCCTCCTGGGAAGTTTAAAAGTGAAACACCTGGAAACCAAGTTGATCATGGCATCAGAAGTCACTAGTGGGGGTCCTGGCGGGTATAAGAATATAAGCAGTGACACAAAACATCTTCAACAGTTGTGGAAATCGACGTTTTTATAAATGTCAAGTTTTCATTTTATATAAAATGAGCATGGCATTAAAACTTTATCTTGCTCATTTAATGTGTTTGTACAACTCTCTAACTTTTCTTTTCTTTTCTCTTTTCTCTTCTTTTCATTGGCAAGGGAGAAAGTGAGAAACCACACTCCGCTTGGAGGAATGGTCATGCTACAACCCCTTATCCTCCATTTTTCCTTTTAGGGTTTTGGTCATGCACGTTTATACACCTGGCACTTTCTTTTAAGCCATGGGTTCTTAGATCTGATCCATAGAGTTGGCCATGTGGGATCCAACGGCTTCAATGACCATGCCACCAGCTGGCCCCTCTACATTTTTTTCTGTAAGTCAGTAATATTTTATACTTTAAATATATTATTTCAAGTATCACTGTATCCCCAAGGAATTTTGTTTTATATCTGACAGTCCAAAGATTCAAAAGCAGTTAACCCTAGAACTTTGTCAAATAGCAAAAAAAGGGCCCAAAACTGAAATATCTACTATTTCAGGACTTAAAAATTATGTTCCAAAATAAAATAATGACAAATTGTTGAGATGATGCGTATACTAATTATACTGATTTAATGATCACACATTGTAATTTTACAGGGAAGATTCACATTGTACTACAATAAATATGTACAATTACTATATGTCAATAAATAAATAAATATTTTATGGGCAAAGGGTGCATACACTGGCCAGAGAAATACGGAGAGAGAAAGCACTCCCCAACAAGGCTTGTTCATGCCCCAATCCTTTTTTCCTCTCTTCCTCCATCCTGAAAGAGCTTTGGGCATGTTGGCATATACACACATGCATCTGATGTGTTTTACAAGTCACTGGAGCTGAGACTTGAACTGCATTGCCCATGTGGGATCTGGCTCCATATACAGAGTGCTTAACTGCTACACTATGGTACAACTCTCAAAAAAATTTTAAAAGTATAACATTCCTTTTGCTTCTACAGTTCGCTTTCTTCCACACTTCAGTGAGTATGAGTAGAAAAAGTTCTTAAAATATCTGCATTTTGCTTCTGGTTAGGGATGGTATAAATTTAACATGTTCCTCTTAAGTCACAGACCAAATTACAGCTAAAAACAGTTTGAAACTTGGGTTGTAAGAGGAGATTTTCAGGGTTGTACAAGTTTTTTGTTTGTTTTGTTTTGTTTTAATTTCCAGAGTATATATGCACTCACCAGAAGAAGACAGAGAGAGAGAGAAAGCAATTCCCCATGCAGCATGTTCATGCTGTAATTCCTTCTCTATTTTTCTACCCTTTTGGAATTTTGAGCATGCATTCATATTGTTAAGTCTCATAAGGTCAGAGGTTATGACTTCCAGTATAATGACTTAGAGTATTGTGATACACATGGTTATACCAAGTAGACTTTCATCTATGATAGCTAAAAACATTTTACTAGGCCCAAAATATGTTAAGAGTCTTTGAACAAGAAATAATACTTAAAATTGAGATCCATGGGGACCAGCAGTTGGCGTAATGGCTAAGTTGCTGGACTCTCATGTAGTCGACCGCAGTTCGAGTCCCAAACCCAGTGGCTTAAACTCACACCCGGCATGTGTGTGTGTGTGTGTGTGTGTGTGTGTGTGCGTGTGTGTGTAATGTTGAAGATCCCGAGAGGAGAGTGGAGGAGAAGGGAATGTGGGATCTGGCTCCATATACAGAGTGCTTAACTGCTACACTATGGTACAACTCTCAAAAAAATTTTAAAAGTATAACATTCCTTTTGCTTCTACAGTTCGCTTTCTTCCACACTTCAGTGAGTATGAGTAGAAAAAGTTCTTAAAATATCTGCATTTTGCTTCTGGTTAGGGATGGTATAAATTTAACATGTTCCTCTTAAGTCACAGACCAAATTACAGCTAAAAACAGTTTGAAACTTGGGTTGTAAGAGGAGATTTTCAGGGTTGTACAAGTTTTTTGTTTGTTTTGTTTTGTTTTAATTTCCAGAGTATATATGCACTCACCAGAAGAAGACAGAGAGAGAGAGAAAGCAATTCCCCATGCAGCATGTTCATGCTGTAATTCCTTCTCTATTTTTCTACCCTTTTGGAATTTTGAGCATGCATTCATATTGTTAAGTCTCATAAGGTCAGAGGTTATGACTTCCAGTATAATGACTTAGAGTATTGTGATACACATGGTTATACCAAGTAGACTTTCATCTATGATAGCTAAAAACATTTTACTAGGCCCAAAATATGTTAAGAGTCTTTGAACAAGAAATAATACTTAAAATTGAGATCCATGGGGACCAGCAGTTGGCGTAATGGCTAAGTTGCTGGACTCTCATGTAGTCGACCGCAGTTCGAGTCCCAAACCCAGTGGCTTAAACTCACACCCGGCATGTGTGTGTGTGTGTGTGTGTGTGTGTGTGCGTGTGTGTGTAATGTTGAAGATCCCGAGAGGAGAATGGAGGAGAAGGGATTGTGGTGTGACCATCCAACTTGGGGGGTGATTTCTCGCTTTCTGTCTCTCTGTCTCTCTCTGTCTTTCTGGTGAACACACGTGCCCTATAGCAAAAACCTTTCAAAAAAAAAAAAATGAGGTCCATGTTGAGAGAACATAAATTTTGACTTCTTAAGCTAGAAATATCCCCATGATCAATCTCTCTTCATAAATTCAATCTCAGACATTCTTTTTAAAACCCAAGAAAGCAAGAGCCCATGTAGTCTTTCATTTTGAAAATGAAACAAGGCATTTTAAATGTATCTAAACTCCATTTCTAATTCTGGGGGCATGTCCTGTTTTAAGCCATAATGCTACTTGACTGATGAAGATAATAACACTCAGAAAGTATTGTTTCTGAAGTCATATTAAATACATACCACAGATTACTATCTTTGAATTTATAGAGCTCATGTGTTCCATTTGGAACATAAGCTTAAGGTCTTCCTTTGACACTCGTTAATATCTAGCATTTTATTTCTATATCTACTAAACAACAGAAAAGATGTGGAGTGATTTCTACAAGTGTTCCTTGTAGAGAAAAGGCCGTGACTTGAGATACAAGGCCTTCTATACCCTTATTCCTTCATGCTTAACTCAAGACAGAGATTTCTAGCAGAACTGTGAATTAGATGACCTTTATTTCTAGCTAACAGTGGCATGGGAGCCCAGGCAACTCATAATTATACCCTGTGGACCAGCTCCAGAAGCAGCTTCCAAGGAGGCCTCTGGAGTCATTTCAATGAGTGTGTGGCTCCAGGGCAGCAGGAGCCAGCACTTGCTTTACAACAGCTGTATCTTCTCATAGCTCTTGGAGGTTTCTGGGCAGGTACTGCCATCTGATAGCCTGTCTCCCGTTCCTCAATATTTATGCTGAAATGTTAGCATTTTAAACTGAGTTTCCAAAGCCCAAAGCACTCATCTGGTCAAATCCAAGGTTCTTTTCACCTTAAATTTCATCCATGTATCTTTCTAGGCATAGTGGGTTTTTTGTTTTTTATCCTATTTTCTCCTGGGTGAAGATTGCTTTCCCTTCCTCACCAAGGTCACCTTTAAAGCCCCCATGGAAATTTTTGAATGTATTTTGGGTTTGGGCTGTCAAAGTATATTCCTTGGATCACAAATCATTCCTTTCTCCTTCTCCTGCACAATTCCTAGAGCTCAGAGCAAGCTGCATTTTGAGCTGAGAATTGTTGGATTAACATTGATTTTCAATATGGGCTTAGTATCCTGATAACCAAGAACAAATTCATTTGTGAGTGTTATCAGAAACCTCTAACAATGTTGTTTCTTGGAAAGGCTGATGATAGCACATTTGTATGTGAATCTGATTCATAAAATTCTGAACTTCTTGTCATGTGTATATTTGCTTTACTGGAACATAATATACTGGGTTGATTGAAGTGAAATCTAAGAAACACAATCCTGGGTAACTTAACCAACAGATCTTGTTCAATAGCAGACAGAAGAGATCAATAAATAAATGAGCAAATAATTACGTAATTATAGAAGTAGTTTAATCTCACCACTCTTAAAGTCTGTAATGTATTAAAATAAGCTTAATGTAACAGTGTATGTTAAATCTTAAAATGCCTTTAAAGATTGTATCTACAGTGGGCATTGGTCATTTCTATTTGGTATCCACTTCTCCTTGTCTGCTTAGTTTTTCTATGGACACCTAGTATTTCAGAAACCAGGTAGTTCAGACTCCTCTTCCCTCTCCCTCACAGCCAGGGAATGGACCAGCATCTGCCCAGCCTTTCCCTGGACTTTTACTACTGAATCAGGAATAAAATTATTTTAGGAGGATTCAAGATTATCTCAGAAGAGTAGGAGCCAGATAATAGTCGCAGTGTAATCTTTTTTGTGGCTTCTACTGCCAAATTTTTCATTTCAGTCTATCTGTTTCTAACTACTGAATACCATTTTTAAAGATTAGAGGTTTATTAATTGGGTTGTCAGAAAAGTCGTGATGCATTTTTCTCTATGTTTTTCTAAGAAAAATGTATCATGATGTTTCCAACAACCCAATAGGTGTGGTTTTGGAAGTTCAAGGTCAAGAGGCCACACTTGGTGAGGGTATTCTTGTTGATGGGGACTTTCTGCAGAGACCCAAGGCGAGATAGGGCATTCTATGGTGAGACAGAACAAGAGCATGTGTGTCTATGTCCATTAGCTCTGGTCTCTCTCTATCTCTTATAAAGCCACCTGGATTCCATTATTAGGGCCCAATCCTGATGACTGTCTCATCCTAATCACCTCCTAGAGGCTCCTCCTCTTAATCCCATTGTTGAATTAAGTCTCCACCCTCTTACTATCATCACAACCATATTTCAACACAAGAATTTTGAGGAACACCTTCGAACCATGGCAACTTAGACTATACTCAGCTTTGTCCACTCTCTAAGCCTTGTCCTGTTTTCCATTAATTATCTACACCTTGGTATCCTCTCAAACTTTTTATCAAAATAAAAGCTGAGTTTTCTGTTGTTATTAGAAAAGATCCAGGCATATATGGCATTGAATCATCAAGATCCCTGGAGAAAGAAGAACTCAACTTAGGTGATTCCTCTGAAGAAACTTTAACGAAGAGACAATTTTCAGAGGTGAGGGCAAGGTTAAGAGAACCAAAAAGGAGCCCAGCAACTGTGGTACAGCAGTAAACCAGTGCCCTGCAAGGTTGGAAGCTATATGGTAACCATGAGTTCAGATCCCGGGGTCTACCTGAAAACATGTTAGGCATGCACAGAGGCAACTGGGATGATGAGGAGCCAGAGGGCTTGGGAAAGAGGATCATGCATGATGAGACCCTGTTGAAGGTGCTCCTTTCTTGCTCTCTCTCTCTTTGTAATGCACTCTTTGTAATAAAGGAAGAAAGAGAGAGAAAGAAGGAAGGAGGAAAGGGAGGGAGGAAGGAAGGAAGGAAAGAAGGAAGGAAGAAGAAAGGAAGAGAAGAAAGAAAAAGAAAAAGAAAGAAAGAGGGAGGGAAGGAGGGAGAGAGGGAAGGAGGGAAAGGGAAAAGGAAAAGGAAAAGGAGGGAAAGGGAAAAGGAAAAGGAAAAGAAAGAGAAAAAAGTAAAAGAAAAAGAAAGGAACTTTCGGGGTTCCATAGATTAGCTTCATTACCACTCTAGGTCTATAGGGGAAGGGAAGGACATAATCTAGCTTGAGCCCAGTGAAAGCAGAAGCAAGAAGGAAAGGGTTGCTCAGTGAGGGTGGAAAGAAACATTTCAACATTTTTCTCCTCTTGTCTCCAATCTTCTGTCTGGCTTCTGAGTGGCTAAGCTCTGTCGGAAGCTCATCAACAAGACACAGCAGGTTGAAGCACTTCGCAGAGGTCATTTTCCCAGGACACAGTGCAGGTGAGAAAAGGGCAAAAGGCAATCTGAATGAGGAGTGTCAGAAGACAGAATAAGGAGAAGGAAGCTTGATCTCTTAAAATTTTCTTTGTCACCTAATAATTAACTATGGATGTGTATTGTTATCCAGTCTTTATGCTGTTGTTTGTGATTTTTATTTTATTTACCAAAAGTTGTTGAGACAAAATGTTTCTCTGAAATTCATGCAAAAAATAAATTGTAGGCAATATTTATAATTCTCCACTATTAAAATTTGATTTTTTGGCTCCCAATTTTCAAATAGAATCTTAGGTATTCCTATTATGTATTTTCTATTGAAACTCATATTTTGAGATCATATAAACTTATATAAATGTTATAATTCTGAAGATAT
This sequence comes from Tupaia belangeri chinensis, assembly GCF_000334495.1. Classification (NCBI taxonomy): domain Eukaryota; kingdom Metazoa; phylum Chordata; class Mammalia; order Scandentia; family Tupaiidae; genus Tupaia; species Tupaia belangeri. Next base: position 2,503,373 of record NW_006160198.1, read on the forward strand.
AAAATAGATAGATTATATCCCTAATGTAGCACATGGCTTTTAAAGAAAAAAATCAAATTATCAATATTGGCTTACCCAATTGATTTTTAATAAATGATACTGATAAACGATGGGGTCTTATACATATACAAAATTATGTTAGGAAAATCCAAATGTAAAGAAAGCAGGGATTACAATATTAATAAATGACAGTCAAGATAGAATTCAAGGAAAAAAGCATGTTAAATGGAAAAGTTACACAATAGCATTTTATTTTAATGAAGGACACAATCAACAAAGATATTAAGCCATGAAACTATGCTTCAAATAAAATATATAAAAAAGATAACAGCACAGTAAATATGGATGGCTTAAATGTATCTGGTTTACTTCTTGATAAACTAATCAAGGGAAAAGTTACAATACTGGAATGCTGAATAATGGAACTAATAAGGTTGATTTAATACTTACAATTTGAAGTCAGTGTTCAATAAACAACAATAGCAAACACTTTTTATTGTAAGAACCATAGAAAATTTACAAAACTGATAATGCAGGGCTGACCTCTTGGCCTAGTGGCTAAAGGGAACCTGACCCCCACATAGCCAACCACAGTTTAAATCATTGCTCTAGCAGCTTAAAAAACACCCTGGATATGTGTGGATGCTTGCTCCACATCCCGTAGGGATGGCGAGATGGAGAAGGGATCACAGCGTGCCTATGCCTCATTCAGGGGTCCTTTCTCCTTCTCCCTACCTCTGTCTTAGTCTCTCTGTCTTTCTCTGGTGAGTACATGCAACCTCTGACAATTACCAAAAACAAACAAACAAACAAAACCACAAACAATACATTATAATAGCCAAGAAGAAACCCTCAGTATGTTCAGGAAAACAGAAATACAAGACACAGCCTCCGACCACAATCTTTATAATTAGAATTTTTTTTTAATGTAAGCTGAAAAACAATCATTTTGAGATGAAAAAAAGAAACCACTAATAAATAGTTCGTGAGACCATTGAAATTACAATGTACTAAGAAAAGTGCAATAATGAGAACATGACATATCAATACATACACTTTCCACATTATCTCAATGATTTTAGAACACAGCAAAATAGGGATATTTTCCAAATTCTGAAATCTGAACCTTACAATGGGAGTAGATAAGTGGATGGATGGATGGATCAGACAAATGACAGGTCAACAGACAGATGGGTAGATGGGTAGGTGGATGGACAGATAACTCTCATTCTAAAATATGGATAGAAAAAGTATATACAGAATCTGACCACTTCTCATCACTTCCACAACCACCACTCTGGCCCCAGCTGCCATCATCTTTCTCAGTTAATCTCCTGATTGGTTCTCTTCACTTCTGCCTTGGCCTTCTGCAGCTTATTTTTCACACCAGAGATTCTTTTAAAACATAAGCTACAAAATATCTGAGACCAGCAGATAGTGTAATGGTTATGTTGCTGGATTCCTACATTGTCAGCCACAGTTCGAGTCCTAGACCCAGTGAGGCCATCCTCCCTGGGGTGTGATTTCTTGCTTTCTGTCTTTTTGTCTCTCTCTCTCTCTCTGGCAAGCACATGCACCCTATAGCAAAAATATCTCAAAAACTAAAAAATAGAATATCATTCCTTGCTGGAATCCTTTTAATAACTTGCCCTTTTCTCATGTAAAAGCTGTTACAATGGTTTGTCTCTAAATCTTTGCATGATCTGGCCCTCCAACGCCTATACCCCTGTCTTTCAAACCTGTTCTATTCTCTGCTTCTACTTACTTGAAGCAGGTTCCAGCTACTCTGACCTCTTTCAAGTCTCTTAAACATAACAGGCTCCTTGATCTCAAGGTCTTTACACTTGCTAGTCCCTCTGCCAGGAGCACTTACACCAGGTAAATGCATATCTTACTCTCTCACCCTCCTCGGGTATCTGCTCAAATGTTGGCCTTCTTAGTTGGTCCTTGGAAGACCCTACTACAAACAAACACACTTATCCTTGCCGATTTTAGTTTGCTTTATAGCACTTATCACCATTTCGCTACCATGCATTATATTTATTATCTATCGTATTTTATTTATTCAATTTCTCATCTACCTCCTCCCAGCACCTCAGCAAAATAAAAGCTCTATGAGGGCAGTGATTATGTTTAGTTTGCTCCTGTGTCCCCAACCTGAAAACAGTGCCTGGTACATATTACATTCGTAATAAAAATTAGTAAAAGGTAGGAAAGAGTCAGTAATATAAAGAATGAACACTCTTCACAAAAATAAGCAACTTGTTAAATACAGAATATCCTGTAAATTTATTTTAAAAATTACTAGTCATTGAAAAAAAAGTACATTTGAACAGTGAGATTGTACTTATTAACTATTAATTTATTTTTAAAATTATTAAAGTAATAGCCAGTGTGGAAAATGCAGAACACAAAGCCTATTATCAAACATGTTGGTTGTGCTTAAATTAGGATCACTGACTCAGAGGGTAGTCTGACAGGATGGATGGGAAGTCTTTTAAAGTGCTCTTATTCTTTGTCTCAAGTTCTGGGAAATTTGACATAACAGAATTAATAAAAATCATGTGCAGATTTTTATTATTTCCTGGTTTATAATAATATAAAGGAAGAAGAGATCAAAATTAACATGAGTGTTCCTATCCTTTTGTCACTTATTATGTGGAAATTCTTTTCCAGCTTGTTCGATGGGCCTTAGTATTACAGAATCTGAAAAATGGGTAGAAACAAAAGTGGAGAAGGGAACATGGTCATTCTGAAGAGAAAAAAACATTGGAAGCTAAAAATAATTACCTTGGCATGTGGGATTGTGGTTGATTTTTATCTTCTTGTGCCTTTTCTAATTTTATAAATTTCTCTACAATAATCTGGATTTTAAGATAAATAATGACCTATTTTCTAAAAAGGGAAATTAAATGGCACCACTATTCTAGACAGGCAAAACAGGAAAAAAAATAAATAAAAACTAGGACTAAGTCTTCCTATTGGGTGATTATTAAAAAAGACTAGGGGGAACCAGCAGTTAGCATAATGGCTATGTCTCTGGACTCCCACGTAGTCGACCTCGGTTTGCGTCCAGACTCGGTGGCTTAAAACTCACGCCGGGCGCATGGGCGTGTGTGCCCAAGATCCCAAGAGGAGAATGGAGGAGAAGGGATTGTGGCATGACCATCCCCCCTGGGGGTGATCTCTCTCTTTCTGTCTCCATGTCTCTCTTTGTCTGTCTGGCAAGCACACGCACCCTATAGCAAAAAACCTCTCCAAAAAAAAAAGACTAGGAACAAGTCTTCATATTTGATGATTATTAAGTTGTTGGTGAATTCAATAAAATATTTCTAATTTAGGAACTAGCCCAGAATTCGGTCTTTGCAAAACCTTAAAAAAGATATGGGGCTTTGGGTTCAAATTGGTGACTGAGCACAGGTGTTTTTCTCCTCACCCTCTTAACGTCACATTAAAATTTAAAAATGGTTGTTTTTATTTTTAAAAAAAGTATAATTCCACAGGAAAAGGAAGAAGAAAGGTGAGGGAAGAAGATTATTTTGCTGACAAAAAAAATGACTGACTTCTATAAGTTTCTGGAAGTAAAAATCTGGTGGAAAAGTATATATTGAAGAAAGTAAAAATGAAGACTGGGCTAAGAATACACATGGAAGGGTCTACAGCCAAGTGAAGAGGCAACCACACAGCTGGACTCAGGAAAGCAGGACTCAAAGACAGCCATGTAGGACTACAGGCTGGGGACAAAGAGTGTGACTGAGAATTAGGGAGTGATTTGTGGGTGGACACAGTTCACCAGTGCATCCTGTGCTTTCCCCCCACATAGAAGAGCTTGCAGTTAGGCACTGAACACAAAGGCAATAATTTGAGGGTTCTTTTCTAAAGAAATTGAGCCAATTATCTAGAAAGAACTAGGGTATGGTTGATGGTACTTGTTCTAATCTGCTCTCTGTTGCTTAAATAACTGAATATCTGAAACTGGGTGGTTTCTAAGAATAAAAGTGTATTTAACTCGGGGGCCAGCAGGTGGTGTGGTGGTTGAGGTGCTGGACATTCCCACATGGCCAACCACGGTTTGAGTCCTGGACCTGGTGGCTTGCTTTCTCACTTTCCCTTTCTCTCTCTTCTGTGTCTCTCTCTAGTCAAATTAAAATAAATAAATGAATAAGTAAAATTAAATGAACAATTAAAAAAAGAAGTTTAACTCACCGTTTTGTTTTATTTTCCCCAATGATTATATATTTTATTTTATTTATGATGATGATGATTTTTAATTTGTACAGAGCATGTGTGCTCACCAGAGAGAGACAGAGAGAGAGAGAGAGGGAAAGTGAGAAAGCAAGCTGCCAGGTCCAGGACTCAAACCTCAGTTGGCCATGTGGGAGTCCAGTGTGTTAACCAGCATGCCACTTTCTGGCCCCTACCTCACAGTTTTTAGGGTCCAAGGTCAAGGAGCTATATCTGGTGAAGATCTTCTTGTAGAAAAGATGGTGAAAGTCATCGCATGATAAGATAGCAGAAGAACAGTGTATGTCTGTGTGTGTCTGTGTGTTTGTGTCTATGTCTCATTCTCTCCTTATAATCCCACAAGATTCAGTCATGGGGCCCACACTGATGACCTTAATCCTAACACTCCCCACAGGCTCCACTTCTTAATCCCATAATTGGATTAAGTTTCAATTCTGAACACCATTATAATGGCTCACTAAATTTTAGCATATGAATTTTGAGGGATACACTCAAGCTGATGTAGTGCTATATAGAGAAGGCCTCTTCATTCGTCTTAATTCAATGCCCACTTGATTCACATTAAAACTAGATTTTCCAATCAGCGAATCCCACCCCAGAAAAACTGGGCTCCCAAGTCAATTTTGTAGTTTCTCATTATCAAAATATGAATGAATGACCAGGATTTATTAGGTGCATGAGTAAAACTTTCAATGTGAAAGAAGACCCATAAGAGCCCACATTAAGTATGCACTATTGCTGGGTGCTGTGGTTTGAATGTGTTCCCCCAAAATCCATGTGTTTGAATGTGTCCCCCCAAGATCTATGTGTTAAAATTTGGGAAGCCATTTTGAGGGTCTTAAGAGAATCAGAACTTGTTCCAACTGTAGGATTAAAAGATGGAATTCAAGAGATAGTTAAAATTGAATAGGTTATTAGGATGGGAATCCCCCCCCCCACTCCCCACACACACCCTTGAATACTGGAAGGTTTATAGGGAGTCAGAATTAGACCAAAACAGACATAAATGAACAGACACATGCTCGGCACAAGCTCTTGCCATGTGATTCCCTGAGCCACTTCTCCAACCGGAAGACCCTCATGGAAAGTTGCCCTTGACCTTAGACCTCTAAAGTCATGAGCTAAATAAACCTCTGTCTTTAAAAAGTTATCCAAACTCAGGTATTTCTGTTATTAGCAACACAAAGGATTAGAATACTAGGAAACATCTAAGTATGCTTATAAACTAACTCCCTAAATCTTTGCAATTAAGTAAGCTTAATTTGACTACTGTGTCCCCAGAAAACTGAGGCAAGATATCTTAAGCAACTTTCTCAAGATTATACAGTTAGACTACATTAGAGGAGGGATTTGATCTGTTTCTAGTCTGCACTAATAAACTACTATACTATATTGTCTGTCATGATAAATAAACAAAAAACTGACCACAGACAAAAGAGATAACTTAAGTCAAACAAAATTTAATTAGAAATTTCAGAATATACTCCACGAATAAAATATTATTTAAAAATTGCTGAAAAAATTAAAAGCTCTTGAAATTTTCAAAACAAAATTATCAACCCAGGACCAGCAGTTAACATAATGGCTATGTTGCTGGACTCCCATGTAGTCGACTGTGGTTCGAGTCCCAGACCCGGTGGCTTAAACTCACACTGGGCGTGTGTGCATGTGTGCCCAAGATCCCAAGAGGAAAATGGAGGAGAAGGGATTGTGGCATGGCTATCCCTCCTTGGGGGAGTGATTTCTCGCTTTCTGTCTCTCTGTCTCTCTCTTTCTAGTGAGCACATGCACCTTATGGCAAAAAAAAAAGTCTCCAAAATTTAAAAAAAAAAATAATCAACCCAGGCAGGATAATAAATCATGAAAAAAAAACAAAAACAAAAACAAAGGCAAAAAGCAAGGGGACGTAGAAAATCAACCAGAAGGTTGAGACCAGCAGATGGTCTATTGGTTACATTGCTAAACTCTCATGTAGTCAACCTACTGTTTGAGTCCCTGACCCAGTGGCTTAAAACTCATGTCAGGTACATGTGCGTGCATGCCCAAAGTTCCAAGAGGAGAACTGAGGAGAGGGGATTGTGATATGGTTATCCACCTGGGAGTGATTTCTCATTTCCTGTCACTCTGTGTCTCTCTGTCTCTCCAGTAAAAGCATACATTCTTTAGTAAAAATCTCTCTAAAAAATTTTTTTAAGAAATCAACCAGAAGGGGGACCAGTAGTTGGCATAATGGCTATGTCGCTGAACTCCCATGTAGTCGACCGTGGTTCGAGTCCCAGACCCAGTGCTTAAACTCACACGGGGCGCATGTGCATGCATGCCCAAGATCCCGAGAGGAGAATGGAGGAGAAGGGATTGCAGCAAGGCCATCCCCCCTGGGGGATGATTTCTCGCTTTCTGTCTCTCTGTCTCTCTCTGTCTTTCTGGTAAGCACATGTGCCCTATAGCAAAAACCTCAAAAAAAAAAATCTAAAAGAAGGTCAAAGATCTATTGGTATGCCAGACATTAAGAATAAATAAGACAGTGAACAGAACATCACTGAAGAAATTTTTAAAGTAATTTACAGAACTGAGGGAGAAACACATCTTCATATTATAAAACCCCCATTCTGGTAATGAAAGAATAAGGACCAACACTTAGCCAACCATTTGTTTAACTTCATAACCAAAGACAGGATGATTCCAAAGGCCTTCAAAATAAATGAGTAAATCAGTCATCTACAAATGTATGAATATCAAGGTTCCTATTAAAATTCTTATCAGTAACTAAAAGATTAGAAATGTTGCCTTAAATATTGGGCTGTCAGAAAAATTGTAATGTGTTTTTCTATGCACAAATGCATCATGACTTTTCAGATGACCCCATATTGAATAGAATCTTTTTTAAAATTTTTATTTAACCTTATTTATTTATTATTTATTTTTCATTTGACCAGAGAGGGACAGAGAGTAAGAAAAAAAAAAAAGGTGAAAAAGCAAGCTGCCAGGTCCAGGACTCAAACTGTGGCCAGCTATGTGGGACTTTAGCACCTTTAACCACCACGCCACCTGTCGGCCCCTATTTAATAGAATCTTTACTCTTTCAAAAGTGCTGCACCAATTAAGGTTCTCCAGAGAAAAAATAGAATCAATAGATTTATTTTATAGAATTGGCACACACAATCATAGATGATAGCAAGCCTCCAATTGGTAGGGCAGGCCATCATGCTGGAAAATGAAGCAAAAGTTGATACTGCAACCTTGAGACAGAATACCTTTTTTCCCTATGAAGACTTTTCAACTGAATTAATATGTCCCACCCATTATTATCTGGGACAATCTCCTTTAAAGTAAAGCAAAGGCTTTAAATTGACTTGAAATCAACTACAGATGTAAAAGATATCTTTAAAGTACCTTCACAGCAACATCTAGAGGGACCTTGATTGAATTACTGGGTATTATAGTTGAACCAAGTTGACAAATGAAACAAACCAAAACTTTAGCTTCCCTTTCTCGTTCAAAAAAATGTAATGAAATACTAATGACATAAATTTTACCATAACATTGTTTCAGGGCTCCAATTTCTCCACATCCTTACTAACGCTTGTAACTTTCTTTCCTCCTCTTTTCTTCTTACTATGGCCATCCTAATGAATATAGTGTGATATCTCATTGTGGGTTTTATTTGAATTTCCCTAATGACTAATGATGTTGAATGTATTTTTTATGTACTTGTTGGCTACTACTATATCTTCTTTGAATAAATCTCTATTCAAGTCATTTGCTGTTTTTAAATTAGATCTTCTGTTATTGAGTTGTAATAACGCTTTTTATATTCTGGATTCTAGACCTTTATCAGATATGTTATGTGCAAATATGTCCTCCTATTGTGTGGGTTGTCTTTTCACTCTCTCGGTAGTGTCCATTGATGCATAATTTTTAAAAATTCATTTATTCTAAATCAAATTTATCTATTTTCCTTTTATTACTTGTGCTTTTAATAATACATCTAAGAAAACATTGCCAAATCTAAGCTTATCAAGATTTACTCCTATGTTTTCTTCTAAGAGTTTTACAGTTATAACTATCATATTTAGGTCTTTAACTGTTTTGAGTTCATTTTAGTCTTATGAGGTGTGGTAAAGGTCCACCTTTATTCTTTTACAGGTGGACATCTGATCGTCCTGGCACTATTTGTTTAAGAGACTATCTTTTTCTCACCGAATGATCTTGGCACCCTATTGAAATCAATTGGTCATAGAAATACAGGTTTATTTCCAGACTCAAAATTTTATACACTGATCTGTATGTCTGTTCCTGTGCCAATATCACTGTTTTAATTACTGTAGTTTCACAGTAAGTTTTAAAATTGGGAAGTGTGAGTTCTTCAGCTTCATTGTTCTTTTCATTATTGTTTTGGCTAGTTAGGATCTCCTGTAATACCAAACAAATTTGAGAGTTGATTTTTCCATTTCTTCAGAAAAAAAAAAAAGCAGTGAGAATTTCAATAGGCATTGCATTGAATCTGTAGATTGTTTGGAGTAGTATCTACATTGCCATATTAACAATATTAAGTCTTCTAATGCATGGACATAATACATCATTCTGTTTATTTAGGTCTTTAATTTCCTTCATTTATGTTTTATAATTTTCAATGCATAAACCTTTCATTTCCTTCGTTAAATTTATTTCTAGAATTATTTCCTTCCTTTTTAGAATGTTCACTGCTGGTTTATAGACATACTACTGAATTTTGTGTGATCTTGTATCCTGCAACTTTGCAGAATTTAGTAGCTCTAATACTTTTGGGAAATTTTCTTTGGGGTTTTTATATATAACATGATGTCATCTGTGAATAAATAAGTTTACTTCTTCCTTCACCACCTGGATACTTTTTATTTTTTCTTCTTGCCTAATTACTCTGGCTAAAACTTGGAGCACAAAGTTGGACAGAAGTAGCAAGAGCAGAGAATCTTTTCCTAGTCTTAAGAAAGTTCTTAGTCTTTCAACATTGAGTATAATGCTAGCTGTGAGTTTTTCACAAATTCCTTTTGTCATGTTAAGAAGTTTAAGGGAATTACTGTTCTTTTTTACCTGGAATTCTACACTCAGTCAAGCTCTCATTGGAAATTGAAGCAGAATAAAAGATATTTTCAAACTTGTAACATCTTAGAACCTTTCATCTTATATCTTATGCATCCTATGCATCTTTTCAGAGGCAGTTGTCTGGAAATGTACTATAGCAACAACAACAACAACAAAAAAAAAAAACGAGAAATTAATCAAAAGAAAGATGTAGAATCCAAGAAATAGCAGATCTTTCCAACCCAAGGGCACAATAAAAGCATGATATCAAGTCTAGAAAGCAACAAGTACAAATTATAATACTAGCAAGATGAAAGGATTTCAAGAAGGAGATCTGTGGTGAGAGTGGGAGAGGGGTAAATATGAATGTCTTAATCACAAATGAAGAAACTAGTAAAATTCAAACTAGTAACAGTAGGAAGCCATAGGAAACAATTACATAGATTCCAAATATAAAGAGAATAATAAAAAGGTTGCTTAGCTATATAGTGGAGAAGGTATCATAAGAAATTATAAATTGAAAATTATGAAACAAACTAAACTGTAGAATGACTTTGGGCAACTGGTGGTACAAGACAGTCACTTTACTTTGAACTTAACAAAAGAAACTGTGCCTGAAATGGCACCAAAGTCATGAAATTCTACCATTGGAAAGTCCTGAGTGACAGCATTTATATGATCATAATAATGTTAAAACTATTTGTTGGTTTTCAGTGTTCACAAAGCTACGGACAAATAATGGAAGGTTTAATTATGATTATAAAACAGAATGACTATGTAACCAACAGTCCTGTAAAAAGACAAAACAAAACCTATGTTTTAGACTATCTCTTGGACGAGAATTTGTTCCCAAGTATCTATTAGATTGGGTTCTTCATGGTAATGGGCTCTAACAATAGACCTTCCAGACTGGGTGAAGAGGAGACAGAGAGAAATGGTAGGTTTACTAGGCAATGTAAACATTGGTAAAACGAAGTCCTTAGAAGGAGATGGGAGAAGACTTTTCAAAAGCATTAGCTAAAAAGAGAAAGGAAAAGGAACAAAAGAGGTGAAATATGTTTCTTCCTCTAGGGAAGAAAGAAAGAATTGACATGAAGATACTTGAGGTGAAATACCAGGAGAATTTTCCAGATTACTCTGAAATTCCATCACTATTTAACTAGTTTCTAACTTTTGCCTGAAAATGGAGAATGATATATCACATCCAATTCATTTTAAGCATAAATTTGAATCCATGAATAAAGTTTTTCATTTTTGCAGACGCCACTCCCTTTTCCCATTCTCCAGTTCTTTTCAATTTTGTTCCATAGACAATCATGCCATTATGCTCCATGGAAACCATTCCTTGCATTCTTGGCATCAGTTTTTAATCCTCTTGGTATCTTTAACTCCTACTAATATGAATGGGCATGACAACAGTATCAAAGGGTCATTGGGTTTGGTGCACAACATGAGATATTCTCATAATGTATTACTTTCTGTGCACATAAGATACACAAATTCAAAGCTTGCCCAAAATATAAATAGTTCTTGAACATATTCTGTCGTTTTTGAAAAGCAATGCTGTACTTATATGCATAAATCCCATGATTCCCCCCAGCCATTTTGGACATGTTATATGTGACTTCACCAGAAAAGGAAAGTGGAAAGTTAAGCAATTATCCAATGAATGTATTTAATGGAGACAGTCAGTCTGGACCACATAAGCGGTAAAACATTTTCTCAGAATTCCTTTTTGAAACCTGAAGTATCAATACCGGCACCTCAATGCCTCAGTTATTTGTGTATATACTGTAAATTACTAAGAATGAGGATATTAAATGGCAATGTTTTGCCTAGCTGCATAGAAAAAGAAGAAACTGACCCTGTTTAAATAAATGTTAAAAACTTTTGAGTAAGTCATTGGTAAGTTCTTTTTTCTTCAGTGTGACAAATGCTATAACCCTAAGTTCTAGCTGAATTCTGAAGACTGTTGCTTAGTTCTTCCTGTGAACCTCCTCCAAACTTTACCTAATCCACTAGAAGTGGAAGAGGAAGGAAGAAGAAGAGGTACCCCCTTCTTCCACCTTCCACTCCATTTCCCTCAACCCTTAGAGATTTCAGTTAACTTATCTTTAGTGGTCCTTTACATGCTGTGTACCTACTGTTAAGAACCTTGGGGCTCAGAGTGCAAATATGTAAAGTACATAAATTAACACCTTGAATTAAAAACCCAGGTATGTTTTTAAACCAGCACTGAAATGCTAATGAACTCTCCATTCCCACTCTTCTGCCTCCTTAAAATAGCCGCACAGGAAGTAGGAAGGAAGAGTACTTTGTTTTCCACTTTCTCTAGCCCTGTAATTCTGTCCCAGGCAAAGACACTTTATTGGAGGTGTCTCAGTAGACTTGTTACATCTAAGAATGAGGAGGAAGATGCTGAGAGCTGGGCTTTGTTAGTTTCATGTTTTCTGGAGCATGGTGTGAGTGCACTATGAATACTGAGATGACATCAATTACAGAAAATAATACAAAAAGTCACTTAGATTATGCATAAGCCATCACAAGCAAATATTAAACTGGATGCAGATATACCACCTGTTTTCAGGGTTGGTTGGCAAGATAATGTAGTTGAGAAAATCTGCAATATTTTACCAATCTCTAAAATACGTTTCTTTGTTTCCTGGAGACTTCAGTTTTCATGTCTCACCCCCAGAATTACTCTTCCTAAAACTGACCCAATAGTCTTTTACCCAGTGAATTTGCTCTCTCTTTCTCTCATCTCCTCTGCAACTCTGATACTTACTTTACCAAATACCTCAACCTCCAAAGTTCTCTACCTTGAAAATCTCCACTCTGGAGACCAGCAGATGGTGTAATGGTTATATTGTACGACTCCCATGTAGTCTACTGTGGTTCAAGTCCTGAACCTGGAGGCTTCAAATTGATGCCAGGCATGTGTGCATGAGTTCTCAAGATCCTGAGAAGAGAATGGAGGAGAAGGATTATGGCATGGCCACCACCACCACCACCACCACCCCCCCCCCAGGGAGGGGGGATTTCTCACTTTCTGTCTCTCTGGCAAATGCACAAGCCTGATACCAAAAATCTCTCTTAAATAAAAGAGAAACTCCACTCTGAAATTTGCCAAGATCATAGAGCCTCCAGTTTGGCATTTCCCCATTCATCAATTCAACCCTATCTGCATTTTTTTGTCCACAAACTTCAGATATCTGAGCCATCACATTTCAGGTTTTTTTTTTTTTTTCTTAAATATCTTACTCTATCTGGCTCACCTGGCAGTCATTAGCAATTAGTCGCTTTAAAAATATGTATCCTTTTCTTTAACCTACAAATATAATACTTGCTCATGAACATTTCATTCTTTAGATTCAAACTATTTCATAGTATAAATATATTTAAATGGTAATGTGTGGTCTAGAATTCTTAAGATATTTGCTGCTTTACCAACCACTGTCTTCTCTTAGGGAGTCATGTTCTGTTTTTTTCTCTTTTCTAATTCCATTAGAGCAAGTCACAAAGACATGCTGATGGAAATAGTTTCTAATCCATTCCCTCCAAGTTCATCTGGATCCTCCCTGACTGTTTGCAATCTTTTATTGTCATTCTATTTGAGTCTCAGTACCATTCCTCACTTTCTCTACTTTCCTTGATCACTAGATCTAACCCAGGTTTTCTTCTTTCTAGGCAGGTGCTTTAACATCACTCTTTGCTGAAAAGATAAGCGACACATTCAATGGTCTTTGCTTCTGTTCTCCTTTAGTAAATGTGACTCTGAACTTCCCCCATTCGCGCCCAACCTCAACCTCAAACCTAATTATATCCCTTGGAGTTTTAACCAGTTCTCTCCCATGGAAGCTAAACAACTTGCCCACATTTGTGGGGTTTGTAAGTGGCCAAGCAGAGCTTCAAACCAAGCAACCCAACTGCAGACTCTGTGCTTAACCACCATGTTATACTGCCTCTCACATATACTACCCACTTCTCCATACTTCGCTCATCTCCCCGTTTTCTGAAAGAATAGTCTGCCTTTTGATTAAATCCTTATCATTCACTCTTTAATCCTTTGTAATTTCCTATAATCCCATCAGTGCCCTGAAAGTATTCTCTCCAAAACATTCTCATCTAAATGCTTTTTCTTATTTGCATCATCTTCAATGTTTTAAGAGGACTTAAATCTATTAGTAGAGGGAAAGGATATGGGAAGAGAGCTTACATTTACTAAAAGATTGTAAAGTATCAGAATCTTTATATATTATCTAATTTAATTCTTACAACAACTCTATGGTATAAGTAATATTCAATCTTTTTCATGGCTGAGAAAAATATTTACAAAACAATATCTACAACATCATTTAAATATTTAAGAAATTTAAATTCTGTTTAAATCAAAAGTTTTTGAAGGGAACCAGCAGTTAGCGTAATGGCTATGTCGCTGGACTCCCACATGGTCGACCGTGGTTCGAGTCCCGGACCCGGTGGCTTAAACTCACGCCGGGCGCGTGTACATGCATGCCCAAGATCCCGAGAGGAGAATAGAGAAGAAGGGATTGCGGTGTGGCCATCCCCCCTGGGGGGTGATTTCCTGCTTTCTTTCTCGCTGTCTCTGGCTGTCTGGCGAGCGCACGCACCCTATAGCGAAAATCTCTCAAAAAAAAAATAGTTTTTGAAGCAAAACAAACCTCTTATGACCCAATATGTAGACACAAAATTCAGTTTTTAAAATGAGCAAAATATTTCCATAGGCATTTCACCAAAGATGGTAAATAGTTAGTAAAAAGATACCTAACATCATTAATCATTAGGAAACTAAAAATGAGAAGATAACACTTACAAACACTTGAATGACAAAAATTAAGACAGAGAATACTACCTGTTGACAAATATGTAGAAGAATAGTATACATTGTTGGTATACTATTGGTGGGGACATAAAATGGTACAGATAGTCTTAAAATAGTTTGACAGTTTCTGATGCATTTAAATGTACATCTACCGTATGCCTCACTGATCCCATTACTAGGCACTTACTTCAGGAAACCATAGATGGACGTTCATACAACGACTTCTACTCAGAGGCTTGTAACAGTTTTATTCACAATTGCTCAAAACAGGAAACAACTCTTAAGCCCATCAAGTGGTGACTAGATGAAGAAATAGTGTGTATTCGAAAAGTGGATAACAGCTCAGCAATAGAAAGGAATAATATAATACCTACAACAACATGTGTAAATCTTAAAAGCATTATGCTAAGTAAAAGCAATCAGGCACAAAAAACTGAGTGTATACTAAACTCTAGAAAAGCTTTTCTTCCTGTTGCTGGCCTGGAACAAAAACTTAGCTGCTTCTGAGCAATATAGTTTTGGCTTTTCTAGAGTGTAAAAGGCTCTGAAAGAATCTTGGGTGGTGATAAAAATGTTCGAGGCCATCAGGTGACAGACATATTTGTCAAGGCACTAGACTCCCACATGGTCAACACCAGTTTGAGCCCAGTTTGAGTCCTGGACCTAGCAACATAAATCTCTTGGCAGGGGTGTGTATATATTCCCATGTGCCCAAAATCATGAGAGGAGAATAGAGGAGAAGGGATTGCAGCATGGCCATCCTCCTGGGAGGTAATTTCTCACTTTCTGTCTCTCCATCTCTCTCTGTCTCACCAGCAAGCACATGTGCCTTAAAGAAAAATATTTCTTGAGACCAGCAGATGGCATAATTATTATGTTGCTGAACTCCCATGCAGTCGACCATGTTTCAAGTACTGGGCCCAGTGGCTTAAAACTCACACCAGGCACATGTGTGTGTGTGCCCAAAATTCCAAGAGAAAAATGGAAGAGAAGGGATTGCAGTGTGGCCATTCCCCCTGGGGGGTGATTTCTCATTTTCTGTCTCTCTCTCTCTGGCAAGTGCACATGCCCTATAGCCAAAATCTCTATAAAGAAAAAGGAAAAGAAAAGAAAAATATCTCTCAAAAAACAAACAAAAAATATTCTTTATTAGGATTGTTGTGATTGATAGCTTCACAGCTGTAAACATTTGTCTCAATCAACATGAAGTAATGATAAATGCTGGAGATGGTGGATATATTTAGTGCTCTCATTTTATCATTGCAATTGTATACATGTTTTGATACCCCACAAAGATGTAAACTACTTTATGTAAATTAGAAATTACAACCAAAAAACATAAAGTTTACTTTAAGTGGGTGAATGAATTTTACTATACATAAACTATACCCCAATAAAATAAAATAGGAAAGAAAGGATGAGACAATTTCAAAATAATTAGTGATTAGAAGAGCTATATTGACTTTTTTTTTAAGTTTATTTGTTTTTTTCTTTCAGGAGCAAGAGAGAGAGAAAGAGAGCGAGTGAGCCCTGCAAAAAGGCCTGCATGTAGCAATCTACTCTCAGACTTCAGCCAGCTCCAGATCACACATGCACAGGTGCCCGTGTAGTCAGGGCAGTCTCCACACTTGTCCAGAACCTTCCTTTGTGAGATTGCCGCACAGAGACTTCCATTTTACAGATGCACCGTGTCTGGCCCACCTTGACATTAATTACTTTGCCTCTTCACCACCTTATTATTTCTGTCTTCTGGTCCTTCCATATTCCTCTACAGTTTTTGCCCTATCCCACAAATTTTTATTATCAGAGCAAATGATTAGTTCTGCAAATTAAGTGGTATTTTTTTTTTTGCAGAGGTTTTTTTTCTATAGGACATATGTGCTCACCAGAAAGACACAGAGAGAGAGACAGAAAATGAGAAATCACCCCCAGGGGGCATGGTCACGCCACAATCCCTTCTCCTCCATTCTCCTCTCGGTATTTGGGCATGCACACACATGCGTCCAGCATGAGTTTAAGCCACCGGTCTGGGACTCAAACCACGTTTGACTACGTGGGAGTCCAGCAACATAGCCACTACGCCAACTGCTAGTCCCATTAAGTGGTAATTTTTAATCATAGAAAGCAACTCTTACATGGATAGCAGAGACAGCTTATGCAGAACAATGATTTGCAGAGCTTCTTGTGAATAGATAAGCAAAGCTCTGTTCCAGTAAAACATGGATCTAACTGCGTTATCATAACGACGGCTGCCAGGGAGGCAGACCCAAATGTGATTCTCATCACGGCACCTCTATTAGCCATTGAGGTTGACAGATTTGCTCTCTCCTTCCTCTCATGAGCTTCATTCTCTATTTCAGTTTTATCATCCTTATAATACATCTCTTCACGAGCCACCTCAGTTTCTTTTGGGGAAGAAAAGGAATCGAGATATAAGGAGTAAAATTATAATAATGCTGCTGCTGCTTATGATAATGGAATTATTCCTGTCTGTGGAAAGGACTGTAGTGGTTTATATTCTGCTTATAGTTCTTTGCCCAAAACACAGAGGTAATTAGTGTTTCTCGGTACCAGTGCGTAATGGTCTAAAATTACAGGGAAAAAATGAACTATGTTCTCACTTGTTTTTATATATATTAAAAGCTAAATAAGGACCAGCAGTTAGTGTAATGGCTATGTCGCTGGACTCCCATGTAGTTGACCGCGGTTTGAGTCCCAGACCCGGTGGCTTAAACTCACGCCGGGCGCGTGTGCGTGCATGCCCAAGATCCTGAGAGGAGAATGGAGGAGAAGGGATTGCGGCATGACCATTCTCCCTGGGGGGTGATTTCTCGCTTTCTATCTCTCTGTCTCTCTCTGTCTGTCTGGCGAGCGCGTGCGCCCTATAGCAAAAACCTCTCCAAAAAAAAAAAAAATTAAACTTACTGCTGCACTTGTGAAAGTAACCTCTTATGAATCTAACTTGAGGATGTCCTCACTCGTCCTTGAAAGTAGTAATGTCCTGATGTGCAGGCTGTTTTCTGCTTCCTTCAGATCCACTGTCTATTCCTCTCCTGCGGACTGTATCAATGGGCATTTTTTTTTTTTTCTGGCAGGAAGGTGTCAAGAGAATGACACTGGGTTCCCTGGCTCTCTTTGTTGCTAGTCCATACGTTAACTTAGTTTCTCTTTCAAAACCACATTGCTATTAGGTACTCCATGTACAGGTACAGTGATGGGCTCTGGGTACAATGGAGGGTTCCCTCTCCTTTCTCCTATTGTCTTAGGTGTAATAAAGAAAAACATAGCTATAGTGAGTTAAACGGTGGCACACAAAGATATGTCCATATCCTAACCCTCAGAAACTGTATATGTGACCTTATTTGGAGAAAGGATCCTTACAGATGTAATTAAGTTGAGGATTTAGAGACGAGATGATTCTGGACTACCTGGGTGGTACTAACTTTAACGGCAAGTGTTTTTATAAGAGAAAGGCAGAGGCGATTTGACCAACAGAGAGAAGAAACAGACACAGGAGAAGGGGATACAGAGACAGAGGCAGATATTGGAAGGATGCAGTCACAAGCCGAGGAGGCCAAGGAATGCCAAAGGCCACCAGAAGCCAGAAGAGTCAAGGAAGGATTCTCCCTCATGGTCTCTGAGTGGAGTACACCCTTGCTGACACTTTGGTTTTATTATCTTAGTTTGGTTTAGTTTGTTATAGGATGCATACACTTGACAGAGAGACAGAAAGAAAGTGAGAAATCACCTCCCAGGGGGATGGTCACACAACAATCCTTTCTCCTTCATTCTCCACTCAGGACATTGGACATGCATGCACATGTGCCTAGTGTGTTTCACAAGCTAGCAGGTCCAGGACTTGAATCATGCTTTCAACCACATGAGATTCATCTCCTTTAATTACCACACCACTGATGGGTCCTTCCTTGGTTTTAGACTTCTGACCTCCAGAACAGTGAAAAAATAAATGTCTCTTATTTTAAGCCACCAAGTTTGTGATAATTTGTTTAATAGCCCTAGGAAACAAATACACCTGCCCATACTTTTGTAAACAGACTCTTTTAAAACCCTTGCCAACCATACAGTGTATGTATACCTCCTATCTCCTGCCAAGATCTGCCAGATATATCAGGCAATGAGTAAGTGCCTCATCATTATAACTCTGAACTCTAGGGGTGTTCCAGTGACATAAAATGTAAAAATTGCATTTATACTACTTTTTATTATTAGATAACATTTAAATTTACATACAGTGGTAACTTTTTATTTAGCATAAAGTTGGTTTAGATGCATAAATTAAACTATAAAATACCCAAATGACCTGATTGTGAGGTTGTTTTTCCTGTAAGATAATTCCACAGTAAGGATCAAAGTTTTTAAATTGTTTAATGAAAGTTTTTGTGCAGGGTTTCTTTCTGGAAAAAGAGACTTTCAGTTAGTTTCATGAATAACAATTTCATGTCTCATTTCCAATGCTAAGCTCAAACCAAGCATAGAGTCATCAAGTGACCAACAAAACCAACCCCGGTGGGAGAGGTCAGACCAACCATGGTGTGTGTGAATGTTTGTAATAGTGAGCACGTGGCACAGTCCTGGCAAAGAAGAGCCGTAGGAGAGCTCTTTGGGAGCACTTATATTTAAGATGCAGAAGACAAAAGAAGAGACAGACAAGTAGAAGCACAGGAGGAAAATCAGGAGAGTGAGGAGTTTCAAGGTACCTGAAACACAGAGTGTTTCTAAATCTGAACTTCAGAGGTTCAGAGGAATGAGTACTAATAAAAGGCCATTAATTTGGAGACTTTGAGGAGAGTGTCTGGGACAAAAGCCAGATTGCAAGAGAAAGGTCTGCTGATTACTGATAAGGGTCTACTGCACTGGGTCAACTTTTATTTATACAAACAGCAACTATTTTAGAGTAGACTCAACAGTGGCTCTGTATTTTAATCCCTGGGGAACTTTTAAATAATACCTACATGGGAGGGCTATCCCAGATCAATGAAATAAGAATTTTGGAGAGTAGAGTCCATGCAATATAATTGTTTAAAAGATGCTGAGTGTGGGGCTAGCAGATGCCATAATGGTTACGCCACTGGACTCCCACGTAGTTGACCATGGTTTGAGTCTAAGACCTAGTAACTTAAAACTCAAACCAGCTGCTTCTGTGCATGTGCCCAAAATCTGGAGACGAGAATGGAGGAGAAAAATTTCAGTGTTGCCTTCCCCCCAGGAAGAGATCTCTCTCGCTTTTTATTTAGATGGTGAGCACACATGCCCTATAGCAAAAATCTCTCAAAAAAATAAATAAGCAAAATAAAAGACATTGGGTGTTTGGGCCAGCCTACCGTGTCCTGGTAGTTAAGCTGGCTACATCCCAGATGGCCAGCTAGTCAACCCCACTGTTCAAGTTCCAGACCCAGTGGCTGGAGAAACATGCTAGGCACATGTGTGTGCCTACCCAAAATCCTGAGAGGAGTGAGAAATGGAGAAGAGTTTAGGATGTGACCACATCCCATGGGGAGTAAATTTGGCCTTTCCCTCCTTTCTGTGGTAAATACACACACCCTCTGGCAAAACTTTAAAAATAATAACAGTAGCAGTAATAATCCCGAGTTCTATCAAGTATCCAACATTGAGAATCACTGCTATGGTGAGACTCAAAAACTATAGTCCAGGCCCAAGTGCGACATGCTGACTGTTTTAATAAATGAAGTCTATGGGAAAACAGCTACATGCATTTGTCAGCTGAGATGTCGTCAATGGCTGCCTTCATGTTACAATGGAAGAGTTCAATAGCTGTGACAGAGACCACATGACCTACAAAAGTGAAAATATTAACTACCTGGCCCTTAGTAGAAATAGTGCGCAGATTTTTGGTGTAGAGGTAGGATTTCTCAGCCTTAGTATTTTCTTTAAGACAGGGTCTTGGTGTGTTGTGACTCTCCTGTCTCAGCCTCCCAAGACTCTGGGGTTACAGATGCACACCATACACAGCCTTAAGTCAGATAGGGAACTGAGCCCAGGCCTGCCATGTGGTCCCAACAGGTCAAGTCCAGCATCTTAGCAGCACGTGCCTCCATGGCTGGGCCCAGACTTACCAGTTTAGACACATGATAGGATAATTCTTTGTTGTTGGGAGTTGTTATGAGCATCATAATGTTTAGCAATACCCTTGGCCCTTCTCACTACTCACCCTCCACACAATCATGCCAGTCAAAATGCCTCTACACATAGGCAAATGTGTTATGGGATACAAAATTACCCAGATTGAAAACCATAGCTATAATGTATCAAATATGTATTTAATTCTTGTTATTCATAGTAGATCTGTTCTGTAAAGTCACTACAACACTGAATTAGTGACTGCTGAGCCATGGTTGCTAAGAGAAATACCGGGTTAGATTTCCTTGAGCTTCTAGTCACATTTTTGTCAGCCAATCAATACACAAACTCATATGTATCCTGGTTAAGGACACCAGATTAATATGTATTTCTTACAAATAATCATATTTAATTTTTTTATAATAAAACACTAACCTATAAGACTTTACCATTTTCTTTACTCTGGGTAACATGCCTATGAATTTCTTTATTTATTTTTTTTTCTTGAGAGGTTTTTGCTACAGGGCATGTGCACTCACCAGAGAGACATATAGAGACAGAGAGACAGAAAGCAAGAAATCACTCCCCAGGGGGGAATGGGCACGTCGCAATCCCTTCTCCTCCATTCTCCTCTCGGGATCTTGGGCACACACGCGCAAGCGCCCGGCGTGAGTTTAAGCAACTGGGTCCAGGACTTGAACCACGGTAGGCTACATGGGAGTCCAGCGACATAGCCATTACGCTAACTGCTGGTCCCTGAATTTCTTTAATTTTTCAACATCAAAATTCATCATCTCATGAATCTATACATTCAGTCACTTTCCCATCTTTTCCACAGCTTCATCATGAACTAGAGATGTTACTTGAGTACTTTACAGAGCAGTCGGTATACAGATTGGTGAATTTCCTCTTCTCTTTTTCTGGGAGGTATGTTATTATTGCTTCATTGACACTGAACCCAGAACCAGCAGTACTGTTATTCACACTTGGATGAAGTTTTTATAATATGCATACTTTCTCAGTAAGTCACAACATAGTGCTCTGTGGTTAGCGACTCTAGACAGCACTTTAGCACTAGGGTCGGGGCCTTCTTAAGCAGTGAAGTCACCAAGAAAAAGCACAAAGATGCCAACAATGTGGCAATAAACAGATCACAAAAAGGACAGCATTTATTGTGTGCCTAAACCAGAAGACAGAGAACACTGTCTCGTTCAACTTCAATTGGAAATGTGCGTGACAGGGGACTCAAATTTTTTACCACTCTCTGCATATCCAAGAACGCAAAAGTGCCACAACTGTTAAACTTGAAATTACAGAAACATTTTTAACTTGCGGAAGGGGACGTGCACTCACCAGAGAGACAGAGAGGGGGGGGAATAGAGAAAACACCCCTCCCCAATGGGGTGTGGTCACACTACAATCTATTCTCCATCTCTCCACCCTGTCAGGATTTGGGGCATGCACACACATGTAGCAACATGTGTGAATCACGTGTTTCAAGGCACTGATTTCAGGGCCTGAATTGCACAGTCATCCTTGTGAGATCTGGGTCCTTTAACCACCAGGCCATGGACTGACTCTAATTACAAAAAAAAAAATTTTTTTTAGAGGTTTTTGCTATAGGGCTCATGCGCTCATCAGAAAGACAGAGAGAGACAGAAAGCGAGAAATCCCCCCCCCCTCCCCCGGGGGGATGGCCACGCTGCAATCCCTTCTCCTCCATTCTCCTCTAGGGATCTTGGGCACGCACACACACGCACCCGGCGTGAGTTTTAAGCCACCAGGTCCGGGATGCGAACCGCGGTCGACTACGTGGGAGTCCAGTGACATAGCCATTATGCTAACTGCTGGTCCCACAAAAAAATTTTAACAACTAGACTAAATAATAATAAAGATAAACTGTATAAAAGATCAATACTGAACTACCTGAATATAAATTCCACAGACAGGGACCATGCCTTATTTATATTTATATAAATACATGCATATATTGAGTCCTTAACACATAACCAACTTCTGATACATCATTTTCTAATAAATTAATGAATACTAGAAATGAGAATATATTCTAATTTGGTCATGGTCCTTTCAAAATTAAATGGTTCTTATGTATGGCCAAAAGGATAGAGAGAATTTACAAAAGACCTAGTGATTTTTTTCCTGGCTGCTTTGTGTCACCCAAAAATGTTTAAAACTCGGTGACTTAGGACCAGCAGTTAGCATAATGGCTATGTCGCTGGACTCCCATGTAGTCGACTGCAGTTCGAGTCCCAGACCCGGTGGCTTAAACTCACGCCGGGTGCATGTGCATGCATGCCCAAGATCCTGAGAGGAGAATGGAGAAGGGATTGCAGTGTGGCCATTCCCCCCTGGGGGGTGAATTCTCGCTTTCTGTCTCTCTGTCTCTCTCTGTCTTTCTGGTGAGCGCACGTGCCCTGTGGAGGCCCGCTCCCCAAAAAAAAAAAAAAAAAAAAAAAAAAAAAAAAAAAACCCTTATAAACAAACTTGGCGACTTATCAAATTTGGAGCTCCTAGTGAAACTTGGAGCAAGTATGAAGTTCCAACCATGGGCAGGTTCCTTTCAACTGAAGGAAGTTTGAGGAAAGATGCCCACTTATCCTGATTTCTACAGCCTTAACCAGATCAAGTCAGCTCGGTACATCTCAAGGATAGCCATCATTTTTGTTAATGTCCAAGATTATTATAATAATGTGACAAGGAGACCTAATACTTTAAAATCAGTAATAATAATAGCATATATAGTGCTTATTATTTATCAGGTATGCCTC
Organism: Tupaia belangeri chinensis; assembly: GCF_000334495.1. Taxonomy (NCBI): domain Eukaryota; kingdom Metazoa; phylum Chordata; class Mammalia; order Scandentia; family Tupaiidae; genus Tupaia; species Tupaia belangeri. The sequence continues at coordinate 2,526,413 of NW_006160198.1, forward strand.
TCAGGAAATATATACACACACACCCATATACACGTATATGCACTATCTCAGGCTATGCAGCTAGCAGAAACTAGTGCTCAAGTTTAAATGAAGTTTACCTAAAACACATATTTTCTCCTTAAGGTACAACACACTAGTCTTGGGTTCATGAACTCTAGATGGTACTTCATTTAATACTTACAACAACTTATGAATAGGAATAATTACTATTCCCCTCATTTTATAATGAGGAAACTGATAAGCTAATGTGCTCAGGGTCACATATAAGTAATAACGAAGTTTCAACAATATCAACAGCAAATAAATGTAACTAGGTCCAGCTGCAGTGGTGCAGACAGTATGATACCGTCATGAAATAGTGGGGCCATCTGGTAAGGCCCTGGGTTCCAATCCTAGACACCCATGATTCTGACTGGCTGCTAGGCTGATAGGGTGATCATGACATGATCAAACCTGTTGGGATGCTTATCTCTCTCTTTCACTCTCTCATGTAAAGGAAATAAATAAACTTTGAAAACAGAAGTATCTAAAAAGAATAATGTACACCACAAAGATGTCCATCAATTAAATGTAAATAAGAAATTATAAAAGAAAAATATTTTTGTATTTTTATATCATTTCTGATGTAAGATTTTTTTTGTCCTGTTTCATAAGCATTTATTAGTTAATTTTTAAAAAAGGATAAAGATTTTAAATGAAAAAAAAACTTACAGTACATGTTCACTATGGAATACTACTCAGCCATAAAAGAAACGAGAACCTGTCGATTGATACAAAGTAAATTAATATATTAGTAAAAGATTTAGGGGGCCATCAAATGGTGAAATGGTTATGTCCCTGGACTCCCACATAGTCAATTGTGGTTTGAGTCTGAGACCCAGAGGCTTAAAAAAACACACCAGGCATGTGTACGTGCATGCCCAAAATCCTGAGAGGAACATGCAGGAGAAAGGATTGTGGTGTGGCCATCCCCCATGGGGGGAGGCGTGATTGTTCTCTTTCCAACTCTTTCTCTGTCTGTCTGGTGAGCACACACATACTATAGCAAAAATCTCTGTAGGTTGCTGGACTTCCATGCAGTCAACCGCAGTTCGACTCCTGGACCCGGTGGCTTAAACTCACACCAGGCGCATGCATGTACGTGCCTAAGATCCCAAGAGGAGAATGGAGGAGAAGGGATTGCGGCATGGCCATCCCTCCTGGGGGGTGATTTCTCGCTTTCTGTCTCTCTGTCTCTGTCTTTCTAGCTAGTGCACACGCCCTATAGCAAAAACCTCTCCAAAAAGAGAAAAAAATAGATTTACTGCTGAATGGAACAAGCCAGACTATGAAAGATAGACACTGAATGTCTCCCCTCAGTATATACTGATGTCTGCACTTTATGCCAGTAACTGAAAGATTGGAAGCTATCAAAGCAGAGTTGGCCAAGTGTATATATCAGAGGCTTTACAGGAGGAGGTGGCCAGTGGAGGGTGAAGGGAAAGGTCAGGTGAAAAAATGAAATGGATACAAGAATGGAAAGTTATCTATTGAGGATGACGTGTATGGTAATATCTTGGGCTTGACTGACCTACAATGCATGTGTACTTTGAAAAACCATATTATGTTTTGTAAAGATGCAATGATTAAATGTAAAATAAAATTTAAAAAGTAAAAAAAAAAAGGAAAACAGGGTAATTATGCAAAATGACAAATTTGCTCATTTGTGATTGTGATAATCCTTTCACAATGTATGTGTATAAAAAATCACCCTGCGGGACCGGATGATGCAATGGCAATAAAACAATGTTCTGCAAGGTTGACCCACATGGGCAGATACTGGTTCAAGTCTGGTGATTCCCCTGAATATGTCAGGTGCACATATGCCCATGATGTAGGCTAGCTGATGTTGGATGGCATGGAGATCATGTGGAGGCTGCTGTCTCCTCTCTCTCTCTTTCTCTCTCTCTCTCCATCCCTCTTGCTCATAGAAGAAAGAAATTTTTTAAAAGTCATGTTGTACACCTTAAATAAGTAAAGTTTTTATTTGCCAATTATACTGCAATAAAACTGGAAAAATAAAATAAGTAAATAAATAAAAACAGATCAGGAGTTCTGTCTCTAGACTGCTACCCACAAAAAGCCATCTGTATATACTATATAAAGAGACTGCACTGTAGTTTTATATAATCAGCAAATATGTCTTTGGCCACATTTTTCTGAGCTTGCAGACCTATTAACCACTCAGTAATATTTTAATCATACGCCTAGTAGACATGGGTAAAATACAAAATTTCATTGTCCTTGAAGAGTTTTTAGATTTTCATCAGAATCAGATTGGAAAGATACTTTCTTTTCTGCTTTTATGTTTTACTTGTTGGACTAATTCATACTCTCATCTTATTTTCTCTTTTCACCAATGAAATATGCCTCAGAATAAGTTATATCATGGGACCAGACCATGGCCTAGTGGTTAAGGCAGTTGGACCCCACGACATACAACCATGCGGTTTGAGTCCCAGCTTACTAAACATACCAGGCACATTTGCGTGCATGCCCAAAATTCTGAAAGTAGGGAGAGATAGAGGAGGAGGAATTGTAGCATGACCGATCCCCATAGGAGGTACTTTCTCTATCTCCCCATCTCTCTTCGGTGAGTATACATGCCCTCTGGCAAAATAAAACAAAATAGTTATAACATGAAAAATAAACCCATGTCTTTGTTATAGGGATTTTATAAGTGATGAGAAAAATCAGGACAACATGTCAAAGTCATATTATCTATTTTCAAAGGTTATCCTAGAAAACCCAAGAGGTACTATAGAATGAATGGAAGAAAACAATTGTTTCAACTCAGACTTACTTGCTGCACATAAACTAAGATGATTTAAGGCCAGGAATAGCTGCACACAGTGCCTGCCAAAGGAACCTAGAAAACATATTCTATTTTGCCCATAACAAAATTAATCATGTGCAGAACAGCTAAATCTGATAGACAGTTCTTATCTAGCACTTGTGGCTACATATCAGTCTCAATGCCAAAAAAGAAAAAAAAAAAACAAAAACAGACAAAAGAAGACTGAAACAAAGAGAGTGTTTACACTATCTTCACGTTCTTCAAATCAGAAATTTAAAAAGAAAACGAGGAAACTAGGCCTGTCAGAATGTTGATATCAGAGGGAAATAACTGGTCTATTTTTATAGGATAGATTTATAAGATAGATGAGCCAAAACTAAAGTGATTAATGCATGCTGCTTTAGGAAAACAGGTCTCACCTATCAAGGATTTCCATGCATTACCAAAGAAGCATTTATTCTGGGGTAGAAGGTGTGTGGAAAACATGAAAGCAATGATGTTCACCATGTGTAAATTCAAGTAGCCACTTCTTGTCATCAATAATCTTTGTCATTTGAACCTCCTCAAATTTTTATGCTTCCTGATTTTAAAAGAGCTCAAATGAAAACTGACAGAAGACAATTAACAGAATATCAAAATAGTAGTTTTTAACCCCAAAGTAATCTGACCTGGTTAAGTAAAATAAAATAATAAAAATCATATTTTGTGTGTGGAATAGGGTAGAAGGGTTTTTATCCTTGTACATCTTAAATATAAACTTTGTTAAATATAATATAATCTCACTAAGCAAGAACAAAATCATTTTTGGAGGGTGAGTGAAGGTATATTGTTATCTTCTCTCTTAATCATGAATTTCCAGTCAAATGTCTGATATTTCAGATATTATTTACACTTAACATTTGCAGTTATTAGTAGATAATATTTGCTATTGAATGACCTAAAATTCTAGCATAATGTAACATTGTTCTGGTATATCTGAAGTCATAGACAAAATAGAATGCATCTAATTTTCTTTTCGAATCCTATTTATTATTTCTTTAAATTTAAATTAATGAGAAATATTTCATATATTAGATTTATAGGTTTTAGAAGTCCATAAAGGTTCTCTTCTAATAATGCAGACTGGAACTGAAAGTGTGGACAGATCTTTGAAATGGGGTTATTGAGGAAATGTGGGATACTCCCAGTCTCTGGATCTTGTTAAAAATAGGGCAGAGTCTCATCTGTCTGAGCTGTTTGGGTGTGGTCCTGCTGGAGGAGGAGGATGAACTAGAATAGATGACCACACACTATCCCTCACATCCTGAGGACTCTTCTAGAAATGCCTGCATTCAGGCACTGTGGTAGTGAATGTGAGAAAAATCCTTCTCCGTTTTTATTGAACCACCAGGGTTTAAGTAGTAAACACATCCTTCATTCTCATAGGTTCTTGTAACTGAGCTGCACCTAGGATATATGGGGAGCCTTGTTTTACACAATCAGTGTATTAATCATGGCAGTGCTAGAAAAGATCTCAGGAATTATCCAGCCTTAGGCAGACCTTCACAAAGATGCGTGAGTAACTCTTAATTTTTGGACACTGAGCCCGCTGGTGACTCAGGGGGGTATACTATTTAAAGGGATTCAATATTTAATCCTTTCGTTAAGAAAATATTAATGCTATTTTCCTTTTTGTGTTTGTTTGTTCATGATTCTGGTTTTCCTGAAGGGAGGTGTACTGGTACTATCTTAACTTTCACTGCTATATTTGAGAAGTTTTCAGAAAGGATCGAATATTTACTGAGTATATTCTTGTATTGATACCAAAATTATAACTATAAAAACTACACAACATGGAAAAATATAAACAAAATGCTGCATGGGAATAATAGAATCTAAAGTTGTGCATTTGCTATGATTGCACCTATAGAAAAATGGTAAATATATGTGAATTAAGATCAGAAGGAGCTTTTATAAGATGTGTGTAAACACATAATTTTACAAAAAATTCTCATAAATGTGACTATTGATTTCAAAGTTAATTTTAAATTTAATTAAATGAATCATTTGTGTCTTCTGTTGACTCTTAGAGTGAAATAATGAGGCATTTAGTGTGAACTCAGTTGAAATTCTGATTTCTTCACTCTGAAGCCTTAGGTGAGATGTAACCTCATATGGTTTTGTCTTCTCTGAAAATGCAAAGAATGGAACGTACATAGCAGGGAGAGTATGAGGATTGATATAACATTTAGCAATGAGCTGACGTGTAAGGGTCAAATGAAAGAGATTCATGGAAGTCAACCTGGAGCATGACCTCCAGGAAGCCAACTAAAAAATGGCTGTTTTTCAGGCTGCATTTTGGTGTTGTAGAGATGCCCTAGTCTAACCACACTTCGCCTGCTTTCCTCCAATACCAATTATCTAAGAGTTTAGTAGATTAACTAAGAAGGTAATGCAGGCAGTGGTCAGACAATCTAGTTTCCCTGTACAGCATTCACTGAGGGTCATTAGCTCCCCGCCTTTAGCACATAAAAGACCAATCTTTCAAGGAGCTGGCATATCCTAATGATTATGCAGCATGAAAAACCAGTGCCTTGTAATCACGTTACCCGGAGTCTAACTTTCTTCCTATTAGACATTAGGGTACAGGTACTGGTCTTTGAATACTACATAGATTTCCTTACCACCACCCCCTAGGCCAGACAGCTTCCAAATACAAAGAATTCCATTGAGAGCAACTTGATAGTGCAGGATTACTTGCATTTCATTACTGCTGCTGTGTCAATCACAATGTATACCAAACAGAAAATCCTGACAAAGATCGGACAGTTTGCCATCACTAAATTCTGCACTGTGCACACAGGAAATGGAAACAATTGAGGTGCATGTGAACTGGAGTTTAGTCCTCTAGACAGATTTATGGTTTTGCTTATGCTCCAATATCCATTAGAGTGGGAAGGTCGCAAACATGAAAAGGTTTATGCAATCCTAGGAGCATAATTTGATGAAGAATAATATCCCCTAAAGTGCAAGTGAACAGCTTCGTGTTAATCTAATTGAAAGCTGCCACACTGGGGTGAAGCTTAGGTCCCCAGTGTTGCCCTATTTTCCCTATCAGTGAAATGGAATGGGGAAAATTCTCAGTTGTGGTATGGTAGGAAATACGATAAGATTATTAACACTAAAAAATATAGGAAGGGGCTGGAAAGTGGTGTGGTGGTTAAAGGCGCTGGACTCCCATATGGCTGACTGCAATTTAAGTCCCAGACCTAGTGGTTTGCTTTCTCTCTCTCTCTCTCTCTCTCTCTCCCCCTCCCTCCCTCCTTCCCTCCCTCTCTGGTCAAATTAAAAAATAATAAAAACAAATAAATGAAGTTAAGTAAAATAATTCTTTAAAAAACTACAGGAAAAATATATATACACATATACATAAGACAAAGGATTTTAATAGAAAAGTGTGCAGAGCAACATAAACATATGCTCTGAAATTAAAATACTCTCTACAGATATAATAGGAGAAATGAAAACCTAGACATAAATGTCAATAAATGGGCTTGAGAGTTATAATGGAACACGAGTTAGAGATACTAATAAAACAATAGTGAGTTTGTCTTATTTGGTGTTATACTAGAATATGATATGATCTTAAAAGAAGGATAGACTGTAAGAAGTTGGCAGGGCACATACTTCACTGAGCATGAGACAGCACCTTAGACTATTCAGTTGAATCATAATGTAATAAATTAAGAGAGACCTAGAAAATGCATTTAAATATTAGAAGATATTTAAAGGAAAGATGAAAAGCCTGGAGTTATTTAGTCAATAGAAAAGATGCTTGAGAAGTTATTTGTATTATAGAACACTGACTAAATATTATCCGTCTTATACAGGGAAGAATGTGATTTCTTAATGTCATAAATTGCAATATGAACACCTAGAAAGAAAAAGGGATTTGATACTAAAAATGACTGAACTATTGACTAAGTTATTGGAGTAAGTTACATGGTCCTATAAGGTCCTCTAAAGTCCTTGTAGGTCAATGATAAATGAGAAGCTGTGCCTTATATGAGCTAGTTTGAGTCTAAAGAGATCCAAATGGTTAGATCAGGAAATATAAAGAGGTTTGAGCCACACGTTGGATGCTATAAACATTTTAATTCCTCCCTTTGGTTTACTGCTCTTTTTTTCTGTGCATACTCTTCTTAGGTGATCTCATATCTTTTCTTGATTTTAACCACAACCCATTTATCATTACTTCTTTACTGACTCCCAAGTCTATATTCATTGCAGACCTCACCCCTTAACTTCAGATCCACAGGTGCTATACCTGTTGAATATATCACATGTAGTACTTCAATATCAGTACCCCTACAAACAAGTCCTTTTATACAAATATACCAGCACTATGCCAAAAGATGAAAACAATAACCGAAAGATGAAAAACAGTAGCCAAAAGAAGAAAATAATCCAAATAATCAATAGATGAGTGAATAAACAAATTGTGATGTAGCTACATAATAAAATAAACTAAGGGTCTTCAAAAAGTTTATGGAAAATGCATGTCACAAAAGAATGCATTTCAACTTTTTTTGCACAAAAATAAATTTGTATCCTTTTCTGTAAAAATGTTATTTTTCCATGAGGAAAGAGGCAGAGAGAGATACAAAAAAAAAAAAAAAAAGTGAGACAGCACACTCAACAAGATCTCGAGACCACAATCCACCCCTAGACCCAGTCAACCCCAAATCATGGCACATTTATGTTCAATGTGTTCAGGAAGGCCTTTGGACATAAACCCACAACCTAACTATGTGGGTTGTCTCGGGACAGAGGAGGAAAGACCCTGATGTGAGATCCTATTCAGAGTGCTTCTCTCTCTCTCTCTGTTTCTCACTTTCATGGAAGAAGTAATCTTTTTTTTTTTTTTAAGTAAAATGCACAAGGGCAAGGAAGGGTTGATTGGGTGGTTATTATACACTCTAGCTAGTCACAAAATTCCCTATTTTCTAAATTGGGAGAGTCCTTTGGGGTCCTGAAACCATTTCCTACCACAGAGTGGAGCATATTTGCTTTTGAGCCTTCTCCATGTGCCCTCAATGAATTTGCATGTTAATTGGATAATTGACGTTTGGAGAGAAGTTTGAGGCAGAACATTCAACTTAACCTGGTAGCTGAAGGATGCCTTAATGGGGCCGAGTCTTAAGGAGAATAGAGTGAGCCAAGTGAATAAAGGTGAGTGGTGCTCTAGAAAGATGGGTCAGGAGAGGCCAAACCTGGTTAGAGTCGTACAATATGGTGAGGTTTGGAAGGAGCAGTCATGGGAGAGGAGAACACTACACACCAAGAGGACAAAGTGGAAGAAAATGATTTTGGAAAAATGGGAAGAATCTGGTTAGGATGGGTGAGTTGTGGTAAGAAGTGTGAACTAAACAGTGCTTCTCAAACTCCGGTGTAGGCAGGAAACACATTCAGATAAATTCAATATGTATTTCATTTAGGTAATTTTTCTTTTGATTTCTTTATCTTTCTTTCTTTCTTATATCTTTCTTTCTCTTGTTTCCTCTTTCTCATAGTCTCTTCGCCATGATCCTCTTGCCTCAACCTTCCCTAGTTGCTGGGATGACAGGCACACACCACATATGCCCCACCTTTACGTTGAACAAGGAACGAAACATGGGCCTCCCATGGGATTCCAGCCTGTGGAGCCTAGAATCCTAACAATGTGCACCACTGTGGCTGGGCCATCTTTTTTTCTTGTTTGTTTGTTTGTTCGTTTGTTTGTTCATTGTTTGCCACAGGGCTTGTACCCTTGCTGGAGAGAAACAGACAGTGAGAGGGAAAGTGAGAAACCGCCCTGCTGGGGAAAAGTCCACACTACAATCCCTTCTCTTCCATTCTCCTCCTGGAACTTTGGACACGCACACACACATACTTGACATGATTTTTAAGCTTTCAGCTCCAGGATACGAACTACAGTTGGCCATGTGGGAATCCAGGGCCTTAACTTCTATGTGACCTGCTGCCCCCTGAGCCAGTGTTTTAATAAAAGTATTTTTAAAATACATATTACTATTTATAAAGAAATACATTTTTTAAAGCAATGTCATATAGTGAAATCTTAATTTCTTAATTCAGGACTCCACAAAATAGGGTCTGAGGAGAAATAGCTGAAAAAGAACAGATTTATACATAACCTTTTCTGAAGACTGTAAAATAACTCCTATTCTGGACAAAACCTCATCATAAATTATAAACACCATTTCTCGTCTATCTACATTCTTACTTTTTTAACCCTCCAAGAACTTAAATGTAATGTCAATCATGCATTCACCTTGCAAAATTTATGTTACCTTTCCATTTATGTGTTCAGTAAATGTATACCAACATTACAGAGTTACCTAATGTAGAAGCAAGAGTATTCACCAATCAGAAGTTCTCCAACATCAGCCTGTGATCTTTCTCATAAACTTACATTCCATTTCTTATTCACTGATGCTTTAGCATAGGGGCATGGCAAAATGTCTCATTTTATACTTCGATTATTTCAATACTTTCAGGCAGATGGCTTTAGAACAAAGGCATTAATCAAAGCTAATTTATTTAGTCCACTTCTGATGAGTTAAAATGAAAAATATTTACCTTTGGTTATTAGAGAAATCAGACCAAAGATATTGGATGTAACCGTTTGAGCCTCAAGGTCTTTAATTTGCTCTTCTGCAGGATCACAACTATCCACTTCGCAAGCCCTACATAGTTTTTGTGGTTGACCCATTTGTGTTCATCTAAAGAGATTTTCTCTCTCTATTTAAAATTCCTAGCCTAAGTCCCATAAAGTTATGCTGCTCCAATTACCCTACTGCTTTTACCATAGAGTTATCACAATTTGTCATCATTATCTGTCTCTCTCACTGGATCATATGCTCCATTAGGGCATCTCCAAGGCTGCTGGATATCCAGTGTCCTACAGTAATGGCTGTTTCTTTAACATTGGTGAAGGTGTGGATGTACAACTCCTCTGGGGGACACTTACTCAAAGGTTTGTGCACCCTAGGGCTCACTTTGGCATGAAGTTTCACTAAGAATCTTTTATGAACTCCTTCTCCCAAATGTATTAAATATGTAAAACACATTTTCAAGAATTAGATATTGTTGTTTAAAGTTTAGTTAGTTTTGTTTTGTTTTTGGCAAGCTGACCTGGGTTTCTTAAAGGAAAGGCTGATTGAGATCTGAGTATAAACTGTGTAAGAACCTGGGGCAATCTTATGTTAGAAAGCCAAAACTATCAAGAACTTCTGGGGTCTTGGTAAGACAGACACAGGAGCAAAATGGAAAGAAGGGGCATTTATTGACCAAAGATGGCATAATTTGAGCATCAACACGAATAATGACTATAATGAATTGAAGCAAGTCAAGTATATTAAAATCAATTAGTTCTGAATGCTACTTAAAAGTGGTTAGCTTTACAGTTCCTTATGCCTCATATCATTATCTGGAAAATTAGTGGAAAAATGTAAATTTATTCTGTCTTTTGTGTTAAAACAGTATTTCACGTTTATCAGAGGTGAAGAAAGTTCTTCTCATAGAGTATTTCCAACCAAGTACAGAAAAAAAATCATACAATTAGAAGAAATAAAAATTTGTATCTCCTAATGAAATAATGAATTGAGGCAACAATGATGAAGGATTTTTAAATTCATGCTATGATTAGGGAGGAACTTCAGAATAGACAAACCAGACTCATTATACCTGAACTTCTGATCAATGTTGACATCACTGGAAGTTGGACAACCAGAGACATTATGCGACATGTGTCATGTGTCACATGACATGATGTGACATGTGTCACAGTCCCATGTGTGTTCAGTATCTTCTAGAAGTACTCAATGCTAAAAAAGTAAATTTGTATCTAATCGAACCACCGGAACTAACTATACTTTAAGCAACAAGAGGTTGCAGTCAGCATGTGGGAAATTCTACAGGACGAATGACCCAAATTCTTTAGCAAATAAGTATCAACTTAAAAAGTGCATGGGTGCAAATTTTATAATTTAATAGAGGCTTGAGACATATTAACCAATTTTAATTTGTGGGCACTGTTTCATCTTGATTAATACAGTACAAAAAGCAATTCTTAGACGATCAGAGAAAAGTGAATATAAACTGGGTGTTAGCTGACATTCAAAAATTATTGTTAATTTTGGTAGTTGTAATAATTGTATTTAAAAACACAATAATTGGAGAGCACATGTACCTATAGCAAAAAATCTCTTTCAAAAAAAAAAAAAGAAAAAACACAATAGTTCTTTTTTCTTTGAAGTACATACTAAAATAGTTACTGATGAAATGATATTTTGAATTTGCTTTAAAATATTCCAGGAAAATAAAAACGCATGCATGGATAAAACCAAAATGATAAAATATTGATAAATGTTGAAGCTAGATATTAGTTATGGAATGTCATTACTCTATTCTCTGCTTTTGTATTTGGTTAAAAGTGATCATTTTTAAAATTAAAAGCTAATTTTGATTTTTAAAAAGTCTTAATATGAAATGTAGCAAAAATACAAGAGACTCTGAACCACTTAAGAAAAAAAATTGAAATACATTTCTGCATACTCACAACCCATAGTAAAATGTGGAACATAACCAGTTCTGTAAGTCTCATTTGGTATTTCCCTAGATATCTCACACTTCTTTCCCCCCAGAGATTACTATCTGAATTGTGTATGATTATCCTTTTGCTTTCCTTCATAATTTTTTAAAGTTTTTTTTTAAATGATTCATGTTTCTATTATACAACATATCTTTTTTAATTTTTTCTATTTTTGAACTTTATATAAATGGAATCATACTTTATATTGGGTGGTTGGAAAAGTCATGATGCATTTTTCTGTTTTTCTCAGTAAATATTCCTGTACATTTCTCCTGGTGCACATATGGAAGAATTTCTTTACCTGTTACTGTGCTGCAGGATACATGCAAGTGTATGCAATTTCATGACACTAAACTATTTTCTAAGGTATTGGTTTCTTCCAGAAAGCAATGTGTTTAATATTTCTCCCTTTTTTCTTCACTTTTAATATTTTCAGAGTTCTTAATTTTTGCCAATACAGTGAGTGCAAAATGTTATGTTACAATTATTTCATTTCCATTTTCCTTATGACTAATGAATGCTCTAGCACCTTTTCATATCACATTTTCTAGACATTTATGCTCCTCCTCTGTGACGTACTTTTTAATTCTTTTGTTCATATTCTTTTTTTGAAGACTTATTTTATTTAACTTTATTTGTTTATTTATTTTAATTTGACCAGAGAGAGACAGAGAAAGAGAGAGAAAGTGTGAAAGCAAACCACCAGATCCCAACCTTGAACCACAGTTGGCCATGTCAGAGTCCAGTGCCCTTAACCACCGCGCCCCCTGCTGGTCTCTTTTTGTACATGTTGTACCAAGTTGTTTCCCTTTTTGATTCCATGAAGTTATTTATATATTCTGTATATTAAACTGTTGTAGAAATATGTATTACAAGTAACTCTTCTGTGGGTTGTTTTTTCACTCTCTCTATAGAATCCTTTGTTGAACCAACATTCTCAATACTCATATAGTCAAATTTATCAACCATGGACTCTTATTAAATTAAACCTTCCCTACATCATGATCAACAAGATATTCTTCTATATTATGTTCTAATAGCTTTATAGTTTTTTTTTCACATCTAAGTCTTTAATTCACTTAAATTCTCCTCCCACCCTTGGTATATGTGAGGCAGGGCTGCAATTTCATTCTTCCATATGGATAACCAATTGATCAGAATATTTAATGAAGAGTTCCTTCTTTCTCCACCACTCTGCAGTAACGACTCAGTTATAAATCAAGATCTATGTAAGTATGGGTCTGCTTTCCGGCTCTCTGAAATAGGCTGAATTTTCATCATCCAGAAAACAAAGCAAAACAAAACAAAAACTTGAAGTAGAACAATCTAAGTCTGGTCATTTCTCTCCTCAAACTAAGAACCTCTGAGGGTTCTAAGGTTGAGAACACTCAACTTATTTCTCTTCCTTCAGTCATTCCTCCAAACCATCATTCTCAGTTTTCCTAGGTTCCTAAAACATACCTTAGTTTATCTGAGTTCTCTATTTAAAAACATCAAGGGGTACCATGTTGAAACATTATGAGAAACTTGACAAGTTTCTCTAGCTTGTGAGTGAACCGCTTCAACTTTCAGGTTGGCAGTTGTTCTCAACTGCCCATGACACAGTAGATGCTCAGTAGATACTGGTTTCCTTATACAACTTCATATAGGTGAGTAAATAAGGACAGAGTTTGCCATCCCGGCATATCCAAAATGTTGCACAAATGGTATTTATTTAGTTTTTGTCAAACATATAAACCTAGAAATTTCTCTAAATCCTGTGAAGGTTATAAGGGTTTCAGGTCACTACTTTATCATGATTTTAAAGTATCTTACTAAACCTGTTTTAAAATGTAACTTTATAAAAAGTAACTGCTTAACAAAATCATGCCTTCCAGTTCAGTTTGATTTACTTAATGCTGTTAAGACTGAGGAAAAAAAATAACAAAACAAAGTGTATTTATTAACAGATTTCTTTATTCCATTTCATTAGCTGTGTAACACCACCAGTTTTGGGTGCTTTCTTGCACATCCTATTTGTGCATTTTGGTATTACGTCTCTTCTTGAGTTGGAATGTAAAAGTCTTCAGCAGGCAGCTTTCGGGACCAATTAACTCCATTAAATTATACCCAGTTACGTAGTGAACAGTTCACTGTTCGTCTGGGGCTCTCTAGAGCTGTGACAGTGACGAGATGGAGAGAAGCAGAGAGAGAGACTGATTTTATATGTCACTGAAAACACACCGCAACAATATGCTAGTGTGACTTTCAAAATGGCCTTAAAATATTCCAAACTCAGGGAGTTTCCTTTCTCCTGAGTGGGAGTTGACAGACTGTCTGGCAGCATTAGAAAGAGGCAGAGAAAAGCTGATGTCTATATTGTGTCCTCTAATAACATTCTGCCTCTTTGCAGCATCTCCCCTTAGAAAGGTTCTTCTGTGTGTTGCGGGGGAGGGGTGTGTGTGTGTGCGCGCGCGTGAGCTTTGCCTCCTTTCTTGTGCAGGGAGCATGATTTCACCTCTCACATCTGAGAAAACCGAACTGAAGGACACTAACCCTCCCAAGGTCACCCAGAAAATTAGTGTTGAGGCCTGGAGCGGGGGTGGGAGAAACAAAACCCAGGTGTCCCGACTCCAGCTTTCGGGTTGGACACTAACTCATTTTCTTTCCCTTATGGAAAAATAAAAAAAAAATAAATTCTCTGGTCAGGGGGAGGGGGAAGCAAGTAATTTATCAGATTTCCTCTTTTCCCTTACCTCCTCTCCCCCTCACGGAGATAAAAAGTCGTGAAAGCAAAAGAGGTGTCCGCTCTGCAGTTCTTACCCTGGGTCCCCAATCTCCACCCTCACCCCTAACCCCACCCGGACACAAAGCGGTCTGGGCTCCCGGGGCTTCCGCCCGTCCAACCGCGAGCCTGGGAGGTGAGGAGTGGTTAAAACTCAGCCCTCACCTCCAGTGGGTCCCAGGCTCCGCGACGCCCAGGCCCCGCCCCTGCCCGCCCTTCCCCCACAGCCTCTCTTCCCCCTCTTCCTCGGGCGCACCCACCCCAGATGCCTGGCACCGAGCGCAGCCGCCGCCGCCGCCGCAGCACTTTCCGCTCGTATTGATCACCTCCCAGCCCGGCTCAGCCTGCTCGCCTGAGCCGAGCGGAGCCAGCGCGTCCCAGGCTCCGCGACGCCCAGGCCCCGCCCCTGCCCGCCCTTCCCCCACAGCCTCTCTTCCCCCTCTTCCTCGGGCGCACCCACCCCAGATGCCTGGCACCGAGCGCAGCCGCCGCCGCCGCCGCAGCACTTTCCGCTCGTATTGATCACCTCCCAGCCCGGCTCAGCCTGCTCGCCTGAGCCGAGCGGAGCCAGCGCGCAGCCCTCGGCAGCCCCGCAGCAGCCGGGCCACGGGAGGAAACTCCTCGGGAGCGCCCTGTCCGGGCTGTCCTCTGCGCTCTGCAGTGTCTTTCTCTCAGCCTGAGAGGAGGAGGAGGAGAAGGAAGAGGAGGAGGACGTCTCGTCCCGACTGGGAGGGGGAGCAGGCGGCGGGGCCCAAAAAGGGGCCGCCGCCGCCGCCGGAAAGGGAGAGGCAGAAGAGATCGAGACTTGGAAACCCCAAAGTGCCCGCGACCCTGCACGGCAGGCTCCTTTCCAGCTTCATGGGCAAAGTGTGGAAACAGCAGATGTACCCTCAGTACGCCACCTACTACTACCCCCAGTATCTGCAAGCCAAGGTAAAGGGGTGCTGGGAGCGGGGCGCCGGAGGAGGGGGCCCCGGAGGACTGCGCCCCGGGGTGGCGCGCGGGGTCGGGCCCGCGGAGGGGCGCGCGCGGCGAGCCCCCGCCGCCCCCGGGCGGAGTTGATGGAAGGTTGCGCCCCTCGCCGAGCGCTGGCTGGCCGGCGGCCGACGACTGGGGCCCGTGGCAGGATCCGCTGGTGGCGCGGCTTTCCGACCCTTCTCCAGGGCCTCGCCCTGCCAGCAGTAACTCTTCGCCTCCCTGAGAGTGGTGCCGAGCCTCCCGCCCCCTAGGGACGCCCCTCAACCTCCCGCGCGCGCGTCGACTGGCACTTGAGGGGAGGCCGGGACAGACATTTACCTCCCCGCCTCGGGCCCGGCGCGCCGGCCCTTCGCCTCTGATCTTTGTGCGGTGTGGCACTTCACCTGGTTACTGATTTCTACTTTTACGCTGGTGTTTTGGGTAGAAAAGTGGCCAAAGTTCACTGAGCGTTCATTGATGTCCCTTTTAATCTTCTCTGTCGCTTTTGCAGAGGGGACAATGGGCAGATTTCAGTGTCGAGAAAGAAATGACTTAGTATTTAGTTACACACACACACTACCTTGTATGTTTACCACAGATCGATTTCCAATGCTGCTTTCTCCAGAGTAGCCTGGGCACACTCTTAGGTAACAGCAGCCGATGACATGTAGCCATACAGACTGCGCCTGGCTTTCTAGGGACCCTGGGCACTTTGTTAGTGGGCCTATCTTATTTTCACACTAAGAATTTGATGCCTCCTGCGCTCATTTAAAACATTTGGGGGAATCCATGGAGCAAGTGGAGATTTCACTGTTTTGGAAGCTTCTGCCACAATCTGAGAGGGCGAAGTTGGATGCACTAGTCGCCTTCAGTGGTTAACACCTACCAGGACTGCTTGACTCCTCTGAGTGTCCTTCTAGATCACAAAAGAACCAGGTGTGGATGCAGTGTCTGAACTTTCTTCAGGAGGTTGTAGGCATGCCGCGCTTGCTGGCAGGCAGCTTTGCTGGCCTGGTACAAAGAACCTCTGATTCAACCTTGATAAGCTTTTCTTTCTTACAATGTGTGAGGTCCATGTTGTCACGTTCCTACAACATAGCCTTGTGTTTGTTCGTGTAAAGAGGACACTTGCCAGCCTTGAGACCAGAGATTTCCTAGCGTTGGAAATCTAGCATTTTCCTAGCATTTTCACTCCTCCCAGCCTCTTGATAAGCTTTTCTTTCTTACAATGTGTGAGGTCCATGTTGTCACGTTCCTACAACATAGCCTTGTGTTTGTTCGTGTAAAGAGGACACTTGCCAGCCTTGAGACCAGAGATTTCCTAGCGTTGGAGGGCCTCATTTTCACTCCTCCCAGCCTCGTTTTATTTTGGGTCACCAGAAAGCAAAAAAGATGGTAGCAGCAAGGATAGCCATTATTCATTTCTGTGCAGTTCTCATATACTTGTTTTCTGGAAATTAAAGATGTTAGGTTGTGTGTGTGTGTATGTGTGTGTGTGAGAGAGAGAGTGCGCTACATTTTAGCTGTTCTAAGAAATTTAGTAGCATAATCAATGCACTACCTTTTAGATGTCTTATATATTTAATGCACTTGTTTAAATTATGTAGCATTGGGTGCCTAAAGGACAGCTTATTTAGTTCTTAACTATATGAATAATAAATACATACATTCAGGTAAAGAAGAGAAAACAGCCCTGTTTTTACAGGCATGTTTACCTTAGTAATTTTTATGTACCATTAGTAAGTTAGAAACCAAGTACATAACATTTAATACAGCTAATGCAATGCCATTTGGCTTATTTTGCCCTGTAAATAATTGAAGAGAGAGACTAACGGCAAGAGCGTGCTCTGGTAATTAGGGTCGGATCCCAGAAAGCTTTAGGGCCCATTTTCTAAAAGTGTGCTTCCTGCATAAAGCATTTAATATTGATTTGTGTTATGGTAAATGACATTCTCAAAACATATTTTGCTTTTTCTACTATAAAATCTGAAATCCTATTACTCTCTTTGTTTCATGAGAACGGTACATATAGTCAACTGACCCATATATATAATGTGGTATTAAAGTTGGTAATTAAATCGAAATTCCCTGCTGTAAAATTATCTTGATTATCGCAGAAAGGGCTATCTCCTAAAAATGAAGAAGTGACTAGACAGACATGCATTTTAGATAAGCACAGTCTGGAACGCATAGACCCGCTTCTTCTCTCTTACATGTCTGTTAGTAACATGGATGTTGTGTGAGTCATTAAGAAAATATTGTACTTTGTTTAATTTGTGGTTAGTTTTAAAGTGAATGTTGTCTTATCTACCTAAAGAGTTAATAAACTCAGAATTTGTTGTCTACCTCATAGTTCTTGCCAGTGTGTGATTTGACCTTCCTGAAATACAGGATATAAAACATCACCCTGTTTGAAGCACAGGGATGGGTTTGCTAGTCTGTTGTTTGGAAACTTGTTTAGAAGCTGTGTCAAAAATTGAGGAATGGCATGGTTATTTAAAAAGTGATATGTGCCTTGTGATCAAGAGATAGTTGTGACTTCCCTGAGTTAAGGAGAAATAAACAGATGTGATTTCTTTTCATTGAAAGAAATAGACTCCTTCGATAGAAGAAATAGATGCACTTTAAAATCAGTTTTGTTACCATTCTGAAGTTTCATATGTCAAACTATTCTTCTTTTGTTAATAATCCAATCAGAGTCTGTTCTGGCAGATTTATTTTGTAATTTTGTTTTCTTATAAAACAGGTTAGTTCTACATTTTATGGACAGCAACCAAAGATCTGGGGATCTATTTCAGAGCAAACGACCATGTTGGTATGCTTTATGCTTTGACAAAAGGAGAAAATAATGATATATCTGCATTAAATATAAAGTAAACTAGATCATGTAAGGGTAGGACATGAATAGAAGTAAAGGAGATTGCATAATTTCATAATACTTTAGTGAAGAGTAAAACAGATTTCAAGTAACCTGATTTTATACACAGCTAGTTCTCTTTATCGCCTGACATTCATTCTGAAATGTAGTTTGATGTGGCTTCACAAACACAAGCAGATATTGTTCTAAAGACTTTTCTGAATTTTTAAATTATTTCTGTTATATTAAAAATATTAAATTTAGTAACCACTTGACAGCTGCACAGAAAAACTTGGTAATTAACATCTTTTAATGTAAAGATTTGAATGTATGCATTTACAACCAATGGCGATGTTAATTTCACTTACTGTAAAGGCAACTCTTGAATCAGGTCTATTTATTTCAAAGGTTCTACAAGATATATTATGAGCCATCTATGTATACACAAAAATGTATAGGGAATAAAATACTTTGTTTTTTGTTGTTGTTTTTAAGAAAGAGAAGCACAAAGTTGTATCTAATTAAAGGCAACTTGACACATTCATAACCTTTATTCACATAGTTCTAAAAAATACTTTCATGAACTACTCAGAAAACTTGATGTTTAAGTTTTTGTGAATATAGTAGTATCATTTTTTAATACCAAATAAAGTTTGTTTCTAAAGCAAAACATAATTGTGTTTAAAGCCATTTTTATAGGTGTGTGGCAAAGAACATATCTAAATAAATCTAGGTTCAAAATCTAAAAAAGTAATGAGTGATATAATTGAGATTCCATTAATAAAGGCTTCTAGCATAGCAGTTTTTCTGAATTGAACTTTTTGCCTGCATTGAACGTTTTACATTGCATTCCTTAACTCACTTAGTTGTAGCCAAATGAGTATTTTCTCAGGCAATTTGTTTCTCCAGAAAACTAGGAGTTATGATTTGATACCTAAAACCACTGAGAATAATAAAGTGAATGACATGTATAAAGGTATAATATTAAAACATGAAGTGTTTTGTGTCTTAAGAGATAAAAAGTTTGTTTAATTGTCAATTTAGTAATGCAATATTTTATTCCAATAGATGAGTAAACCTTATATCCTTAGGCAAGAGGGATATTGTGACTGTCTGGAAGTGGTTTTGGAAGACTCAAGGTCATGTAAAAGTGCTAAAATGAAGATGCATTGTAATCCAATATTGTAGTACCCTTCCCTTTAGAAAGTTATTTCTTTTGAACTTCTCATAATACTATTACTTTATACATTATTTTTTCTATGTTAGGAGCTACACCTTAGGTTACTAGAAGGGAGCAGGAAAAGTGAAAAAAAAAGTAAGAAAGTATGCTGTCATTTAATAGCAGTAAAACTAGATATTCCTTACATCTTTGGCAGTCTTGGCTTTCAAGATAAATTCAAATGTGCGTAATTTCTATGTAATATACATAAAAGAAAAAAATTTTCTAAAACTTTACTGATAGATATACCTCTGACCTTGTATTTTGCTTAGTGGTTTATTGAAACTTTAAAATTACCCCAGCTTAATTTGAAATTTTAGGTTACAGGTAAAGTTAGGTAAAGACAAAGGAATCTTCTTTTCCTTTTTTTTTTTTTTTCCTAAAGAGGCAGTTGTCAGAAAAGAAAGAAAAGAAAGTTATTTATCTTTTTCTATATTTGCTTAACCACTAAAAGTCATATGAGAAAGATCTAAAATGCAAGGCTAAGTGCTCAGTAAAAATGACCTGGACACTTAAAAATTATTCATTCTCTGTCAGGTTGGTGTGGTGCTCAGGGCAGCTGAATCCCATATGAACAACTGTATGGTTCAAGTCCCAGACCTGGTGACTTGAAAAACACATCAGGCCGGTGTACTTCTGTGTCCCAAATCCTGAAAGGGTGGAGAAATAGAGGGGAAGGGATTGCGGTGTGACCGTCTACCACGGGGGATGCTTTCTCTCTCCAGCAAGTGTGTGTTCCCTCTAGAAAATAAAATAATAATAATTGTTCACTCTTTCTGAAAGTGAAGGATTTCTTATTAGGTTGTGGGGAAACTCATGATGGTTTTTTCTTTGTGTCATTACTTTCCTGACAACCCAATAGTTTGTTTTTCATTGGATGCTCAGATAACTAAGTTTATTTTTTCTAAGGATGGTTTTGCATCTTCACTGGCAGCTTCTCTTCAAAAGCTGTCAACCCCTCTAGTTCCCAGCACAGTAGATGCTAAATAAATGTTTGTTAGTGAATTATTACTATTCAGAAGAATATGCATGCAAAATATTTTTAAGGAAAAATTTTAAACAAAAATCTACAAATAATAATTTAGCCTACATTTCTAATGAAACCACAATATGGTTTGATTGGTGTTTGGATTTATTTTCTAATGAAAACTTTCAAATATTTTATTAACTCAGTAAGTTCTCTAAAATAAATAATATGTTCATTGGTCAGTACTTAATTTACGGAATTTAAAGTTCCTTTTCAGGCAGTATTTATTAAAGAATATGGGTACCAGAGAAATCTCGTGATAGTTTGTCAAAGGGGAAGAATCACACATAGTGATTTGGTGATTCCATGTCTCTGTGCCTCTAGAACCAGCCCCTTCCTCTGCTACACAACTCAAACTTCTTCCTGCATAATTTTCAAGAATATCCCCCTTTTTCAATGTCTTTCAGATTTGGTAAAAGCATTTATTCATTTAATGGATAATAACTAAAATGTAAACTAGGGCTGAGATGTTGAGAATTATAGTTATCCCGCTTAACGACTGCATGACATAGCCCTAACTATGGTGTTTGGGCATCAAGCTCTTAAACTGGGAGAATCCAGTTTTTATCTCATTCACTGTGATATGCTAGGAATAAGCAGCAACATATCAGGTTGCTCTGAAGGAGATGGGTTTATTTAATGTAAAATAGCTTGTTTTAAGGGAAATGTAGTCATAATATTGTGTTATTTAAATGCAGTACTGTAATATTTGGTATCAAATCAAATAAATACTCAAAACTTGCACATTGGGCTTGGGGGTTTTATGTGGGATGATTAAAATATGCTGGCTTCTCGGCTGTATCATTCTAATGAATAAATAGTAAAACCTGATGGAGCTCAGCTGTGCCTCCAGAGGGGCAGTGCTTGGATGAGACCAAGGTTACTACTGAGAGTTTGGTCAGAGGTTCCATGTTAGCATGTCTTCCTAGATCTGCATGTTTTGAACACACTTACAAGTTTGAGTACATACACAAATCTGATGATAGAAACTAAACATTTTAAAATAGGATGAATATGAGGGGAAAAGAAGTGTAAATGGGATGGTAACAGCTAAGCCAGCAACAAACTGAACGTTATCTCTCGTAATCTAATTTCTTATTTTTGCATAATGCATCTGCTCTCCTTAACATAATTACATGAATATTTTCGTTTCTCAAACAAGCACGGAAAATAAGCATGTCAAAAATGATGGGAGAGGAGCAAAAAGAAGAGAGGAAAAAAATCAACATCTAGACCTCCTAGAGGAAAAACAATGTATAAAATTGAGCACTGTCATTCTCCCTATACTGTCTTTTAACTAATTCTTAAATAATGCATTTGTCATTTAGAAGATGGAGAATAGATGTAGTCTTCTGGGTGACGACTGTGAAAACCTAGATTCTAAAAGAGATGAGATGGACTGGATGTTAATATCGATAGTTAGGCGTACAAAATCAACGTCAGTTGGGTGATTTTCTACATTGATTGTAACACCTGTCTTCTGGAATTAGGTTAAATTTGAAACTGGTAGCTTGTTGGAAAATTGCTAACCAAGCAAAACACCAGCCAATCAATCACTTTTACCGAGTTACCCCGATGTACCATTCTCTGTTCTTGACAATGGGAAAGGATAGGGAGTGGAATATCTGTGTTCTTCAGCACCTCAGAATGGACCGAACTGACATAGTTAGAAGAATAGTTAGAAAATAGTACAGCCAGGAAGCGAACATACCAGCCAAGGCTCTGAGTGACAGAGAAGGCTCATGGATATGTGAGAGAGTAAACACCCTGCCACGCTTTGTAAGGACAAGTTAAACTGCTAATAAAACCTGCAGTAGACCTGAGCATTTTAGAAGAAAATTTGACTTCGAATTAATGAATGAAAGTTTCTTGAGTTGATAATCAGCAATGTTTTGTCCCTTTTATGCTTTATTATCCTCATAAGAGTACTTCGAATTTTGAATGAATAACTTTTCTTGTACCTATGTTAACTCTTTCTCCTCAGAGTTTCATATTCAATTATTTTATTTTAAATTACTGTGTTTCCAGTTTTAAGCTTACAAATGTGCTGTTAAGCCAACCTGCTACAGTTGTGACAGGCCTGGTAATGGTAATCCTTAAATGGTGACATATGGTCATAAAAAAATGTTATTTTTATTATTTAAAACCATTTGAAATGATGTCTATTTCTCCTAATTCATTATTTTTGCTTATGGCAAAGAAGAAAAAAATAAGTTTGAGGTTTTGTAACGCTACTAATTAGATCATTGCTTGCCTGCAATCTACACATGGATAATGTGTCTAATGTGAGCTGGCGTTTATTCAGAAAGCAACAGATTTTTTTTATTATTATTTCTGATCTTTCATGAATATCTTCTTATCTCCTCATTACTCGCTTTAATTCTTTTAAAATAAGCCATTATTTACCTCTGTAAATGGAATCAAGTACTTCAGGAGTCATATTGTTTTCTGGTTGGCCTGAGTGTGGGACCTGAGCTCCATCTCTCTATCTGCCCATGGAACAACAATTCCGAATCCCAGATAAACAGTGCTTTCAGGAAAGGCTTAATGTAACAAAACAAGGCCATTTCATAGATGTCAAAAATAATTTTCATTGGTCTTGAAGGACAAATGCATTGCCTTCCCTGCTTTGCCGTGTGGGCCCATCTTATACAATACCAATTGTGTTTTTCTGTGAGTTGAAAATCGAATACTTAGAGTGGCCGAATTGGATAGGTGAAACATGGAATGCCATACTTTTGAGTTTCTTATGGGGAAAAAAATCAAAGTTGCCAAAAATGAATTTTACATCTTAAGCTTATATTGGGTCATCTGGAAAGTCATGGGGCATTTTTCCTAGAAAAATATGTCATGACTTTTCCAGTGACCCAATATTTATGTTATCCTCAAATAACACTATGCTATTTCCCCTGTTAAATACTTTTTTAACATGGGGATTTTCAATTGCAATTGAGAGTATATTTGAATTGGAGAACCTTTAAGCTCCCCTTACCTATACAATTATAATAAAATATTTTTGCAGTTTATATAATAAAGTCTCAGATAAAACAGGTACCATAAGAAAAATAAAATTCTATTAGACATTTGTATTACCTTCAAGTTTACCTTTGTCTTCTCAGCACTTTGGATTCATCACTCAAGCAGACTTTTGATAAAAGCAGACATGTATAAGGAGAAAAATTTGCCAGAAAAAAATTATTTTTGAGTTCATTAACAGAAATACTGCCAAGGCTGTCTGTACTGCCTACAAAGCACAGCTCTGATTACTTAAACAGTTTTTAAAATAGAAGTCTTTAAAAAAAAGAAAAAGGTATCTAATCTCAATTTCAAATTTCATTCTACATGATCATTTGCATACTTTTATTAAAAAAAAAAATAAACAGGGCTGACCCCATAACCTAGTGGTTAAAGAATCAGGATCCTACATGACTGACTATGTTTTGAATACCAGCCCCAGAGGCTTGAAAAACATGTCAGGTGATTTTGTGTGCATGCACCAGGATGGAGAAATGGAGGAGAATGAATTGTGGCATGACGACACCTTACTGGAGGGTGCTTTCTCTGTCTCTCTCTCTTTGCCTCTCTATGGCAAGTGGCTGTGCCCTCTGGTAATTAGAAAAGATAAATTAAATAGCACAGAAAGAATTAGGTACCAGAGATTGGCTACTAGGTGATATTTTCTTATGCATGGTCTATGTGGTTTGTTTAGTCGTTGGTTATACCTTAACTTACAAATGAATTATGTTTCCAATTTTTGTTCTAGACAGTACCGTCTGTCAGTTGGTTATTTAGAATTTGAAATTCATTTCAAATATAAACTGTTATCCTTAATAATAGGGTTCCCAACCAACTCATAAGAGGCTGTAAAAGTAACCCACTTTACTAATCCTACCACAGAACAAAATCACTGTTCCAGATGATGTTTCTTGGAGAGGGAGTGAGTTTTCAGACTGGAATTCCAGGAACTCATCTTTGACTTCTTTAGTGGAGTGGGAAGACAGGGCCTGTCTGCAGTCCTTCAACAGGGCTTTGAGCTTTTGGGACTGGGGAGGAGTTTCCAGACAAAAGGAGGAGGATGCTCGTGAAGTCAGTGGAGTCTGGGATTTGTCATGCCAGGGGTCCTTGGTGCTGGAGCTTCCTGCTGGGAGCCCTCCTCTTCCTTAGACCAGCTTCCTGTTCACCTGGTTTCTTGTGCTGACCTCAGAAATTGTCTCTTTCTCCCATCAATTTTATTTATTTATTTATTTCTGTTGGGAGACAGCTGAATGGTTGCTGGTAGTGCTTCTCAACACCGTTGGTAGATTATTACAGACTCACGGCGTTTCCTTGCTCTTCTCTAGGGGAAATGAAAGACAAAGTAAAAAGTGGCCAGTTACCATCTTTCTTTTCACTGTTCCACTGACAGTTCATAATTCTTAGGGGGTCCCCAACTTCCTTGAGAATCTGATGATGGCATATATTTCCAATCATCTCAAATTTCTACTTAGAGTCAGTGTGTGGAGCACAGATGAGGAATTCTACTCTGAAAGGAAGACAAAGACCAAGCCAGTTATGCTTAAGACGACTCCTCAGATCAGGGATCTCCTGGTATTTTGTTCTTGGATTATGGCTCAGTGGTGTCTGGGGTGGGAAGCTGGACAAGCCCGAATGGTCTGCGGAGTGGGAATGGGGAGGGTAAAGTCCATGGCTCCATCCTGCAAGGGTCTGGACAGTCTCAAGTATTTACCTTCCCTCCTTTTTTCTATACCTGCCCCTTTTCCTTGCTGCACTCTAGGAGTTGAGCCACCTGGACTTACTTCAGACTACTAACAGGTGTATGTGCACTTGGTAGATCTCCCAGTGTGACCATCATGAATAAGCTATTCCCATTTGATCTGTCCAAGTCAGGGACCCAGTGTGTCCAACAATTTAGCCAAAAAAATCTTTACAGCTTCTTAATGCCACAGCATATGATACAGAATTTGCTAACTATAATTACTCTTTTGAATCAGATGTTCTCTTCTGAGTGGGCATCCAATTTTATATTAAATATGGAAATTTTAAATAAAATTTTATTTGATAATGTATGTTACAGAAGCGCAGACATGATGTAATACTTTGAACAAGAGAGTACATAATTAGCATAATAGAAAGTATTTGGATGACAAATATGTACTCCTAATGAGAGTGAGACTTAAATATGGCATAGGCAAATGGTAAACTGTTTGCATATTTTCTTAATCCATTCTAAAATTTAAATTCACAAATAACCATTTTTTCTTTATCTTGACTATTTCACTAAACTACTCTGTACCCAAAAAATAATCACAGATGAGTTGTGATTTTTTCATTTGCAGAAGACTAAAATAAGGTGTATTTCTTGGTAATAGTTTCTCAGCTTTTAATTTTAATAGCAGAAATCTCAAATGTTGATTTTGTTGCTGTTCTAAAAGAATACATTATTTTTTCAGTATACGGATAGGATTTAAAATGACAGTAGGCGATGATCTGCTATTCTCTGTCACAAAATTCAAATCGTGTTTCGGCAGTACAGGCTGTTCCTCAGTGCATATCCTTTGAGCCTTCAAAATTTGATTTGACTGTGTCGTCTGACGATAGCTGTTGAGATAAGTACATTGTGATAGTAATCTCTGTGTCTGGGCCCTAATGAACATCTGCCTCCTGGGGCGCCACAACAGCACCTTTCTTTGTTTCTTCTTCCTTTGCCTCTTTGATTTGAATCTTGTTAAACCTTGCAAATGGGGTCATTTTTGTTTATTTTCTCCTATCTCCCTTTTTGGGTGGGGGGGGGGGGGACAGAAGCCAGATATTTTTAAACATGAATGAATGCACTGGGAATTTAGAAGGACTTTAGGAAGGTCTCAGCTCTGTTTCTTCTGTTAATAACCAAGACATGCTACAACTGTCTAGTTAAGATCATATAGATAGAACTACCCAGCCAGTGTAATTAAATTCAATAAGCACTTTCTGAGTGGCTATTGTATTAGGCCCTGGACGGTTCGAATACATAAATAAGACATAGTTGTGTGATTATGGATCAGAATGAGATAATTTTTTATTTATTAAAAACTTTTTAGAGTGTATTTATTTTTGTTTTGGATAGAGAGAGAGAGAGAGCCAAAGCAAGAGTGAGAGGCAGCAGGAGAGAGAACAGCTGTTGGTGGGGGCAGAGTCCCTTTCTACCACAATCACGTACTTCCATTCCTCCAGGTAGTCAAAATCGTGGGCATGCATGCCCCTCACACGTTGCAGGTGGACTTGGGATCTGAAAGGCAGCTGGCCATGTGGCTTTCTGTGCTACAGAGCACAGCTGCCTGTATCACTAGGGCTAGACCTATTAAAGTATTTACTGTGGTAGAACATATATGTTCCTAGGTTACCTACATGGCTGCTACATGAGTGCATCAATCTATCTATTTAAAATTTGTGTAGTATGCTAACAGTATATTATGTTAATAGTGCACACATTTTAAATTTATGGATTGATATATTCATATAATGGCCACCTAGGTGATGATATAACATTTCCAGCCCTCAGAAAGCACACTCATTTGTACCCATCAGAGGTAATTGCTCATCTGACTTCTATCTTTGTAAATTGGTTATGCCTATTTTTGTACTTCATAAAATTGAAATCTTGGAGTACATATCCTTTTGTATCTGGCCTCTTTAGCTCATTATTTTGGTTAGATTCATTGAAATTATGTATGTAATTGCTGGTTCTTTTTTTAAGGCTATGTAATATTCTAGCACAGAATATTCTATGATTTATTTATTTGTTCCATTATTATTATTATTGTTGTTGTTGTTGTTTTATCTATAGGGTACATATGCTTGCCAGAGAGACAGAAAATGAAGAGAGGGAAAGTGATAAATCAATACCCAGGGGCTATAGCCATATTACAGTCCCTTCTAATTCCCTCTCAGGACTTTGGACATGTACGCACACATGTCCAGTGTGATTTTCAAGTTGGTGGGTCTGGGACTCGAACCATGGTTGGCTGTATGGAAATGTAGCACCTTCAGCACCATGCCACCTGCCAACCCCTCTCTGTTTTTTTTTTTTAAATTAAAGTGCATTTGGATTATTTCAATTTGCAGCTATTAGGAGAAAAATTGCTGTTATTATTTTTGTTCGTATCATGTGTCCAACACATGTACTTCTAAGATTATATAGGTTAGAAGGTAAATATGTATTCGGCTTTGGTAGATACTGATTTTCTTCTCCTTCTAGCAAAGCGTGAGAAATCTAATTGATCTACATCTTCACTGACACTTGGTATTGTTAGTCTTTTTAATTTTACCTTTTCTGGCAGGGGATGTCTCATTACAGCTTTAATTTTGCATTTACTTGACGATTAATGATGTTGAGCAGTTTTTCATATACTTATTGACCAATGGGATATCCTCTTTTGTAACATCTTTAAAAAACAAAAACAAACAAACAAACAAAAAACTTCTATGCTACCTTTTAAAAAATAGCAGTTTTATTGAGATATAATTCATATACTATATAATGCAACTTTCTGATCACTTTTTAAATTGGGTTGTCTTTTTTATTGATCTGTATGTTCATTATTATATTCTGAATGTGGTCCTTCATTGGACAAGATAGTCTCATATGAGAATGTCTTCCCCCAGTTTTCAACTTTTTCTTTAACTGATTGGTATTATCTAATAAATAGAAGTTCTTAATTTTAATGAAGTCCAATTTACCAATCTTTTATGATTAGTCCTTTTTAAAATCTATTTAAGGAGTCAGGACCGGCAGGTGGTGTGGTGGATAAGGGCACTGGATTCCCACATTGCCAACCATGGTTTGAGTCCTGGACCTGGAGGCTTGCTTTCTCGCTTCCCTTTCTCTCTCTTTCTGTCTCTGTCTGGTCAAATTAAAAATAATAATGACAAATGGAATTAAATAAGTAAATGATTGTTTAAAAAAAGATTTAAAATCTATTTAAGAAATCTTTGCTTGGTTTAAGGTCTTGAAGATATCCCCCTACATTTCTTAGTAGAAGCAATATTTTATCTTTCACATGTAGGTCTGCAATCCATTTCTAATTAATTTTTGTGTTTGGTGTGAGTAGGGTCAAGATTTTTTTTCTTCCTGTGACTGTCTAATTGGTTTAGTACCACTTATTGAATTTCATTGTTGCCTTTGTGGTAAATCAGGTGACTACATTTGTGTGGTTCTTTTTCTGGATTATTATTCCATATGTATCCTGTGTTGATACTGTACTATCTTAATGATTATAGCAATATAGGAAGTGTATATTATCCAAAGTGGTTTTAACTACTCCAGTTCCTTCTCATTTTCATAACTTTTAGTATCAGCTTGTCAATTTTCATAAAAAGGAAATCTGGTAGGATTTTTATTGGAATGATGTTAAATCTATGTATCAATTTTGGGAGAATTAATATCTTCACAGCAAAGAGTCTTCCAAACTGGAAGTATGACATATCTCTTACTTATTTAAAAGATTACCACTTTTAGGTAATTAATAATGAAACAATGAAAAGTTGCTATTGTTTTAAATACTTGTTTTTTAAGTACATGCAATGAGTTCGTCAAGATCTGTAGTGTGGTAGCATAGATTTTATGAAGAAAATGATCCTTTTGAAGAGAGACTATTTATTATAGAGATCAAAATTAGTTTTGAAAAATAGCTTGCCACTGAAACTTACCCTTTAAGAACAGACGATATTCTTTTTGATTTTTCATGAATGTATCTTAAAATATAACTGTTTCCCTTTGTATTCTTTATTCTCTTTTTGAGGTTTTGTTTATTTGATGTTGTTTTGACACCTCATCACCCTGTCTTATTTATTTATAAACATAATAATAAACCGAAAATTAGTTTTGTTTGGAGAGTTTCCTGACATCCCTTATGATTTTTTAATATGCCCCTGATGTTGTGAAAACAAAGATTGGGAATTGTTGCTTAGATACTAACTTCTAAGCGATAGAGCATGCTGCTTCATGGGCTTCAGTTGCTTCAAATCTTTTCTCAGATGTTCCAAAAATCTTATATATTTTTTCATGCTTTATATTTAAGGCTTTAAGCTTTGATTATTGCTATGTTCAGTCAGTGAAAAACAACTACATAAAACCTTCAAAGCTTACTAGTTTTGGCTAGATTAGTCTAGGTTGAGTAGAAGCTTGAATAGATGACTTCTTAAGTTCCTTTCAACTCAAAATTTTATGAGTCTGTGAATTTATAACATTCAAGAATCACAGAATGTTAGAATTGGAGTGAACTTTAAGATTATCTATTCCAAGTTTATTACTTTACAGATGAGGAAGTCTACCCAGAACAAAGAAACCTGGAAGTAGAGAAAAGAAGAAAGTGGTAGGAGGGCCGGAGTCGAGGAGGGCTGGGCCTCACCTCACATCTGCTCAGTGAACGACTTGCAGAGTCCATGGTGGTCACTGTGTCTGTGGTCCCCCAGCTGTCAGGGTTGACCTGACATCTCACTCACCTGCACTAGCATGCTTGCTTCTTCTAATTTACAGGACAATGTAAAGCTGACTGCTTTGGTCTTATATTTCTAACCCTTTGCAGATTAGCTGGGTCAGTGGTAGCTGAGCCTCGCTCATCCTCCATGGCTGCTGGCCTACTTAGGGCCACATTTCCTCCTTCACTACATTCCTCAGGGTCCTTGTTTTCACAGATCTGGGTCTGGGCCCAAATTCTCTGGCTTTTTAGCATGGCTCGGTCTTTCCCACACTGGCAGGGTAGACTTCAGACCTTCTCCAGTCTGCCATCACTACCTGCTGTAACGCATTTGGTCAACAACAGTAGAAAAGCCCCAGCAAGGCTCTGATTAAATACCATCTCTATTTGCTGAAGCCAGCTGTCTTATTCACCACTCTAATGGGATCCATTTTCTTCCTAATGCCAAGCAGGTTGGCAGCCTTCAGCACTCATCATACAATTGGACTTGAGGAGCTCTATTTTAATAGATTCTGTGAATAACCTCAGAAAGGCAAAATATATAGTAGGCAGTATCAACAAGCCCATTGTGCCATTTGGGACGGTTTTCCCTTGTGCTGTTTAGATCATATACAGCATCTAAGAATATCACAGCTGGTTGCGTGCCACATATTAGGGGGAGCAAATATAAGAGGAATCAGGCTATATTAAGAAAATCAGAGAGAATGATTTTCCACAATTTAGGAAAAGATTTATGGAATAAAAATGCCTCCTTAGTTCATTTACACATTTCAAAGATGATTACAGGTCACTAACTCTTTGAAAGAAAGTATAATTTAAAGTTAAGCCATCAGGAACCATGGCATATTAAATATTAATTAGATGTTAAGAAAAATGGTTTGTGAAATACTTTGTTAAGTCCATTGGAAAAGATGAGCTTATTATATTTCATTTATACTCAATTTCTTAGGTTGTATGATTGAGTAAAAGCAACATATAAGTGTAGCTAGCTTTGTTTATTTTTATTTTTATTTGTCACTGTTGCAAGGGTCCTCTGCTCTGGTAGGTTCAAACTTTTTGGTTTTCCTTCTATAAGGGTATGTAGCCATAACTAGTGAACTATGGAAGCTGTGAGATACACAGAAGGAAGTTACAGAAAGGACAGTGGGCAATTTACAATCATCTTACTTGAAAGGAAACCAAGTTGTATGTGGATCATTATTATTATTATGAATGTTAGTATTTTTATATAAGTTATTTAATTAGGTTCTTGGCAAGAAATTTAGAACAGCAATTTGTGAGGATAAACTTCATTTGCAAGGGCAAACATGAATTTCAGATAACCCTTAAGCTGAGGAACAGCTTTGATTTTGAGTATAATTTGTGAGTCCACAGCTTTCTGGTCGACCTTGCACTGCTCTATAATCTTGTATTTCTTTTTCTCTGTGTCAAATGTCTTATCTTCCTGTTTTCTTGGCTCCCATAGTTTTTTTTTAGAAGTAAGCATCAGTGAAGTGTTTTGGGATTTTTATTTTGCTAATATCAATTTTGGTGGAAGTGGCGATGACAAATTTCTGGTGTGTTCTAGTAGCAGAACTTGATTGAGGACCAGAGGTTCAATCACAAGTAGCAAGCCACTGCTCAGCTGCTTCAGGAAAACCACTTTCTTGCCCTTGTGGCACCTAGGGAAGATGATTGGAATGGTCCTGAGAGTGATGCTAGCTCCCACCTTCCTCACAGCTCTGAAAGGTCTTTTTGTGGTGGTTCAACAGCTTTCAGAGCACATTTTCAGTAGGATAATACCTACGCATTTTGCCAAGTTTAACCACCCGGATACCACCATTCTTGTCCCCACCAACAGGTTTTGTGACAGTGGCAAGAACCTTCTCCTTCTTTTTCTTTTCAATCCTGGACTTAGTGGCCGAGCATTTCCTCTTATACATGGCCTTCCTGGGATACATGGCAGATTGGAATGATCTGCCAATGCTATAGACTAATATGTGGTTTCAGTGGCAATGTGGCTTCCCCTTCTTAGGTTTTTTTAACCTTGCCACAGGCATCAGCCTTCTTGGCTTCAAGTTGTTTCTCCTTAGTATCCAGCTTCTCAGCTTTATTATTATTATTATTATTATTATTATTATTACTATTATTTTAGAGAGATTTTTGCTGCAGGGTGCATGCACTTGCTGTAGAGACAGAGACACAGAGAGATAGTGAAAAATCACACCCTCATGGGAGGTGGCCATGCCATAATCCCTTCTCCTCCATTCTCTTCTCAGGATTT
This sequence comes from Tupaia belangeri chinensis, assembly GCF_000334495.1. Taxonomy (NCBI): domain Eukaryota; kingdom Metazoa; phylum Chordata; class Mammalia; order Scandentia; family Tupaiidae; genus Tupaia; species Tupaia belangeri. The sequence goes on from NW_006160198.1 coordinate 2,558,423, forward strand.
TGGGACTACAGGCCCCACTGGCATGAGTTTTTTAAGTGGCCCTGTCTAGGCCTCAAACCACAGTTTACTATGTGGGAGTCTACCAGGGTAACCATTATGCCATCTGCTGGTCCCCAGCTTCTCAACCTTTTAACTCACCATCTTGTAGTATGGGAAAGAGCTGGATCATTACTTTTTTGATGATATGCATAGTTAAGAAGGTTTCCAACAAGATGGTATGTTTAAAGAATGGAAAGAGACATGCCTTTGTAGAGAACTTAAAGTGCCTTTTACTTTTTTTGTCTCCTTCCTTTTTTTCCTCACCAAGTTCCATGGTTCATTTTCTGCTGCTATAACAGGCTACAACAGACTGGTAATTTATAAATGAAAGAAGTTATTGGCTGTACAGTTCTGGAAGCGGAAGAACAAGAGCATGCATGGTGCTGGCACCAGCAAGTGCCATTCCTTGGCCAAGGGACAGAAGGTAAAGCAAGCACTTAATACGGAGAAAAAAAAGTCAGGCCCAATTCATTCTTTTATTAGGAGCCCACTCCCACAATAACAGTGTTAATCCATGACCTAATCACTTTTTCAAGATCTCACCTCTTAATACAACAATGATGGCAATTAATTTGAGCATGAGGGCCCACACGCAGCACAGAGTTAAAAGGTGGTTGGATTTTACATGCACAGTTTGAGTCCTGGACCCAGGTCCAGACCCACTGCCTAATTGCCTGCCCAAAATCCCATGAAGAGAATGAAAGAAAAAGGATTGTGGTATGGCCATCTCCCCCTGGAGAGTGATTTATCACTTTGTCTCTCACTGTCTCTCTCTCTAGCAAGTGCATGCACCTATAGAAAAAAAAATCACCATGAGTTTAGGAGGAGACATGAAAATCATAGCACAGAGCAACTCATTGCTTGAGCTTGAATATTCTCTTGTTTGGGATCAGAGAATCATCTTAAACAACATGTCGAGCTGAGTATTTTGCTTTCAATAATATTCATGCACAAATAAATTGTTCTGAATCTCTTCTGAAACAGAGCAGTAGCCCATTATTTGGATTTTCTTTCTTTAGTTTCTAGTCAGTGAAAGATGTAAATGCTTGGCATTTTAAAAGTCATTTGTTTTATTTGTCTAAGTTAAAATATAAATATTCAGAGAGATTTCAAGTATATAAAAAATGGAAAGGTAAAAATAAGCTGATAAGGAACTGTTTGCTCTAGAAATATGGGAAGTTTTCTTTCTTATCTAAGTTTACTTCCTAAATGAAAAGTCTCTAGTTTTAGTACCTTTCATTTAGCTTTCTCAGCATAATATGAAGTTTTGAGCAGAGTTTACCCACATTTTTAAAAATATACAGACAAAATTGAATCAGATATTTCAAAATCTATGTCAATTGTGTGCTCACTTTTAGGTGGGCTGTAAAACCCCATTCTTAAAGACATTTAAAAAATGAAAACACAAATTTATTAACTTGATTTTTTCTTATTATATTTTGACTTTTGCCAAATGACATTTCCTTTAGTCTCTTCTGTATAATAAATTTACATTAATGTTGAGGGGAAAAGACAGGAAGTCAGAAAATACTGAAAAAAGAAAAGGCCTAGTATGGAGTTATATGTGTATGTTGTTCTGCAATTTGTATCCATGTGGGCCTCCTTCACAAGAGTGTAAGATCCTTAAAGACAAGAAGTAAATTTTGTTCAGTTGTGTGCCCATTACAGAGTATTGCACACAGTAGGTACTTACTAATGTTTACTTAATTCAATTCATATCTTTTGTTTAGTAACGTGATAAGGAGACACAGATAGGGCTTTTTAGGACTGAAATGCTTTGGCTTCAAGTACGTACATAATTAGGATAAAAACAGGTTTTTAGTCTAAATAATCTAAGTAATGTGCTCAGTCTTGAGCTTTACTGTCAGCCTTAATCATAGTGTCTTCAACAGCAGTCACTACTATTAAGTTAGTTTGCCGTGGTACATAAGTACTTCGTGAAGAACAAAAACAAACTACTCAATGATTATCTTAAGTTAAATATAGCAAATATTGGGCTAGGAAGTGGTGTGGTGGTTAAGGTGCTGGACTCCCACATGGTTGACCATGGTTCTAGACCTCAACCCGGAGGCTTGAAAATCATGCCAAGTGTGTGTGTGCTCAACATCCCAAGAAGAGAATGTAAGAGAAAGGATTGCATGTGTGGTTATTGCCTCTGGGGTGATTTCTCAATTCTCTCTTTCTGCATGTCTCTGTCTCCAGAAAATAAATAAAAATTTAAAAAAATATAGCATATATAATGTGTATAGAAATGGGGGGCCCATAAATATGAAAATTTCTACTAGATCCATATCATTTTTAAATACTATATGAATCAGGCATTATTATTGAAAAGCAATTAAATACAAAAGAGCAAAATAAAAGATTGCATTTCTAAAAACTGTATTTCTTAGGATTAGCTGGAGATCTCTAAGAGCCTAGCACGGTGTTTGGCAAGAATGTGTGATTTATATTAGTCAGATTCTGACTAAGAAACAGCACATGGCATACTCAAACTTGGTATTTAAGGAATATTTACGAAACAGGAATATTAAGTGCTGGTAGCACTTAGGGAAACCAAAAGAGATAATGACTTATTCCAAGGCCAGAAGAAGATGAACATCTTTTTTCTGCAGAGTCTTAAGGGGAAAAGGGTGGAGCAGTTACCAGAACCTGGAGACTGGCCTTGTGAAGAGGCCTGCCTGAGAGAACGATGACCTTCAGCTCAGAGCCAGAGCCAACCCATGTTGACCATACCTCCCTCACAGTCCTCAGCCTTTAGATCTCCTGCCAGTGCCTCCCACTAGAACTAATAAGAAGCTGAAGAGAAGGAAGATCCCAGTGATGCAGGACATGTGGTCAGCTTCCCAGGCCTCAGAATAGAGAAGAGAAGGTGGACAGGCCAACAGAGGCGTGGAATCAGTACATTTTGTTGAATAATGAATGCCTGCTTACTACCTTTCCTCTCCTACCCCTTCTCCTCATCTCCTTATCTCCTTCTCATCTTCCATCTTCTCTGCTTCCTCCTCTGTGCCTTAACCTCTAGATGGGACCACAGATATGTGCCACACACTGGGCTTGTTTTTTGATGTCTTGTGGCATTGCCCAAGCCAGCCTCCAGCCCACAATCCACCTGCCTCAGTCCCTTGAGTTGCTGGGATTATGGATGCATGCCACCATGCCTGGCCTTTAGATTGGACCAGAAATCACACCTGGGCCTCCTGTCTGGTCCCAGCCTGCAGAATGCAGTGTTTTAGCCATGTGCACCAGGGAGGCTGCACCCTTCCTACTTTTCTTAATAGATAGTTTTGTTTCCTTCACTTACCAGTACCACTCAATGCCTTTCCAGAAACCTGTTATTACTCAAGTGAGTGAAATAAGCATGAGGAGTGTTTGGTGAGTGTCTACTAGGTGCAAACCATTTTGAGAGGACTGTTGCTATCAATAGTGGTTAACTTTCTCAGAAAACAAGCTGTTCGTGGAGATGTACCTTGCTTTTCAGATGGATAAATAGCTAAAACGACTGAACAAGTGTTGACATTAAAGACTGAGGTGACATCACAAAGTAATCCAAAGCACCTCATTTCCAGTAAGTTTAGGAAGCTTTCTATTTAAAGCAATCCACAGCAATCCTGCTGTGTCCGAGATTTCTATGTTGATAGGAATGCTCTAGATCTGCAGTCTGATACATAGCATCCAGGTTTATTATCATTGAAAAGGCTATTTCAATTAAAAGGCAATAAACATTTCTATGATGTAATTATTCTGGATATTTGATCCTCGATTACCACACTAGTTGCTTCCAGTTGCAAGCAGATGGTTGCAAAGAAGATATTCCAAGAATAAAGAAGAGAAATTTGTGTACATAACTAAAAGAAAACAAGACTCACACATACTAATAAATCTCTTCAAGATTCTGATGTTTAGTGGCTTCATATAATTTTGTTTGTTTCTTGGAAACATATATTCAGCTTTATGATAATGTATCTTTTTTTCTCCCTAAATTTTGCCACAGGTCTTGCGTGCTTGCTAGAGAGAGACAGAGAGAAAATGAGAAAGCACACTTTCTCATGGGGCATGATCACCCTGTAATCCCTCTCCTCCTTTCCCTCCTTCAAGATTTTAGGCATACATGACATACACACAGTGTATTTCTTAAGACACTGGGTCAGGGACTCAAACTTGCTGTCAGCCATGTGGGATCCAGTCACGTTAGCCATCAGGCCATGGGTTGTCTCTAATAACATATCTTTAAATTTGCTCTGAGCATTATCTTAGCCCTTTTCATGATACTTTTTCTTTGTTTTAGCCTGTTTTCAGAAATCTGTACTATCCTAAGTCCAGATTTTGTAAAACAAACTAAATGCTCCCATAAAACTCATGTTGATTCCATAAGAAGAAAAAGGTGATCACATCATAAATATAATATATTATCTGTAATACAACTGGAAATACTTTGTGGGACATTAAGTTCATGAATGGTTTGTTTCCTACTTAGTCTTCTCAGCCCTTTTCCACTTATGCTTTATTTGATCTATCCTTAATAGGACATACGAATTAGGTCCAAAGCTGTGCCTTGTAAAAGGAACAAGTTCTAAGTTTCATTATGGCAGATTTTTAAAATGACTCTTGTTGTACACATTCAAGAATGTTTTGCTTTGTGTAATGAAGTGAATTAACATGAAATTTACCATTTGAACCATTTTTATATGTACAATTCAGTGGCATTAAGTACATCCACATTGTTGTACAAGTATTACCACTCAAGAATGTTTTTTAATCTTTAATATTGAAAGGTGATGTTTCTAGTTTCATGGAGATTTTCTCCCCTTTCAAAAAGAACAACTAGGAGAACACCACAATCCCAGGGGTCCTCAGTCATTAGTATCTGTAAAGAAACATTTGCTAAAAGTCTATCACATGACATTTTAAATTGGTATTCAATTAACAAAACGATTGTAAGGTTCTTCGTCAACCCATGAAAAGAACTTGTTGAAAATAACTTTTTTAAGTGAAGGTGGCACTCAAGTAGGAAGAGGCTGCTCTTTTGGCTTTTTCTATTTAACTTTCGAAGGAATTTTGTCAGAAACCCAGCTAATAGATAGACCAATGATATGTTATGCTGAAGGAAGATTGTGGTTTTAATGTATGGGGAATGGCACAATGTTTCTCATCATCCTTTATGGTATTTTTCAAGTCTGTATAACAATACCCAGACTAATGACCTTTCTTTCTTTCATTTAATTGAGTTCTTCAGATGACAACACAACAGTAAAAAATTAACTTACCTTTATGTGTGATGAAACACATAATTAACTCAGAATACTTTATGAAAATATAAGGGATAAAATCAGCTTTCCTCTACAATGTGTGTTCGTCTTACCTGTTACCTTAGTAACCAAGTAAACAATTACTACAACCAAGTAGGAACCCAAAAAGTTTCTCACATAACTTGTGTTGAAAATCCTTCCTAGGACCTTTAAGAAAAGGTTATCCTAGTAGAAGAGGAAAGGCTCAAGTAATGGAAGAGAAGCAGTCAAACTGTATTTGAAAATAGAAAGAGAGATGAGGGGGTGGAAATCTGTGTTGCTGAGAAAAAAGAGTTTTCAGAATAGACTGTTCTGGTATTTTATACCAATTATGTGCAGCTATTGGTTTGAATACATTTTGCTGCCCTGCTGAGATTTCCTTTTTACAAATCCTGGAGCAATTATAAGATGGAAGTCTGGAATGTATAAACAATGTCCTTTGAACAGTAAATGAGCCTCATTCTTATAACACGCAAGGGTAGGAATGTTCTACCTTTTATCCTGTGGTTCTCTGCCTTTTCTTCCCCATTATACATAGCACAGAAACTAATGTCTACTTGAGGAGTGTACAAAACATGAAATTTTGTCTAAAAATATTTCTAAGTGGTAAATTTCATCAAATTAACAAAATCTCTGTTGCTATAATGTGGTAACCAGTGTACTTAAATACCTGTGCTACACACGGGGTCCTACTGGGTTGACAGAAAAGTCATGATGTATTTTTTCTGTTTTTCTATACAAAAATTTGTCATGACTTTTCCAACAACCTAATGTATTCCTATTAAAATCTATTATATTTCTAACCTTAGCGCAAGTTACCTGTAATCGATTGCCTTTTTCATAGATCTGGAAGCAGAATAGTGCTCCAAGTCAGTGTTCATGAGAAAAAAAAATGACATTCTTAGAGCATAACATTAGATTGAGTTTCCAAATGCCAGCTTGTTTTATGTGACAAAGCAACGTACGCTAATCATGGCAAACAATATATAAAATCCTAAGGAGAAGTCAACTGTCACTTGAAGTTAATTGTAAAAAGCCTGAATTACATTATTTTGCTTAATTTACAGACCTTATACAATGTTTACAATAAGGTTTGGAGAGTTGCCTGGCATTGGAATATATACAATTAAACAACATAGTTAAAGGGCCCTTTTATGTCAGCACTGCTGAAAGACTGCCATTGTACTCACGTGATAGTCATTCTTGGAACTCTTAACATAAACAGGAATAGAGAACATTCATTTGTAACTCTATCTAAGTGCATGCAGGATTTTATTTTATTTTATTCATGTAAACCCCTTTGGAAACTAAAGATAGCAGTAATAAAGGGATCACTGAATGAGAATTCTTTTTTGTCAAGGAATGTAATACTTCTGTTTGCAACCAAGCCTAAGCATTCAGTTCTTTGGACTTTAAGCTTATATAAACAAGGGAGATTATATTTAAATTAATTACAAAGTGAATTTTGTTTGTTTGAAAATAACACTAGAAATTAAAATGCACTATCTGGTTCTCTCGGACATTTTCTAAAGATAGCAAGTATAAAGAGGCAACAGAAGATTATAGATTAAAATAAAATAAAACCCAGCCTAAATTTTAAGTCCACTTCATGTTTTGCTAAAGTTAAATTAGGCCAACTTAATAATTATAGCTAGACCAGACAGACTGACCTTTCATTATTGATAGTGACAATAGGAGGGAAGGATACCTAACTGAAGCAATTTTCTTGAGGAAAGTGGAAATATATAAGAGATTGATTTATAGTTCTGTCACTCAGAAATATAAATATATATTTTTAATATACGCATTGGGTTTCCCTGAAGTATTTTTTCCTGTCAGTTTCCTAGGGATGTTTGGCTTTATAATTCTGAAAAATATTTTACAATGACACCAAAATAAAGCATTGCCATATCATCTGACACAAAAAAAGCATGACTCAATACCGGGAGGAATATTTGAGCTCAATTTAGGTCACTGGAGCCAGTGATTCAGTTTTTGCCTTGGTTTTCTTTTCTTTTTTTTCTTTCTTTCTTTTTAAATTTAATTTAATTTAATTTTTTTTTTTTTGAGAGAGGGATTTTTGCTATAGGATGCATACACTTGCCAGATAGACAGAGAGACAAAAAGCAAGAACTCACCCCCTCAGAGGAGATGGTCATGCTACAATCCCTCCTTCTTCATTCTTCTTTCAGGATTTTGGGCATGCACACACATGCTCCTGGCATGAGTTTTAAGCGACCAGGTCAGGGACTCAAACTGCAGTTGACTATGTGGGACTCCAGTGATATAACCATTAAACCATCTGCTGGTCCCTTAGCTTTGGTTTTCTAGTCTGTTGTCTAAACCTCAGGAATTTAAGTATGTTTCCAGTGACGTGTGAACTGCTTGGCATAGGGGCCAGCAGGTGGCATGGTGGTTAAGGAACTGGACTCCCACATGGCTGACCGCAGTTTGAGTCTCAGGCCTGGTGGCTTGAAAATCATGCTGGGAGCATTTGCATGCATGTCCAAAATCCCAGGAGGAAAATGAAGGAGAAGGAGTTGCAGTCTGGCTATCCCTCTGGGAGGTGATTTCTCACTTTCCCTCTCACTATGTCTGACAAGCACATCCATCGTATGGCAAAACCTTAAAAGAAACGAAGGAAAAAAAAAGATTACCCTGTTACATGATCAAAAAATGTCAACTTGATATATGAAATATTTGTAGCATATTTGGTTCACTGAATATTAGAGCATGTCAAAAATTTAGAAGTTATCTAAAATATATTTTTTAGTAAAAATGAAATGTTTGTCTCTCTCTAGCTTTTTTTTTTTTTTTTTTTTTTTAATTTTTCCCTACACTATAAAGCCTTCCCTTATTTATTTCTACAAATCCCTAGTGGGCTTTCATTTGCCATCACAGGATATGAAAGGTTATATTGATTTGCACCAAATGATTTTCCAAACATGGTTTTATCTCTACTTTTGGAAATGTGAGAGGGACGTTTTGAGATTCTGGTTGTCAGTCGCAAGAGATCACCCAGTTATTCCAAATATCCCTTTAATAACAAATGGATCAATAATTTGTAAATGTGACTAGACCATTCTTGGGCCTATTCATGTATTTAGGATCCTGAGAACAATGTAACCCACATACTTCATGAATACTGGTGACTTCTTTTTTCACCCAAGAAAATACCTATTTCGAACATTTTTCACTATTCTTAATTTTTTCCATAATATGAGGAATAGGTTCATTTATAGTTTTATAAACTTTAAAGCTATCTTCTTTAGAGCCAGCAGGTGGTGTAGAGGTTAAGGAATTGGATCCCTCATGGCCAGCTTCAGGTTCGAGTCCCAGACCTTGCAGTTTGAGAATCACTTGGCATGCATTGCATCCTCTCTTAAAAGGAGAGTGGAGGAGAAGGGACTGTGGTGTGGCTATTCTACCTGGGAACTGATTTTCTTACTTTCTCTTTCTCTCTCTCTTCTTTTCTCTAGTGAGCTCATTCACCCTATAGCAAAACTACAAAAATGAACAAAAAAACCCCAAGATATTAAATTGCTATTTTTTCAGATTCAGGAATCCTAATTTTAAAGTTTATACTTGCATAGAAATCACTCTGTTCTTTAAATAATTTTAATTTTTCATTTTGTTTTCAAAAGATAGTAATTACAACTTTCTAGAGCTACAAGTTCAGATGCACTTGAATTTTACAATTATACATAGTATAATTGTGGTTTCAATTGTATTCCCAATAAATAACTCTCCTCTCCATGTCTAGTGTGTATTACTCTTTTGAGTTATGGTTCACGTCAGGCTCCTGCTTTTCGTGAATATTTTAAAACAACTCCCAAACCCTGAACCACTCGTATCTGATTGTTTAGTGGACTGTGCTAGTATTTCTTACATGGAAATTGAAGGTCATATGTCACTTTTTGGACTAATTTTCCGAAAGTTTTCCCCATTAGCTCAATATGGCAGTGTGATGAAGTCGTGGAGTGTTACACGCAGAAGTAGAGATTTCAGTGTAGATTGCCTTTTTTTCAATACTATTTAAAACTGTTAAATTAAGTAGATGTGGTTTTAAGGGAGACCATTCATAGAACTGAAGTCAAGAATTATATTGATTCTTAGGTCTCTTGTACAATTTTCTTAAATAATAGTGTTAATTGCACAGATACTCTTAACTAAGCATATGGGAAATTCAAAGGTTAGAAGCCGTCTCCTTGCTTTCACAGATAGTACAGTATAACCTGATAGAGAAAAATAGAGTATAATTACTTAGCACATATTAACAATCTAAGGTGAGGCCCATGGATGATATCAGGAGATCTGGCTGTGGAAAAACTAGAGGAACAGACCTCATTTCTGTCCAGGAGAAATAATAAAAAAGCCCTATGGATGAAGAAACATTTATGATCAGTCTTGAAAGACAGCAGACATGTTGGGTGGTGCTGGTTGGGAGAGGAGACTTGGTGGGCTTGGCCTGCCATAAAAAATTTCACAAACTGAGTGACTTGAACAACTGAAATTTATTTTGTCAGAGTTCTTGAGGCTGAGTGTCCAAAATCAAGGTACCGGCGGGATTGGCTTCAGAGGCCTTTCTTCTGGGCTTGCACATGAGCACGTCCTCACTGCTATCTCTCTGCACCTGTGTGCTGCTAGTGTTTCTTACTCTTCTTACAAGAACACCGGCCCTGTTGGTTTAAAGCCCCATCCTTCAGACCTCATTTAACCTTAATTACCTCAGAGGAGGTCCTTTATCCAAATATAGTCACATTGTGGTTAGGGCATCAACTTGTGAATTTGGGAGGTGGACACAATTCAGTCTATAGCAGTCTATATTAGTTTGGTGTGAGTGAGAATAACACTAAAGATATAGTCTAACATCTGTGGTGGAAGACTAGGCAGGTGAGAGTTTCTGTTTTCCTGTAGGTGAGGGGGAGCCATTAAAGTTTTAAACTGAGGAATGACAACATCTTAGCAATATTAATTCAACAGATGCCAACAGAATGGGTTGGTGGTGAAAGGAACTCTGTGTTAAGACTTTTATTTGTGTTTACAGGTAACCTTTGAAAAACAAGGAAGTTGGGGTGCCAGCCCTGCACAATTGGAAATCTTTCTATAATATTGACTTACCCAAAACCTAACTACTGGCAGCCTACTGTTAACTGGAAGCCATAGCATAATTCAGTTGGTTAACACATATTTTTTGTCTTATGTATCTTATATACTGTATGCTTATAATAAAGCAAGATAGAGCAAACAAGGGTATTGGGAAACTCATAAGAGAAAATGCATTTATCATATTGTACTGTTTTTTGCAATGTATTTATTGAAAATAGTCTATGTAAGTCTATCCATGCAATTCAAACTTATGTTGTTGAAGGGTCATTTGTATTTGAAAGTGGATTCTGTGTGTACCTTGTTACTATGGTTTGAATATGAATTATCCCCCCTGAAACTCATGTTGAAATTTGATTCCCAGTACTGTGGTGATGGGAGTTGGAGCCATTAAGAAGTCATTAAGTGGGATTAGTGCCACTCTGACTAGATTGGGTTGTTTCTCATGGGAGTACGTGAATCTTGCTCTCCTGCTAGTGTGGGTTGTTATAAAGTGAAGCTGTCTTTTGTATGTGTGTTTCCCTTTAATATTCACCCACTCTCTCTTTCTGTTTTTTCTACCATGATTTGCTGTAGTACGAGTCCCTCCCCAGAAGCCTCCAGAATTGTGAAGCAAATAAGCCTCTTTTCTTAATCAATTATCCAGACTCAGTATTTTGTTATAGCACCAAGAAACAAAATAAGAAGGCCAGCTCCATGACCTAGTGGTTAAGAGATCCGGATTCCACATGGCTAAATATGTGGTTCAAATTGGGACCCTAATGGTCTTGAAAAATGCACCAGTGTGTACATGTCCAGGAACTCTCACCTGCCTAGTCTTCCACCACAGATGTTAGACTATATCTATAGTGTTATTCTCACTCACACCAAACTAATATAGACTGCTATAGACTGAATTGTGTCCACCTCCCAAATTCTCCACCTCCCATACTCCCAACACCAAATCCTGACAGGATAGAGAAATGGAGGAGAAGGGGTTGTGGTATAACCACATCCCATTGGGTGTGTAGGGGTACTTTCCCTCTTCCTCTCTCTCTGTTTCTCTGTCTCTCCCTGACAAGTGCATGTGCCCTCTGGCAAATAAAAGAAAAACAAACTAAGATGCTTGCAAAAGAATTCATGAAAACCACTAACTTAAGTGCTGTCTATATTCTTTCAAGTAAAATTAGTGTTGAACAATTTTTTTCACTACTGATCATAAAAAATATTTAATTATAAAATGAAATGTACCTGTGATGCATATAAAAATATCTAATGAAAGTGAATCTATATTTCTAAATTAATTATTTAAATTTGGAATCCCACTTCATAAGACTGAGTCTTATGTAAATCCATCCTGCATAGCTATAGGAGCTTTTTGGCAGGTATAGACTGGTGAAATTAGAATCCATTGTAATAAGGGAAATTGTTAATAACAACAATGATAATGATTACAGCTAACATTTGCTGAATATTTACCAGGTGACAAGCACTGTTTCAAGGAATTCATATGTATGCAAATCACTGTCGTTAAAATACATAGTTAAGTTTGAATGCATTTTATGTTAGAGTAAATAGGAAAAAGGAAGAGAAAGCAAATTGATGTGGTTGATAATTAGAAAAAGTTTAATCTATGGATTATGTCCCTTTTTATATAAAGAGCAAAATACCTATGTACTATGTACAGTGCAGTGTGGGAAATGAATAATGTTACTGTTTTAAACTGACAATTGAAAAACTCTATAATACAGTTAATTAACATATGCTAAAAGTAAAAATAAATTGGGTTTCAGAATAATATTTGGGGAGTGTGATGTGGAGCTATTCCAAGCAGAACACCAGCTTGGATTTGTTTTTCTTTTACATCTACACCCGCACAACATCCTCATAGATTTAAAAATATATCTGCGGAGTTTTACCATCTTGTCTCTGGAGTATCATACTCAATGAAAATCGTAGTTATCTGCATTAGACTTCAGATGCTGTGGCTGCAAGCCAAGCATCTTTTATTAAGACTCATCTTCATCATTCCTTCTCTCAAAAAACATATAACCACCCCCACCTCCAGTTTTCATTCTTTATTCACTATGAAGTCAAATTTTCATCTTCTTTATTTTATTTTATTTTATTTTATTTTATTTTATTTTATTTTATTTTATTTTATTTTATTTTATTTTATTTTATTTTATTTTATTTTATTTTATTTTATTTTATTTTATTTTATTTTATTTTATTTTATTTTATTTTATTTTATTTTATTTTATTTTATTTTATTTTATTTTATTTTATTTTATTTTATTTTATTTTATTTTATTTTATTTTATTTTATTTTATTTTATTTTATTTTATTTTATTTTATTTTATTTTATTTTATTTTATTTTATTTTATTTTATTTTATTTTATTTTATTTTATTTTATTTTATTTTATTTTATTTTATTTTATTTTATTTTATTTTATTTTATTTTATTTTATTTTATTTTATTTTATTTTATTTTATTTTATTTTATTTTATTTTATTTTATTTTATTTTATTTTATTTTATTTTATTTTATTTTAAAATCTGTAAGTCACCTGCAGAGTTAGATTCCAGAATGCGTATGTCCCATAATTATATATGTTCTCTTATGGCAATTTTCTGGGAACTTACTCAGAATAATTTCTGAATTGCTATGATTATATGAGAGTTTGTTACAAGGATACTAATAAGGCTCTGAGAAAAAACAGAAGGCCTAAATGTAAATGGTGAGATTAGTGACTTCCTGGAGAAAAAGGGTCTGTGCAGAAGTGATACCACTATGGGCAACTAGACACTGTTGCAGAGTGATTCTAAAGGAGTGTTTTCCAAACATGAAGAAACCCATGCCTACTAGAGAAACGAGCTCAGGGAATGGCTGAGGGCTCTCGCTACCTCTGTATCCCAAAGTTGCCCAGCAGAGGTTCAGGGTGGACAGTCTAAAGAAGCCGGTTGTCAGGATGGTGGAGGCAGCAAGAACCGAGGGCATAGGAAACAGGCACAGGCAAGAAAGTGCTCCTGGGCCATGCCTTTCTGGCAGGCAAGAGAGGACACTGGTTTGAGTTAAGGGGGACGAAGGAGGTATCCCATGGAAAAGAGACTGTATGTGGCATGAAAGAATCATCTACTGTGTAAACAAGGGCCAGGCCATGTGGAATTTAAAATTGTGCACGTAATACGTCTAATTTATATGTAGTTTATTCTTTGAGATTCTCTTTGTGCTTGCTTGTAAACAGTTCCCAAGCCAATCATTTTGTATATTCTTTTTTTAAACAATTATTTAATTTAATTATTTATTTGTTTACTTATTTATTTTAATTTTACCAGAGAGGGACAGAGTAAGAGAGAGAGGGAGAGTGAGAAAGCAAGTTGCCAGGTCTGGGATTCAAACCGCGGTCGGCCATGTAGGAGTCCAGTGCCCTTAACCATCCTGCCAGCTCCTATTTTGTATATTCTAAATGACTTTCTGAATTTGTAGTATTGAAGAACCCAAGATGAAGATATGAGCGTATGGGAAGAAAAATATAAAAGCATGAGTCCAAGTGGCTCTATCTTAAAAGAAGAAACATATACTCCTTTAGAACATGGAAACAGCATGTTTCCCAAGAAATATCATTAGAGCATTTGTGTTTAAGGGTCCCCTGGGGCTTGTGTTCAGTATGTGTGTATGTAATAATCTTTTTTTTTTGGAGAGATTTTCACTGTAGGGCGCGTGCGCTCGCCAGACAGACAGAGAGAGACATAGAGACAGAAAGCGAGAAATCACTCCCCAGGGGGGATGGTCACGCCGCAATCCCTTCTCCTCCATTCTCCTCTCGGGATCTTGGGCACGCACGCACACGCGCCTGGCGTGAGTTTTAAGCCACCGGGTCCAGGACACGAACCGCGGTCGACTACGTGGGAGTCCAGCGACATAGCCATTACGCTAACTGCTGGTTCCCGGTATGTAATAATCTTAATATGGATAAACACTAACTTTGCCATGGATAAGGGCAGAACTAGTGCTAATGTAATTTTTTTCAGTGAAATTTTATTAAGTAAACGTTGATGCCTCTTAGTACACGAGTTCAAATCTCTCTTGACCAGGAAATTAGATGTTCACTTTTAAAGCTGAATTAATGGATACAATTTGCTTTGATAAGCCTTATGTTATAGGTTTGTTTCTTTAGAAAGCCTTAAGGATAATGTTTTCTCAAACTTTCCTGCTCAAAATAGAAGTTAAACTCTATCTATATATTTTTGACTGAAAGCTAATTAATCACAAAGCAGCTTGTATGTTTTTTTGTTGAAATTGCAAGAACAAGTTTATTTCTGTTAAAGCTGACTTTTTATGGGCACGATTACAACTCTAAACCATAAAAAAAATTGAACCAAGTGGGTCTCGGGAGCTGTTCATTTATCCATCTAACCATTTTGTAGTAACACTGTAACCATATTGGCAAGGCCATCTCACACTGAGCCAAATAGAAACTTGAATCCCCATTCCCAAGAGAGATTGTTAGTAAGCTTCTTATGGGCAGGGATCATGGTTCCAATTGCTTTGAAACCTCTGCTTCTCACATGGTGGACACATACTAATAAATACTTACTCAATGACCCAGACTCATCTGTAGTATCCCCTTATTCTTTTAAGAAAACAGCTACCATATACTTTAATTCTAATGCACATATTACCCATACATTAACATCCCCCACATTGGGATGCATCCTACAGCTGAGGGCATGTTTTGGTGGGTCATCAGCCTAGACTGAAATCGAATTTTTCCAGAGATAATTTATGAATTTGCATTTGCTCGTGATCAGCACCTGGGGTCACTGCCAATCTGAGACCTCTTGAAGTTACATTCTAGCTTGAGGTTTTCTTGTGCCACATTGATTGTGTACATGTAGTATTAGCTGATAGTTCGTATTCTCAGGGGAGAATTTAATTTTCTTCAGCTAGGCACAAGCTTGAGGCATACACATTTTTTTGATATCTCTTTGAATGTGGTAAATGTATTTCTTGTTTGCCCTTTCTCAAAAGATGTGATCCTTTGATATCTCAGTTTTCTGAAGTGTGTGTATGTGTGTTTTTAATCAGGCTCCTCATTTTAGAGCATTTTTTATTTATCTTTGGTACATAGGATAATGGTGTATCCTATTGCTGATAGTATTTTAGATTTGAAGAAGTATAGTACTTATTCAGGTTGCTGCTAGGCAGCTTTTGAAAGAAAGGTCCCAGTTGATTGGCTACTAGTGAGATCACAAAACTTATTTTGTGCAGAAGATGGTTTTGATGCCTTCACATATAGGTAGTTAAGAGTAAATCTAGGTGACAGTAACGTAATCCTATTTGTGGTTTTGGGAAAAAAAAAAAGTCCACTGTAGTTCTCTTCCTCACTGCTCTGGTTGTGCCTGAGGCTCACCATGACAGGGCACTCAAGTAGTGAGCTCAGGAATCCAAGTGGGGTTTAATGAAAAGTCCTGATTCTTCTCATTGGCTCTTGCTAAGCACGCTGTCTATTTATTTATGTCTAGGCTTCCACTTTGCACACCTACTAGCTAGTTGCAGCCTTTGCATTCCTCACAGAAGTTCATCCTCACCCATTGTTCAGACATCGCATGCAGACTAGGCCTTACTCTTGAATTATGGTCTTCACTGCCTGACACAGTGTGCATCGCTCTCTCAGCCCTTTGTCCAAGTGAGTTTCTTCTTTGAGAAAAGAGACAGAAGGAAAAATGGGAACATTTATTTGCTATCTGCTATTTTCAGGCACTATATATGTCATTGTTTAATTCTCACAACCACCTGTGCTAGATAATTATTATTATCCCATTTACGTAAGAGGAGACAGAGGTTCTTAGAGGTGGAGCACTTGGCCAAGACCATACAGCGTGTAAGGAGCTGAACCAGGTCGTAACCTTCCATCAGACTTCTTTCTGTGTCAAACCATATTTACTCTTATCTCACTGCTTCCATTGAGGCAAAGTATCACTTAGGTTTTTATTTAAAGAAAAAATCTTTTAAGCTTACTTAAGTGATTTATTTACAATAAAACTGAAAACACATAAAGAAGTCAACTAAAAGCAGATGTTGCATCCTATGGCATCGTAGGTGTGGGATTTGGAGCTTAAAATTTGGTCTTTAATTTTGTTTTGTTTTCTCTTTATATGTGTGTTGTGTATGTGTTGGCCTTGGGTTACTGTGTTAACATTTTAGAAATGAGTGCTTCAGACAAGAACAAGAGCTGAAGCCCTCACTGTTCCACTTATCAAATTTAAAAGCAGCTGACATCTGCTTTGGTGTCTCATTTTCGCATAGTTGTCTAATTTAGAGGGTTTTTTTTCCTTTTTAACCAGGGTTTGGCAGAGCATCAATTGAAAGCAAGCAATATTTTATATTTACATTTAGTTACAGTCTGAGGAATCTGTAGAATATATCACAATAATATAACATCGAATACATTTAATGTCATAAAAGAAAATGATTTTAGAAGCTTTGGTTTTTATAGATATGATTGACAGATATAATGTAACTCACTTAAAGTGGCAATAAGTTGGAATAAAAGTATAATAAAATACTCTGAGTACGTATATACCCTATGTTGGGAATATATAAACATGTTTTTTAAGATAAACTCCTTTCTGATAAGTGTCAGAACTATCAAGATAGGGAAGCTTTGTGGAAGATATATGCGATTCATAATTACTAGGTAAAGATTGACATTCTAGACCTGTAAATGTGTGTGTAGGAGGGATATGTGTGTGGTTGTAGCTCTACAAAGTCCCAAGTTGTTTACCTGGCCTCTTGATCCCTATTGCTTGGTTAGACCCAACTGTAGGGTTGGATTATCTGAACAAGCTGTGTAATGAGATGGGCCCCAAGGGCAGAGTTCTGATGGCAGTTTCAGTGGCCGAGGCAGACACTCAGAAAAGGTCCTTGAGAGAGAGAATTCTGCCCCATAGCTCTCTCAGCGTTGGTGCCCGAGCCAAGATTGCTTTCATGATTCTGGACCGGGATACTTTATTCCTGATCTTGGTTGTAATCTGGTCAGTGTGTGACTTTTTCTCACCCTTACACCCAGTCCTTTTGGAAGTCAGTGTTACCAGGGTAGGTAATTACCTGCAGGCTGACATGTGGTGACCAAAGAAGTGGGACTTACCTCATCTTTATCACTTTAAAAAGTTGAATGAAAAATGTAGGGGTAAGTTGGGTACAGGCAATCATAGTGCAATTAGCCAACAGTATCGGGGCCTTATTTTGTGTTTCCCTAGTATAGACAGCAATATATGTTTGTCGTGAAAGACCATACACAGCTGCATTAGAGAAAAACAGGATGGACAAGACTTTTAGTCTTGAAATTTCTAGAGAATTGAGTCATAAGATGTTGGAAATGCTGTTATAGTGACTATGCCAAATTCAAGTTTCACCGTATAGCACAGTCTTGTCATTAATAGTGACAGGTTGGCCAATTAATCTGTCTCTTTGGAAAACCTTCAAAGAAAGATCAGTGTATTTGACTTTTTGTCGTTATGATTGTCTGTTTGATAATAATTTACTTTGGAACAGCTTCAAAACTCATTTGCTTAGATGCCCTTTTAAAAACTCTTGGCAAAAAGATAGTTAAAGATAAATATTGATAATTATATTTTTGGAACTACAGTAGCATAATCTTCTGTAAATAAGCACATTACAGTTCCTCTTGGGCAATTTCAAGCCTAACAGAAATTCTTCTTTGCTGTATAAAGAAACCTTCATAGAGAAAAATGACAGGATTCTTCAAAAGAAATGAGTCCATTTTATGTGGGCCTTGTAAGGGCAAGGATATTTTTTTCTTTAAAGAATTATTTATTTAATTTTATGTAACATTATTCCGAGCCAAGATTGCTTTCATGATTCTGGACCGGGATACTTTATTCCTGATCTTGGTTGTAATCTGGTCAGTGTGTGACTTTTTCTCACCCTTACACCCAGTCCTTTTGGAAGTCAGTGTTACCAGGGTAGGTAATTACCTGCAGGCTGACATGTGGTGACCAAAGAAGTGGGACTTACCTCATCTTTATCACTTTAAAAAGTTGAATGAAAAATGTAGGGGTAAGTTGGGTACAGGCAATCATAGTGCAATTAGCCAACAGTATCGGGGCCTTATTTTGTGTTTCCCTAGTATAGACAGCAATATATGTTTGTCGTGAAAGACCATACACAGCTGCATTAGAGAAAAACAGGATGGACAAGACTTTTAGTCTTGAAATTTCTAGAGAATTGAGTCATAAGATGTTGGAAATGCTGTTATAGTGACTATGCCAAATTCAAGTTTCACCGTATAGCACAGTCTTGTCATTAATAGTGACAGGTTGGCCAATTAATCTGTCTCTTTGGAAAACCTTCAAAGAAAGATCAGTGTATTTGACTTTTTGTCGTTATGATTGTCTGTTTGATAATAATTTACTTTGGAACAGCTTCAAAACTCATTTGCTTAGATGCCCTTTTAAAAACTCTTGGCAAAAAGATAGTTAAAGATAAATATTGATAATTATATTTTTGGAACTACAGTAGCATAATCTTCTGTAAATAAGCACATTACAGTTCCTCTTGGGCAATTTCAAGCCTAACAGAAATTCTTCTTTGCTGTATAAAGAAACCTTCATAGAGAAAAATGACAGGATTCTTCAAAAGAAATGAGTCCATTTTATGTGGGCCTTGTAAGGGCAAGGATATTTTTTTCTTTAAAGAATTATTTATTTAATTTTATGTAATATTATTATTATTATTATTATTATTTTAATTTGTTACAGAGTACAATGTTGCCTTCCCTCTTTCCCAGAGGGATCCCTCATCATGAGTGTCGTGTCTATGCCTCATAGTCATACTTTTCATACATTTGTGTATGTCAGTAAAACAACATATAGCACTGTGCTTGTGTTTTTAAATTTACATTTATGATGTCATACTCTGTACCCTTCTGCAGTTTTGTTCATTCAGCATTGTTTTTGAAAAATGTCATTGATGTACTTATGTATCTATTTTATTCATCTTATTGTTTTGTAGTTTTCTATTCTTTCAATATGCCATAATGCACATGTAGGTGGTTGCCAGGATTTTTGCTGTGACAGAATTCCCTGGTGAATACCCCTGTGTAGGTCTCTGTGTATGCACAATCAGGAGCTGAGTTGTGTATGTCTAAGTGGAGTGGAGGATTGTGGGATGGTGTGTGCTTCCTAAAGGGGCTGTCTTGATTTATCTCTCTATTAGCATGCAGGGGAGTACCTTTATTCTATATTCTATAAAAGACACTTCACCGTTTAGTTAGTAAAATACTCAAAATAGTGCTTTTTTAAAAAAAAATTAGTTTAAGTTCATGCTGGGTGACTTAACTGCTATTTAAATTCTCAAAATTAAAATTTCTTTTATAACTTTAAAGAAAGACAACATAATAAAACACTCTAGAATGAATAAAGGGAATAGCCATGAAACAAAATAGGAGACATTAATTAGATTTTGTTGCCCTCCATTAAGGTTGGGGTTGAAATCACCTGAAGTGCATTGTGGTGGCTAATCCTTTGGTTATAATCCTGATTGAAAAGACTACATTACATCATAATGATTTTCAGGGCCGGCCTGTGGTGTGGTAGTTAAGGCAGCTGGATCCCGCATGGCCAACTGTAAGGTTCAAGTCCCACATCTGGCTACTTGAAAAACACCGTGTGCATGCCTGCCCAAAATTCTAAAAGGAGAAATGGAGGAGAAGGGATTGTGATGTGGCCATTGCCCATGAGAGTACTTTCTTTCTTTCTCCCTTTCTCTATTTCTCTGTCTCCTGTCTCTCTCCTGTGAGTACATGTACCCTCTAGCAATTAAATATATATATATATGTATATACACGCACATACATATATATATAATTTTACATATATATATGTATATATATATATAATTTTCAGCCCTTAATACTTAAGTCTTGTGTCAGCCTGAAACTGACATTTTTTGAAAAGCACATTATAAAATGAAAGTGGTTATCTATTGAAAAGTTCTAGATTAAATAGCTTAAGTGAGTAAGAATCCGCTTTTACAGTTATTGGATTATCCATCTTGACGGCTCTGAACATCTTTTTGAACTTTTGTTTTCTATCATTATCTTATGTGGAAACTACTTTTAGCAGAAATGAAGCCCTGGTTTTGTCATAAGAAAAAAAGCATTAGTACTAGTTTTATAGATCAACTCTTTTTCCTTTCTATTCCTGATGATGGGTTCTAGTTTCTTCTCTCTTCTACAGGAAGAGCCTGTTTCCTTGCTATGCTTTTCCATGAATGTATAATTAGCAAATGTTAGACTGCCTTTCTAAGTTCAAATCTCTGCCATTCACCTTAGGTTTTCATTTTTCAAATGAAATGCCGGTCTAAATCTAGAAATGACTATGTTCCTTACCTTTTGCCCAAAGTCTTGGCTTCTCTTGCCAATTATTTTTATTTTTGACGCTATCATTTCCACTTACCATGTGGTAGAATCTCAAAAAACATCTGGCTTTAAATATTTTGACTTGGGTGCCACTCACTGCCCTTGTAGTCAAAATATCACCTAGTCCTCTTTCTTCAGCCACTTCCTTTCTTGCCCTGATCTGACTGGTGTGATCCATTAAACTATAAACCAGAGAAGGATTCCTCAGGGCTGCTACCTGGAAATCCTGGACAGCAAAGACATGTAGGAGCAGAGAGCAGGGCTCGTGTCCTTGTTAGTTCAAGTCTTCTGCACTCGTGTGACTCAGTAAATATTAAATGCAAACTCTTGATAGTCCCCTTGCTGGTTGTCTATAATGAAATGGCACAAGAACAGACTGGTTTTCCTCACAAAAAAAACATGTTATCAGGCCTCCTGAATACTCTACCCAGGTGTATCTGATGTGCATCCAAGTTTGATGCCCATTGGGCTCAGAAGAAGAGAGTTTGGAAAGTAAATTGGTGGGAGAAGAGTGTGTAAACCATCCTGCAGATTAAAACAATAATAAAACTTTTTTTTTTGGAGAGGTTTTTCACTATAGGGCACATGCACTCGCCAGACAGACAGAGAGAGAAATAGAGACAGAAAGAGAGAAATCACCCCCCAGGGGGGATGGCCATGCCACAATCCCTTCTCCTCCATTCTCCTCTTGGGATCTTGGGCACGCACGCACATGCGCCCTGCGTGAGTTTTAAGCCACCAGGCCCGGGACTCGAACTGCGGTCGACTACGTGGGAGTCCAGCGACATAGCCATTACGCTAACTGCTGGTCCCAACAATAATAAAACTTTTGTGTTACCTGTTGTTCTAGGTCACCTGCTCTTCTACTTGTCATCTGTTGTCATAGAAAGCTGAATGTTGATTGAAATTATTAAATGAAGAAGATAGCAATAACCATTCTATTCAGCGGCTTACAAGCCTGAGGAATTCTCTCATAGCTACGTGAACAGCTCCATGGCTAATGCCTAAAAGAAAATAACTAGCATGTCCAAGGGAAATAAATTAAACTCCTCTCTGTGGCTCCCTACCAATTCTTTTCTTCTGGAAGTTTGTACTTGTGAAGAATTTCTGAGTCATTTGCTGTGGGCAAATACTTGTGTGAGCTTAATGGAATAGAGATCAGTGAAAATGGAGGTTCTAACTCAGTGAGGAAGGCAATGAGTAGCAGTGATAGAATCCATAGCCTTTGTAGACCTGTGTACATGCTGTGTAAAGTCTCATGGAGCCAGACCAGCCACCGCCACCTTGGCTTTCCTTCCAGAACTGGCAAAGGTGCAGGCTATGACTCTTCAGTGTCCATGGTGCTGACTTTCCAAAAATAAAATGAAAGGAACAGGAAGTTACACCCTGTTCCTCTACTTACTTGCATTGGAGTGAAAGAAATTCTAGAACTGCAGACAAGACCCAATCCCCTGCCCTGGTCTGATACTTATAGAGCCACCATTTGTTCTTTTTTATTTTCATGAAAGCATTAGTACTGTTTTTTGTTTTTGTTTTTGTTTTTGTTTGAGAGCACATTTTCTCAGAGGGATTATATTAAGGTTTATTGCACATTTAACTCTTATTATAGTACACTGGATGAACAGCAAACTGGACAAGAGGATGCTTTCCATCTTTAGAAGAGGTCCAACAAGGTCAGGGAAGGGGAGATGGGGGCATGGCCATTCCTCAGGGAGTTTAGGCACCAGAGAGAAAACCAGGGTATGTGAAAAAACTCTTTCTTCCTTACCTTCATGTCCTCTCAATGTGAAATCAGAATAAGTTGAGTCGGGAACCAGCAGTTAGCATAATGGTTATGTCACTGGACTCCCACATAGTCGACTGCAGTTCATGTCCTGGACCCGGTGGCTTAAAACTCACGCCGGACGCGTGTGCATGCGTGCCCAAGATCCTGAGAGGAGAATGGAGGAGAAGGGATTGTGGCGTGACCATCCCCCCCTGGGCGGGTGATTTCTCTCTTTCGGTCTCTATGTCTCTGTCTGTCTGGCAAGCGCACACGCCCTATAGCAAAAACCTCTCTCAAAAAAAAAAATAGAATAAGTTGAGTCAAGGACAACATTAAAATAGAGCAAAATAGCCAGAGAACAAAATAGAAAACAACAACAACAACAACAAAAAAAACCCAGCAGGTCATCTGCTGGTTTATGGAGGGAAAATGGGGAACTATTGTGTAGCAACAGGCCCAGCACTTTCTTCTCTCAGTAGCTAGCTAGTAGATAACCCACGGACTTGGGGCCACACCCCTTTGGTCCTACAGTGGTGATCTCAGGGGAGACTCCTGTCTTTCTGAACCACAGTATTCTTACACAAAACTTGGAATTAAGGTCTGCTTCACAGAGCTGCTTCCAGGATGAAGTAAGTTAAGACCTTGTTGTGAGGGCTGTGTGTGATCTGTGTTGATTCCCTTTCCTCATTGTAACATGCTGGTAATGAAAGCACCCAGATCTGGTCACCACCTCCTGCTCCTCTGACAGGGTGATCTTCAGAGTCATTACATGGCTTCCACTTCCTAGTCCCTATAGAAAAACAGATGCCTCCAAAAATTTATGACCAGAAGCAGGGCATTCACCTTGGTTGCCTTGCTTTTTAGGTAAGGATGGAAGAGTTAGGGAAGTAGGGAGCAAGCTTCAGAGAGCATCTACTTCTCATGGGCACTGAGATTAGTTTTAACTCATCTACAAGGTTAATGGATTTATTTGTGTGCCATATTGTAATTAGGAATATTTCCCAATTAATGATGGTGATGTAAGAAAAGCTATAAATCCTCCCATGCCTCAGTGAATTTAAGCTTGAAGTAAAATGGTGTTTGGAAAAAATTCCTTGGTTCTCATATATACTTTTGTGCACATTGGTTTCAATCAATATCAACAAACTGATCCCTTAGAAAGAGGATATATGCATTAGACCTTAGTGTATCTATTTAGTAAGTCAGTGGCAGTATTTGGAGTATTGGTGTCAGACACTGTTCTGAAACATTACTTTCCAAGTAATGGAAAAGTGGAATAAATTATTTATTAAGAACTTTGGTCATAAAATAGCTCCTGATCACTGGAGGCAGCAAGAGTAATCATACAATATGTGAAATAGTACATGATTTCGGTCAACAGTTAATAATGACAAATGAGCAGAAGAACAAAGAACATATTTTTTAAATAGCTCTGAAACATAATGCTCATGTTGGTTCCTACTTCTGTTGAAAAATTCTAAAGATCAGTATATGTATCATTTTCAGTTATATGAAATATGCCACTAGGAGTTAAGATTTAAAAGTCTCCCCACGACATATTTAATCTTTGAAGCATTTATGCTATTTAAAAGATTGTGGAGGATCAAGTAAAAGAAGTTTAAATGTAAATCTTAGAAGTAGAAAGAATAGGAGTACTTTGTGTAGTGTCATGTTTATTTTTCCAAGATAAAATTAAATATCATGTGCTTAGAAAGCCAAGCAGAGTTTTTTTCCTAAGGGAGACAACTCAGTAACCCAAAGAAATAGTATTAAGGGAAATAATAGTAAATATACCAATGTTAAAAAGGAGAAAAAGAAAGCTGAAATTGACCCACATGGAAACCACCTAACGTGCCCCAGCTATTCTATTAACAGAATTATTTGGAACATAATTGGCACCAACCCTAGGCCAAACAACCTCAAAATGTAATTGCATCACAAAAATCAATTGACCACATGGTGGATGTTACGTTTTGTCTTCAAACTAGTATCATAAAAGTGCTACCTCTATATGAAGGAGCTACTCTAGCTGATCTAAATTTTTACTTGGGTGCTTTGGATTAAAAAGTCAAAGCAAAGCCTAATAGTTAAGGGAGCTGAATTCCTCATGGCTAGCTACAGTTTGAATCCTTGGCCCTGGAAACTTGCAAAACATGCTGGGCATGTGTGCATGTATGTCTCAAATACTCACTGAATGGAGAGATGGACAAGAAAGAAATACAGCATGACCGTGCCCCATTAAGAGGTGTTTGCTCGCTCTCTCTCCCTCTCTCTGTTTCTCTGTCTCTCTCTGGTGAGCACATGTGCCTTTTGGCAATCAAAAACCTTTATTTTAAAAATCAAAGCAGCACGTAAGGGTTGTTTAAATCCAAAGTAAATGTGACATTAACAGAAAGCAGTAAGCTGTTTCTCCATAACTCTGTGTATGTGCTATACACTATAGACCTGTGTGTTTGAAGTGTTTTTCTAGAGAATTCTTTCTGCCTTCATGTTCTGAGATCCAGGAGTCCAAGATGTGGCCAACAAGTCCTTACCACAGGTCTAAGGAAGTTTTTCTGAGGTATGGTTGTCATAAGAAAACTCCCCTACTCTGTGTAAAAACTTAAGTGACTTTAAGTATGAGTACATTGGGAAGAAAATGCTTTTAAAATATTGACAATTTTAATCATTGTGGTGAATCAGTGAATGTGCATCTTAATCCAGTCATAATCACTGTGCCTAAGTAGATAACCAGGGTAGTGTAGTATAGAGTTCTCTCTGTCCCTGTCATCTATTGTAATATGGAGCACAGGGAATCTGTAGTTCAGAGTATCTGTGAAATAAATATTGGTTAAATACATCAAAGAATTTGGACAACCAGGCTGAAACAGAATTAGGTCCACGTGGGAGTTAATGGGGTTTCTGTATAAGGAGATCAGTAAGTTTTTGTGTAATGACATGCAAAAATCAATGCTATCAATAGTTTTATTTTAAAATATATTTAATGTGTGTTAGAGAAACGGATATTTCTTTACACATTTGTTTTACTCCTATGCAATAATGTCTTGAAAGTGGTAAACTGCACCCAATACCAGGAATTCACTGAGGCGTCACGTAATGGGTGACTGAGACATTCAAGTTGAGACCTATTACTGCATGGGCAACATTACCCAGCTGCTCATATGGTGTAAGTTGCCCATTTAGCAATCTCCAGGCTATGCTCCTAATCCTGTCTTACAAAGTCAGTGTAATTCTGTGATATACAATACTTACCATATAGTAAATACATAAGGTAAATGGAGGCAGTTTCTTAACAGCAGTTAGTACTGTAAGAAATGATTGTGCCCATTCCCATCCACCAACCTCATCTGTGATGGTGAAGCTTAGGAATCAGAAAGATCATGTTCAGATTCTAGCTCTGTTGCTTACCAGCTGTGAGAGCCTACATGATTTGCTTAATATTTCTGAGCCTCTGTCTACTCCTCTGTAAAACAAAAGTACTACTGCTCATTGAAGGACTTCTCAATTAAGCTTCTCCAGTAAGCCACACAAAATCCCTCAGATGTGGCTAGCTGGGGTTTGCGGGAAAGGAGGTGGAAGGTTTCTCGCTTTGGTGCAATATCATTATTGTTGTGCTTGATAAAATAGCCACAGAAAACAAGTGCAGGTCAAAGCTGACTTTATAAAAAGGTGTTAGATTGAGCTGGTTGGAATTCAGCAGCCAGTTGATGGCACAAGAAAAGATCAGAGAAGCACCCGAACTGGAGGAAGAGGAGGGGTTCTGCTGCTAAACCTGTGTGCTGACTGCAGCGGGGTGGGGTTGACAGCCTGGCAGTGATGGATAGACAGTTAAAGCATGAAAAACAGGAGGTACTCAAAGACCCTTCGACTTCCATGAGGTGTAGAAACAAGTAGTCCTACATTTCTTCGTAGCTCTTAAGGTTGTTTTAAGGTAGAACATGGTAGCTAATATTTAAATTATGTTCAGTCTATTGTGAATTATTCAGAGAACTCTGAATTGTGCTCAGGATGTTGTGTTTAGTAAAAATGGAAAATCTAAAATATGACTTTAGCTTTCTATTAAAAGGATTAAAATAATAATCTATGTCGTATTTTTAAGTCTCAGTTATTTAGATTAAAAACAACAACAAAAGACACTCACCTAGAATTCATTTGCAGAAGCTCCAGTTAGACAAAGCTGATTCTAGCTTCACGATGTTGGATTCAGCAGCAGTTTCCTCATCTTACGGCTGGAAATAACACAGCTCAACAGCTCACCATAGAGGTGGTATGAGATTAAATCATGGAATGTACTTAGCACGGTACATAACACACAGTATGTGCTGAATACATTAGCTTTTATTGCAACAATTTTATTGTTATTATCAATGTTACAACTACTATTTTAATTTAATAAGTTTTTTTTTTTTCTTGTAATCATTAGGGTTCCATTCCTTTTACATTGCCTACAGATCCTTACTCTCTACTCTCTTGTTTGGGCTATAATATCCTTTTCTTTTATTAATTTTCTAAACATTGTTTTTATGATGGATAAATTACTGCCCATCAAAAGCTTGGAAAAGGAGTTTATAATATGCTGTATGTGATGGTTGTCATTTTTTCTCTGCTCTTTTTCTTGGCTTGCTGAGGCTTGGCTGTTTCTGTGGGGTCCTCGCCATGCATACTCACAATTTTCCTTCCCAAGTGTAGAGTACCCAGGATGTGTTACTGCTCACAGCCACAGTCTGTAGGCTCGAGTGTGCAGGAGTGTTCCTGTTAGTCTCGCCTTAACCTGCAGCTGTATTTCTCTTCTTTCCTCTCACCCTTTCTGGTTATAACGTTTCTTTCGGTTTAACAAAAATGTCATAAGAACATTCTAAAAATGATACTGCATTTATCTGCTTTTTGTGACATAATCGTAACTTGAGTGAATTTGTTGTTAACAGAGAGAAGGATTGTGAGATTTCTAAACAAACAAAAATCACAACCTTTACTGGTTTTTATATGCTATTCATGAAGCACTAGCTCAGGTAGGAAAGGCCAAGTTTTCAACTGAAGTTGAAATGAAAAATTTAAGTTTCAATCAACATCAGATACTAGTCTTTATCTTGACAAGAGGTTTTAAACACTTTGGAATGTAGCTCTGATTAAACTTTTGATGTGGCATTTTAGAAAGCAGGATCAGCATTTTAACATTGTATACCTCAAGTATACTGTGCAGAAAAACAACAGCTATGAGGTGGTTTTGGTTTAACTTTTCAGAAGGATCAGAGGCAAATATTTGACTGATGAACATAATATTTAATGGTCGGATTTTCAAATAACTATTATTCTAAATGTGCTGAAAAGTCAAATAAATGGAGAGCTTTTTCATCTTGTAGTTCTACCTAAAAGGAATTTTAACTCCTCACTTCAGGAGAATATTTTTAAAATGTAAATCTGATCCCATCAAGCCACCCACCCCACTGCCTAAAACCTCTAATGGCTCATAGGTGCCCTTAAAAGAAAGTGCAATCTTTTTCAAAAAAAGACCACATTTTACAGGAGCTCTGACCTGGCTCATCATACCCCTGTTCACCACATTTCAGGCACAGGGGCTGTCCATCTCTCATTTTCACACATGCCAAGCTCCCTTATGCCTCAGGATCTTCCAAGACATTTTCCTTCTTTTGGAATGCTCTTTTTTTTTTATTCTTTACATGACTGATTCCTCCTTTGTTTTCATTTCTCATTGTCAAGTTGTTCCCCTCGAGAGGCTTTCTTGATACCCTGATTTAACTTGGTCTCCTGTTCTTTTCCTGTATGGCACGTAGAACCATTAGTAATTATTTATTTATGGTGCATCTCTTTAGCATCTTTAGCATCTTATTCACAGCTGTGTACCTGGTGCCTAGCATGGTGCCTGCCAAATACTCAGTAATCAGTAACTATGACTTGACAAACACATAACATTGAAGAAAAGAGTAAATAATTGGGGCTAGGCTCAGTGGTGCGGCAATAATGCAATGCTTTGCATTGCTAAGGCCTTATCGGAAGGTCCTGCATTTGTATCCCAGGGTTCCAAGAGCACACTGGGTGCGTGCCTAGTGGGAGTTGGCTCCCGGTGACCCTGGTTGGCTAGGGCCGGGAGTGGATCACAGCATGAAGATCCTGTTAGGGGTGTGCCTCTCTCTCTTTATCTGTCTGTCTTCCTCTCTCTCATGGAAGAAATAAACATATAAACTTTAAGAAAAAGAGTAAATTATTGAAATAGTCTATCGTTCTTGCATCCTATCAGTATCTATTTGTACTTTACATAATCTACCTCCCATGAGATTCTCTCAAAGAAGCCATTATAGTATTATCTTAATTTGAACAGCAATACAGACATTTATAGAGTCGGGAACTAGATGTAGCAGCAAACAACAGTACAATTGACATAGCTTCAACTTTGATAGAACTCGTAACATAAGCAGAAAGGTAAATATTTATCTAACTTTTTTATTATTATTTGCTAAAGGGTTCACACACACACACACACACACACACACACACACACACAGAAGTGGGGGAGAGCAGACAGCACTCTCCATGGGAAATGGTCATGCTGCAATCTCCCCTCCTCGTCTCTCCGCCTTTCAGGGTTTTGGACACACACACACACACAGACACACACACACACACACTTCACACACTTGAGTGGTGCAGTTGGCTATATGGGATCCAGCTTATGTAACCACTAAGCCACAAGCTGGCCCTCTCTAACTCCTCAGAGAACAATATGAGAAATGTTATCCAAGAGGTAGTTTCCAAGGGCTTGTGTTTGGGGGGAAATGTGAATAAAATAGAAGACACTTTTATAGAGGAGATGACATTGAAGCTCAGTGGGTGGGAAGGAAGAGTTGAATTTTGCTACATGAAGAAGGCTGGAAGGCTGCTCTTGGCATAAAACTAAAAGGAGCTGAAGTAGAGAGCCATCAAAGTGTAGTCTGTATTAAGGAAATCAGTGAGCAAGTCTGTGGGCTGCGAGTGGGTGTGGAAAAGAGAAAGGAGAAGAGCTGAGGTCCCTGATCTTTTGGGTGATTTTGCTGAGGAGCTTGGGTGATACAGGGCATAGAAGCCTTGACACATTTTAAGCATGTGAGTGAGACAGCACGTCAGTGTCTTTTAGAAACATGATGCTGAAATTCAATTTGAAGACCTTCCTAAGAGAGCCGTTTCAATGGAATGGTGGTAATGAGTTGTTAGGTGCGAAATGACACAAAAGGGTAATGAATAAAAGCGAACTTTGCAGAAGGTAGGTTGTTATGGGAAAGGAAATAATAAAGAGATCACCTTTTAGAATCTTTTTTTTAAATTATGAAAGTGTTACCTGCTTACTAAACAGCATATAAAAAATGCAAAAAAATATATACAAAGGAAAATAAAGGTCACAGTACAGTATCTAAAAGAAAACAGAGTCAAGGAAACCAGTTCTTAGGCTGGTTACAGGGAGAGGGGAAATATTTGGAACGAATCCAGAAAGGTCTTCTCTCATAGAGATTCTCTAGTTCATTTCTCTTTTGCAGGCCCTAACTCTATGTACTGAAAGACTTTCTACCCTTTTGGGTCTCAAGGCTTTTGCCTATATTCCTTCCTCTGCCTAGAATTGTTCTGCTGTCCCCTTTCCTGCTTTTCCCTGGCTAACTTTTATTTCTCTTTAGGCCAATAATGATGATAATAATAATAAATAGCATAATAATAACTGCAGAAGCCTGTATTGATCACCTACCTAATGCTTGTTACTGGTCAATACTTCCATTTTGTTATCCAATCTGTTGAATCTTTACAAGAGTTTTATAAAGTAGACATCATTATTACCCCATTCTACAGAGGAAGATACTAAGCCGTTAGAAGGTTAAGTGACTTGAGCAAATGTAAATATCACAACTTATCTTTTTTTTTTTCCTTTTTCTTTTTTTGGAGAAGTTTTTGCTATAGGGCGCATGCGCTCGCCAGAAAGAGAGAGAGAGAGAGAGATAGAAAGCGAGAAATCATCCCCTGGGGGGATGGCCACGCCACGATCCCTTCTCCTCCATTCTCCTCTCAGGATCTTGGGCATGCACACACATGCGCCCGGTGTGATTTTAAGTCACCAGGTCTGGAACTCGAACCGTGGTCGACTACATGGGAGTCCAGCGGCATAGCCATTATGCTAACTGCTGGTCCCCACAACTTACCTTTTTCAGAGAAGCCTTCTGTGACCACCTGAATCCCCCAAGTTACGAACTCTGACAATATCATCTCCTAACTCCTACCTCTCCTGGGATACTTTTGTCTTGTTAGTGCTTGTTTGATGAGTGTTGGCCATCTCTTCCAGACCGTAAGCCTCCAGAGGGCAGGTTCTGTGCCTGTCCTATTTCCTGGTGTACCCTCCAGTGCTTAGCTTATGATTATCTGGCACAGAATAGGGTGCTCTGTTAATAGACCATTTGAAATTCATGATCACCACTTCTTAGACAAAATGAATGTATTGGTCCGTGTTCTCTAGGGAGACAGAACCAACAGGACGTGTTGAGATGTGTGAAAGAGATTTATTGAGAGAATTGGCCCCTGTGAATATGGCAGCTGGGAAATGCCAAGAAGACTGCCTGTAAGCTGGAGATCCTGAGATGCTGGTAGCTTGATTCAGTCCAAATCTGAAGGCCTCAGAGGTAGAAAACCAATGGTGTAACTCTCCATGTGAGGCAGAAGTCCAGGGGGCTGCTGGCATAAATCCTGGAGTCTAAAAACAGATGAACTCAAAAGTTCTGATGTCCAAGACAGCAGGAGAAAAGCTATCCCACTCTCTCTAAAAAGACCAATCTATCTTCTGTATTTGTTCTCTCTAGGCTCCTTGCTGCCCACTCATATTAAGGGCGGATCACCTTTACCTACTTTACAGACTCTCATGGGATGTCCTCTGGGAAAACTCCCGCAGACATACCCAGAATAATGCTTTATCAGATACTTGGATATTCCTTAGTCTATTCAAGTTGACACCCCAAAACTAAACATCACAGTCAGTGTAAGCCTGTGTTGCTCTCACCTGGGAGAAGTTTCAAAGTACTCACACTGGGAGGGAATAGTTATTAGGTTACTATGACAGCCCTGGCAGGGCTCAGAGGCCTCCAGACCAAACTGTATCTCCATTTTTACCAACTCCTTCAAGTTTCTGTAATTCTATGGAACCCTCTTATAATCGACCTGTTTTTCTAGGCCTAAGACTAGATCAAATCTGCAATGGAGGGCCAGATCACAGGGACCCTAGGTCTACCATAGTTGATATTCAAGTTGTTGGAGTGGTCTTCTTTAAGGGACTCAAGTTGATTTATTCAGATTGTATCCATCTGTTTTTCATTGAACTTTTTAAGCTTTTTTTTTTTTTTTTTGAGAGATTTTTGCTATAGGGCGCGTGCACTCGCCAGACAGACAGAGAGAGAGACAGAGAGACAGAAAGCAGGAAATCCCCCCCCAGGGGGGATGGCCATGGCGCAATTCCTTCTCCTCCATTCTCCTCTCAGCATCTTGGGCACGCACACACATGCACCCGGCGTGAGTTTAAGCCACCGGGTCTAGGACTCGAACCGTGGGCGACTACGTGGGAATCCAGCGACATAGCCATTACGCTAACTGCTGGTCCCAACTTTTTAAGCTTTTTTAATTCGTGGGAAAAAAAAGATGAAAATCATAGAAGGGTGATTTTTCAAGATAATGCTTCATTTGAAAGTTCCGTCTTTTGTTCAATGCATTGGATTCAAGGAGATTTAAAAATTACTGAGCTGGCCACATAGTTCCATGGTTAAATGCTGTGCATTGGGAGCTATATCCCACATGCTGGCCATTTTAAATCCTAACTACGGCAGCTTGAAAAACACACCAAACACATGAGTGTGTGCTCAAAATCCTGATGAGATGGAAAAATGGAGGAAAATGGATTGCAGTGTGACTACACTGTAGTGTGCTTTCTCTCTCTCACTCTCTTGTGAGTGCACATGCCCTCTGGAATAAAAAAAGAGAATTACTAATAATGAACACTGAGGGTACTTTACTAGCAAAATGATTAATTATTGATATTTACATTTTGATTCAAATGTAGGTTCCACACATACATTCTAAAGCAAATACTCAGTTGGATTAGTCTTGAAACTGTTTCTTATTCTTCTTTTTAAGAGAAAGATTTTTTTCTATAGGGCACATACACTCACCAGAGAGACAGAGTAAGACAGAAAGAAAGTGAGAAATCACCCCCCAGAAGGGTGGCCACACTGCAATCTCTTCTCCATTCTCCTCTCAGTATCTTGGGCAGGCACGCACATGCACCTAGCATGAGTTTTAAGCCACAGTGTCTGGGACTCGAACCGTGGCTGACCACGTAGGAGTCCAGCAACGTAACCATTATACCATCTGCTGGCCCTGAAACTGTTTCTTCTTTATCCTGTCAACCAGAGGAGTTAAAAACTGAAGGCAATGGAAGCAGAATACTCTGATTTTAGAAGGTTAGTCTTAGATATTTTGAATACAACAACCAATATCCAAGAGCAAACATTTAACATGGTTTAACATAAGCACAATAGATTAAAGGATCCTGACTGTTTAACAGTTCATAAAAACTGTCAAGAAAAGATGCACATTACAATTTTTTTTTAGTACTAGACATTCGAGGATTTTTTATTTTGTTTTTCCTAACAAAAATCAGTCACAGTATTAGTAAGGTATTTACAGTAGTAAATATTGGCTTGGGAGCTCCTTCAGTCTTTAGCTTTGTCTTCCTGTTTGTTCATAGACTGAAAAAGGAAGACAGTCTTTCCTGCCTTTTCCAGTTTCCTAATGATGATATCTGAGCTGGTAATGATTTAATCCAAAGTAAGAAAGCATTCTTTTTACGTTTGCAGACAAAAAACCACTTAAGAGCTAGGTTAATGGTCATCAAATCTAAGTAGTTGATTCACACCATTTAAAAATGAATACATTTTTCTAAAAAAAAAATGCCTAAATATATTTGAGATCTTATTATAAAATGAGTATAAAAATAGACAGTATTATAAGAGGACATAAAGGTCAATGTTGTAAGCTTTAGTAAAACTCTTTGTTGACCCTTCATGGTTGATACTATTATCAAATCTTAATACTTTTAGCATGAAATTAAAGTTAATATAGCTTATTATTTGATTAATCTATTTATAAAAAATATTTTCCACTGTTTTACATTCATTCATTCAACAGACACTTTTCTAAGAGTGCTGAGTGCTGAGGAGTCAGTGATGAGTGAGACCCAACTCATCGTCTAGGCGGAAAGGAGATGGCTTCATCTTCTCCGTGGTTCTCAGGGGCATCCAATCCACTGTAAGAGCCACTGTAGCGTCTCTTGACCCTCAGTACTCAGAAGAGTCATGCTCCAGTATATCTTGATCTTTGAATCTTCAAGTATCGTTTTAGTAATCTAGTTAGACATAGTGAACTGAGTGGGACTCATTTATTAATGCATTTATTCCTAAGTAAAATGGACTTTTATGACAGGAATGTCTGTGCTACATGCTGGCAATATAAAATGAAAGCTGCATTGCTGTCTCCAGGAGTTGATACTGCAGTTGGGGAAATAAGTATACAGACAGCACATCACCATCAAAGGTAGTAAGGTCTTTTCTCCTCTTATATTTACCCTTTTATAGTACTATCCATTCTTATATTACTTTTATACTAACAGTTCTAATGATATCAGTAAGCACAGTCTTTTGTGGAGAATAAAATAGAGTGATCTGGTGTCAGTGCTATCGCGTCAGCAGCCCTCTTTCATTTTCCTCCTGTAGCTAACGTCCCCCTCTATTGCAGTAAGTTTCAAGCCCTGTTACTGAGTGTGGCAAATGGAATGTGGGCAGGAGTGATGGCCACCACCTCCAGGCCTGGTCATAAAATCCTCTGCACAGTCCTTCATGGTCTTTCTTCACTTTCTTTCTTTCTTTTTCCATATTCGTTTTTATTTTTGCCAATAGCAGTGATTGTATTTTCTTGCATCTTTATACATCAAGCATGGGTCTTCTGAACTGACCTTGGGGCCAGGTGTAGAAGATACCAGCATTCTTAAAGGGAAGCATCCTAAGTCCTTGAAGGACTTTGGGCAGCTAATTCATCCACCTATAAATACTGTCCCCTACCCCAGCAAAATTGGATTGTAATAGAGATGAGACATAAACTTGCATTGTGTCCCTATGATGTGAAGGTTATTCTTTATAACAATATGTCTATACTGAATAATGTCCCCCCTGTGCAAGTTCAGGCTACCTGCTCAGAATAAGCATTGATTACATGATTGTCCCAGGGACAGCAGTAGGGGGAAGGGAGAAGGCCCAAGACTTTCAGGCGGTAGTAAGTAGTTTGGGCTGGATGGGGTACAGTGGGAGTATAGGGTAGTAATTATGGATGGAACTGGAGAGGAAAGTTAAGGCAAGAACATGGAAAGTTTTGTGGGTCAAGCTAAGAATGGAGAACCATGTAGACTTAAGGGAGAAGCAGTCCAAGGGATGGAAAGTATAATGGTGGCATTCAAGTAATAAAATAAAGGAGCTAACCTGGATGTGGTCATTGGTTTAATACAAGTTGAGCATCCCTATCTGGAAGACTAAAATCCCCAGTGTTCAAAAATCCAAAACTTCTTGAACACCAACATGAAATAAGTGGGAAATTTTATACCTGACTACTTCACATGACAAATTGCAATCACAATGGTGCTACACAAAATTATTGTATAAAATTAACTGAATTCAGGCTAGGTGTATAATGTGTACATGAAACATAAATGAATTTCATGTTTAAACTTGGATCTTATCTGCAAGATAGCTCATTTTATATATGTAAATATTCTAAAATCTGAAAAATATGAAACCTAAAATTCTAGTCTTAAATATTTTGAATAAGGGATATTTAGCCTGTAATAAAAATTTCTTATTTTTAAGAAATAAGAGGTTATTTTTATTGTTTGAATTTTGTTTTTGTTTCTAAGTTTTTGCCATAGGGCACATGCACTCATTGGAGAAAGACAGAGGAAAAGTGAGTAATCACTCCCCAGAGGAGAGGGCCACTCAGCAGTCTTTTCTCCTCCATTATCATCCTGGGATTTTGGGCATGGACGCACATGTGTCTGGCATAATTTTCAAGCTGCCAGGTCCAGGACTTGAACTGTGGATGGTTATGTGGGAATTCAGCGTCTTAATCACCATCCCACCTACTAGCCCCAAACAAAGATTTTCTTTTTTTGGAGAGATTTTTGCTATAGGGCACGTGCGCTCGCCAGCCAGACAGAGAGAGACATTAGAGACAGAAAGCGAGAAATCACCCCCCACGGGGGATGGTCATGCCACAATTCCTTCTCCTCCATTCTCCTCTCAGGATCTTGAGCACACACGCACACGTGCCCGGCGTGAGTTTTAAGTCACCGGGTCCAGGATGCGAACTGCGGTCGACTACTTGGGAGTCCAGCGACATAGCCATTATGCTAACTGCTGGTTCCCAAGATTTCTTTTTTAATAATGGGTATGTCCTGTGGGTTTTCTTTCATACTTGGTCTCCAAAAGCATGTAATTATAGACCCTTCCATTGATGTTCATGTAGACATGGACACTGACAGAGCATGAGAAATGTGAAAGAAGTCTGAAGAAGAGGAAACTCAGAAAAAACATAGTCATTACTTTCAGATATCAGAAGGGACAATAGATAGCAGGGGTGTTCTCCTTGACTAAGCAGTCCCAAAGGTGATTTAAGCCAACTAAGTATAAGAAGGAGGAGATAGGTTTGAGCTCAGCATAAGGAAGAACTTCTGTTACAATTGTCTGAAGAGCAGTTGATCAGTCCTGGAGAAGACAGCAGTTTTTAATGAACTGGAAGAGCTCAAATAGACTGACCTTACAATGTGGAGAGGTCATCATGGAGGAGGTTCAAATGTTGAATGAGTCTGGGACTAGATAACTTTTGGGACCTTTGCTATATAGTGTCATATTCTTTGATACTTGTCTGAAATGCAAAACTTTTGAAGCATACTTTAAATAAAGTGATTTTTTAGAAAATTTGTTTCATGGTGCATGCACTCACCAGAGAGAGACAGACAGAGAGTAAGTAGTCATTCCCCAGGGAGGGATAAGTAAGAAGGCATCCCTCAGGGAGGGATGGCTACTCCACAATCCCTTTTCCTCCATTCTCCTCTCAGGATTTTAGGCATGCATTCACATACAACTGACATATTTTTTAAGCCACCAGGTCTAGGACTCGAACTACACAGTTGGCCATGTGGGACCCAGCCACTTTACCCACCATGCCAACTAGTAATAAACCTCTGACTTCAATGTAAGGGAAATTTATAATGCAATGTTATAGAACTTTCAAAGAAAGAAACTTATGCTTGCCCAAAGGTATTTACCCAAAGTTAATTATTTGGAATTCAATATATACTTTTTGTTGGGACTGATGAATATGTACTGAATCTCATTAGCATGACTAAGTGACCTTGCAGTGATGTCACTGAATGGTATCTCCAAGAGACTGCCAGGCCCCAACAAGGCAGTGGGATGAATACAAATATAGATGCTGTCTTCCACTGAGATATTGAGGGAAGAAACTTTCCCTTAAACTCCCTTATTTATCTAAGCCGTATAGCTCAACTCTTCTCCTGAAACTGTCAAAATTTCTCTCATCATTGCCTCTGTACTGAGGGATAGGGATTGCTCTTGCTTACCAAATGAGCATGGTAGCAAAACACAACTTTATTTAAAATATCATTGAGATGCAAACCCATTATGGCTACTCTGAAGGCTGCCTTTACAACATGAATTATTCAAATAGCTTCTTAATAACTCCATTGATTTCCACAGTTAAAAGCAGATCAGATTATGGAATCTACTCAATACCACTTAAATGTTTATAGATGTTAGAGTTGACAAGGACCTTTTAGGCACTGATAATTCCTTTCACTAGATCAGAATGCCAGGGATTTGGCATTTCTAGCAATGCTTTATAATTATTTTAATAAATTGGAAACACTATAATAGCAACCATTTAAGGTCTTCATTCTTATTCCATTTTAGTCCGAGTCATTGCCTGAAAATCTAGTTATACTAAAAATTTGACCAGAAACTTTTACATTTATATTGATCAGAAGCTTTTATGTTTCTTTTGCAAAGATCAATGCAGTAAACATGTCTTAACCCTCATGTATTGATGTGTCTATTTAAAAATATCTATAAATATTCATAATGATAAAATCTAATAAGATTGTAGTTTCTCAGTTGCTTTTAGTACTCTGTGAAAGAATAAAAAAGAGGCAAGTTTACTAGAATGAGAAGAAA
This sequence comes from Tupaia belangeri chinensis, assembly GCF_000334495.1. NCBI lineage: Eukaryota > Metazoa > Chordata > Mammalia > Scandentia > Tupaiidae > Tupaia > Tupaia belangeri. The sequence goes on from NW_006160198.1 coordinate 2,596,362, forward strand.
TGATAGGTGAGACAAAAATTAAATCTATTTTTTTTGCTGATTCTCCCCATAGTTTCTAAGATAAGTAATTCTCATTGAGTCTTAGTCTGCCCAGTTGGCCATAATGAAATACCGTAGACTAGGTGGCTCCCAACAGAAATTTATCTCCTCTGTTTAAAAGGCTAAAAGTCCAAGATCGGCTACCAGCATGGCTGGGTGCTGGTGACTGCTCTCTTCCTGGCTTCTTGCAGATGGTAGCATTTTGCTGTGTGCTTCTATGGCCTTTCCTCAGTATGTACACCTGTGTGAGTGTGTGTGAATGTGTGGGGAGAGAGAGAGAGAACATCTTATAAGGTCATTACTCTTGTAGGATGGGAACCCCACCTTTATGACTTTGTTTAACCTTAATTGCTTCCTTATAGGCCCCATATCCATGTGTAATCACATTAGGGTAAGGATTTCATTGTATAAAGTTTGGAGACAGAATTAAGAACATAGCATGAAGGCTATGGGCTCTGAAGTTAGACTGCTTTGACTGTAACATGGAGCATGTTAGTTAGCGTTGACGTGTTAATTAAATGAGGTAGATATGCAAAGTACTCAGTACTATACATGGCAGTTACTCAGTGCTCAATAAATGTTAGTTGTTATTATTATTATTGAATATCTAAGTAGATATTTATGCCTTTAGCTGAGACTTTTGTGGGATATTTTTTATTGTTTTTGGTTTTTTAAGAGAGATTTTTGCTATAGGGTGCATGTGTGTGCTGGAGAGACAGACAGCGAGAAACCACTCCCTGGGGGATGATCATGCCACAACGCCTTCTCCTCCATTCTCCTCTTCGGATTTTGGGCATACACATACAAGTACCTAGTGTGTTTCAAGTCAGCAGGTCCAGTACTCGAACTGTGGTTGACTACATGGGAGTCCAGTGATATGACCATTATGCCATCTGCTGGCCTTGAGACTTTTATGATTCTATATATGTGTCCCAAGTATTTCATGTTTATATATCAAATAATTCTCAGTATTTGGAATTCATATTTTTTCTTGAAAAATTTCTCCTGAATCCTAGATGCTTAAATATAAATTAATAGTATATATTTTATTACACAAAATGCTTATAAAAGAGTTGTTCTCATCAGTGTTGATCTGTCCCCCCTCCTACTCCACTGTCTAACACTGGAGAATGTCTGCTCTCCAAACAGATTTGGGACCTCCTCTGTCCATTGCCTAAAGATTTCAGGATGACATTTTGCACGTTCTACAAAAATAGAACAGAGGGGAACCAGCAGTTAGCGTAATGGCTATGTCGCTTGTCACTGGACTCCCACGCAGTCGACCGCGGTTCGCGTCCTGGACCCAGTGGCTTAAAACCCATGCCGGGCGCGTGTGCGTGCGTGCCCAAGATCCCAAGAAGAGAATGGAGGAGAAGGGATTGCGGTATGGCCATCCCTCCTGGGGGGTGATTTCTCGCTTTCTGTCTCTCTGTCTCTCTCTGTCTGTCTGGCGAGCGCACGTGCCCTATAGTGAAAAAGTCTCAAGAAAAAAAAAATAGAACAGAGTAACTTTCCTAGTGATATAAAAAGCAATTCTCTACTTTTTCCATTTTTCTACTTTGTTCTTACAGACACATACACACACCCCCACACAGTAATCTACTTATACAATAAAAATAAAAGACATGGTTTTAGACCTTATTACTGTGGACATCAAAGTACTTAATTCATAGTATGAAACTCAGTAATCTTTGGATTCTTCCTTTAAAGAGTTTGGAATTAAGAAGTGTCCTAATTTAGCTAGTGTCTTGTACACAGAAGAAGAAAACCACTGACAGCTTAACCAGAAGTTCTACAGATAAGGTACAGTGGCTTAATCCATTGGCCAATATTCTATTTCCTGTCCTAACACTGAATGGAATTTGAATGAAAAAAAAAAAAGGTGAAGAAGGCACACTGGACTGATTCTCAAATAATACATTTTGTTTCATGATTTATATCACGTACCATCAGGTAGTCTCTGATTCTTCAGGGCTTCTTCTAAGGCCAGAGGAACAACAAAGTTGTTCTCTTTCAGCATAAATCAAAGTTATTTATACTTGTAGTCCAAGTGAAAAAAATAAAATAGTAAAGGACAAAAAGCAAGCAAGTGAGTGGCCATGAGTTCTCTTGCCCCCTTCCTCACAAGTGTCGTCCTTTTCTGCCTCTGAATTCATGTTGCCTGAGATGGGCCTCCTGCCCGCCTTCCTGTTCCATTTTGAGCATATGAACAAGTCATGGGGATTTTACACTCATAAACATTTCATTCTAAATAGTTGTACTTATGAGTCAAATTATAAGACTTTCACTAAAATTAGAAACCTTGGAGTCTTTTTATATCTGAGCTCCTGCTTTTAAAAAAGTCAAAGTGAAATATTTCTGTAACAGAGTTTCTAGTTGCTGTGGGATGCGCAGTTTAAATGATCCATGCTTGTAATACTTCTCAGTATTAGGGTGGCTAGTTCTACTAGAATATTAAATGCAGCAAAAAATGAAATCAGCCTGGGATGGGTGTGTACAACTTACATGTATACTCGAGTGTTTAAATTATGTTTCAAGTATACTGGGATACAATAATTTCCCAAGCTCTGTGCACATATAGTATTAAAAAACAACTTCTCTAACAAAAGAAATGAATTTTTACACTTACCTTCATGCCAAATAGTTGATTTGAATTGGGTTAGAAACTCAAACACAAGCTTAGAACTATAAATCTGGAATGGTTCTTTGGTGCAGCTGTAATATGCTGCTCAAGAGAAACTACATCCTACTTGGCAGTCACGGTTTGAATCCCAGGCCTGGTTAGCCTGAAACATGCTAGGCATGTGTGCAAGTGCCCAAGATCCCACAGGCTGGAGGACTGGTGTAAGGGGATTATGTTGTGACTAGACCCTGTGGAGAGTGCTTCTCTCTCTCTCTCCACCCCCCCCCGCACCCACATCTCTCTCTCTATCTCTCTCACTTTTACATGCATGTGCATACATTTTATCATGAATAAAGGGGGACAAAAGAACTATACATCTTCTAGAAGAAGACAACAAAAGGTATCTTTGTAACCTTGCAGTAGGCATAGATTTCTTGTACGTGATATGAAAAGCACAATCATAAACTAAAACAATCCATAAATTGGTTGCCATAAAAATTAAACATTTTTGCTTACCAAAATATGCCACCTTTTAGTAAAATGAATGGAAAAGTACCACTGGGAGACTATTCACAGCACATATATCTGACAAAGGACTTGGTTGCAGAATACATAAAGGATTTCTATAAATCTGTCATAAAAAGATAAACACCCCAATTAAAGACCTGAACAGGCACTGCACAGAAACATATATGAATGGCCAATAACCTCAAAAAAAAGGTGCTCAACATCACTAGACATCAGAGAAATGCAAATTACAGCCATAATGAGATATCATCTCACATCCTCTAGAATATGTAAAATCAAAAAGCCTGCCAACATCAAATGTTGGGGAAGATGTGGAGTACCTAGAATTCTCAATCATTGTGGGAGTGTAAAATAGTCTAACTGCATTGGAGAATTATTCAACAGTTTCTTATAAAGCTAAACATGCGTATACTAGGTATGACCCCACAGTTCCACTCTCAGGTATCTACTAACAAGAAATAAAAATACAGGTTCACACACACACACACACACACACGATCTACATAAATTGTTTTTTATCTGCCTATTATTAAAGCCTCTAAACTGAAATTCAGATGTCCATTAATAGGGGAATGGATAAACAAATTCTCTCATAGTGCAATACTGCTCACCCAGAAAAAGGATGAACTAACTGGTTCAAGCAATAACACTGATGAATCTCAAAAACATATTTTTGTGAAAAAAGGTGGTTGCAAAAAAACCCATTATTTCTATCATTTTGTTTACATGAAATCCAGATACAAGCAAGACTCATCTATGATGACAGACATCAGATAGTGTCTAGAGGAGTTGACAGAAAAGGGACAGAGAAACACTTATAAATGAGAATTCGGTATGTCTTGCTTTGAGTGATGGTTACACAACTATATACAATAATCAGAACTTAGGAAGAACACACAAGATCTGAATATTTTAGTCTCTGTTAATTATATCTCAATTTTTAAAAAAGAAGCAAAGAGATTGTCTTCCCCTGATAGAGTGATTGCAGACTGATAAAAAAGATGGGAAGCTAGTGGATGAGAAATGTTACACGTGTGGTTTCTTGGAAGAAGGTGATGGCTGCCAACAATGTGAGCAAATATGTCTATACTATGAGAATGCCTCAAAGACTTCTTAGAGAGGGAGACGTGGAGTCAATAACCTACTATGGAAATTGAAACATAAGGTGCAGCTTCTGTAGCAGCAGATCTAGGGACAGCATTGAAAAGGCCATTTAGAATGAATCGATTTTGGTTGGGGGGTAGGGGGTTAGCGGGTACAAGGAGATGGAAGGAGGCTCTGCCAGCAGTAAAAATGGCTACTCTTGTGCTTCACCCAGAGGGAAGGGTGGTACAAGATCGTTCCCCATGTACTTCAGGTGTTCTTCGGCTTCTGAGTTGACTGACCAAAATATCCGTTAGTGGGTGTATGTTGGTGGTGGAGCAGACATGAAAGCATTCTGAAGTAAGGAATGCTGGATAGTTTCAGTTGTCAGAATTGTTCGTCAGGCCGTTTCTTGAGGTCAGGCACACTGGGTACTTCCTCAGACAGGAGGCAGAATCCACGTGGTCAGGTTTCCTGAAGAAGAAGGAAAATTCCTTTATGTTCACAGTTACTGGAAAGCATTGATTCTCCAAAGATTTCCTTTGATCTCCATAAACAATGGATTTTTTATAACTTGATTCTCCTATGGAGTCTCTTAGAGTGAACTCAAAGGGTATTCTGGATTTCCAAATGTTTTCAGTGTAGCTAAAAAGCAAAAAGGACTTGAAGCAAGTTAGAGAGGGTGTCCGCATCAAAGTGGCTCTTCCCTTCCCATGGTGGTACAGCTGGATCCCAAGGCATTTCTTATTGCTTGTTCAGATGTGTCAGAAATCTCAGCTAATATTCCTGATCACAGAAATAAACGTAGGAACAGGTGATTCTCCTGTATTTCTGGAGTTAGGCTTTGGAAACTGATTCAGAGAATTTTACGTGTTTACCTTTAGTCCCTTAAATGAGGAAATATTTAATATGGCTGTAGTTGAAACTTGGATTTAGGAAAATTGTGATGAATATCATTTGAGTCCCTTAATAGTCTGTACCTCTCATTTTTCCCAAGTGATAGCAATGTATACCGTATGCAATATGGATTGTTCTTTGTAACTATAAGCCTCACAATTTGAACACATCTTGGGTTATACATCCTAAAACTGTCATGAGGCAGTGTCCATCAACCCTTGGGAAGTCGGTCGAGAAGGAAGCGTCTTGTTCACGTACTGCCTTTGTTCATATTGTTACAGACATTTTGAGATTCATTGTCAGCCAGAAAATTGGTCATATTTCAACATCTGTTACTCCTGCACATACTGATGGAAAGATGAAGATGCTGTGTAGTGAATTCTTGATTTGAGTGTTGGCATTTCTGACAGAACTGGCAATTTTTCAAATTGAGTAAAGCATTAGTGGACTTTGCTTTATGGATTATATATCACTTTTTTATGGATTAAATACCATTCTTGCTAATTGCGCGAAACTGCAAGAGAAATGGAAAGGGTTTCTGTTTCATACTTCTGTCTGCCCCAGTGTACCTTTAGAAGGGCATATAAGGGATCTGCAGACTTGACGGAAAACAAAGAAGGTGGTACGGTAGAAATAATTTCAGTGTTACAAAGGCAACAGTGAAGTTCTGGGATGGTGGCCTTTAGAATAGTAATTGTCAATTGCTATTTTATTTATTCATTTTTAATTTGCCAGAGGGCACATGCATTCACTGGAGAAAGAGATAGAAAAGTGGGAAAACATTTGCCATGGGGAACTGTCACACTGCAATCCTTTCTCCTCCATTTATTCCTCCTTTCAGGATTTTGGACATGCGTGAATGTGCCCAACATGTTTCTTCCTTTTCTTTTCTTTTCTTTTTTCTTTTCTTTTCTTTTCTTTTCTTTTCCTTCCCTTTCCCTTTCCCTTTCCCTTTCCCTTTCCCTTTCCCTTTCCCTTTCCCTTTCCCTTTCCCTTTCCCTTTCCCTTTCCCTTTCCCTTTCCCTTTCCCTTTCCCTTTCCCTTTCCCTTTCCCTTTCCCTTTCCCTTTCCCTTTCCCTTTCCCTTTCCCTTTCCCTTTCCCTTTCCCTTTCCCTCCCTTCTCTTCTCTTCTCTTCTCTTCTCTTCTCTTCTCTTCTCTTCTCTTCTCTTCTCCTCTTCTCTTCTCTTCTTTCTTTTCTTTTATTTTCTGATTTAAAGTATTTACATTTATTAAATTCACAATCAGAATGGACCATCCTCTAAGTCGTCAGTATCCTGAGGAGAAAAAAACCCAACATAAAGAAAATGAATTTTTTTTTTTTTGGAGAGGTTTTCACTATAGGGTGCGTGTGCTCGCCAGACAGACAGAGAGAGACATAGAGACAGAAAGAGAGAAATCACCCCCCAGAGGGGATGGTCATGCCGCAATCCCTTCTCCTCCATTCTCCTCTCGGGATCTTGGGCACACACGCACACGCGCCCGGCTTGAGTTTTAAGCCACCGGGTCTGGGACGTGAACCACGGTCGACTATGTGGGAGTCCAGCGACATAGCCATTACGCTAACTGCTGGTTCCCCAAGAAAATGAATTTCTTGTCCCAACTCCTCCACAGTGCACTGCTGAGGAAGTTCCCTCTTCAAAGAGCTATCAAAGTCCTTTCTAGTTCAGAAGGATAGACATTTGGTAGTAGGAACAACGTTTTCATTTATTAACTGGAATGCGTGGTCATTTGGGAAAGTCTTTTCCATTTTCGAACATAGTCTCTATACCCCAGCCTGTGAGGCAGCGGGCACTTTTGGGGGTTGAAGGGTACCATCTGCATCCCACCAGTCTGCATGGCCTCTGAACAGCAGGGACGTTGGCCAGCGTGGAAGACCAGAGTTCAGCTGTCTGGGCATTGTGGAGTCGACTGTCCAACTTTTCTAACACAAATTACAACTGTTGATGTACCCTTTTCTTGGTATTCTAACCCCACTGGAGTCTTTTCATTTAAGACCTTGTTCCTTTGAACACATTTCGGGCACAACATATTATCCTCCAGATACGGGGGTGGGAAATTTCAGGTCAGAAGAAGGGAGAATACACACACTCTCCTTTTTTGCTTCTCAGGAACCCAGGTTTGTCCAGCATGAAACTTCAGGGGAACCCAGCCACCTATGTTTGCAGGGAGACTGTTTCCCTGGATGACACACCGCCTGACACCATAGGCCTCTTGGGGGGATTCCGCAGCCTCTGATTCCGCTGTCTCTATCTTCCCAGTCATGGATGCAACTCTGACCCAAGAGGCCAGCATAACCTCTGGGGCAAAGGTTGTCATCTCAGTTGTATTAACTCCCTCGAGGAGAGCTGCAGACTCTTCAGGGTTAGGCAAAGCCTCTGCAGGTGAAGCAGCCACTTTCAGAGGTTAAGTCCTTTTAGAATACATCTCTTCCTGGGTCCTTTCTGCTGTTTTCCCTCTGCCCACCTTTAATTTTCTTTATAATGATATCTCAGTCCTGGCCTCTTGTGCTGTGGTAGGAATATCCTTCTGATTTGGAGAAACTTAGGCACAGTCTCCCGTATGCACCTAAATTCTGGGCTTTGGAGCTGATTTTTAATTGTTAGCATCAAGCCCGCAAAAATGCCTCAGCGAAGCCAGTTGATGGTGGCAATTTAGAGGGCAATGGGGGAATTGGTATCTTTTTCCGAGACTGCAGCTGTCATTGCATTGAGGCTTCTCCTCTTGACAGGAAGCTTTTTCCTCCTTCACAGATCTTTTTCATTTTTTACCTTTTTTTGAGGTTGTTGGTAACCCTGCAGATGTTCTTGGTTGACTGGAATATCGCTGTTGCTCTTCAGTTTCTATGGACACTTGTTCAGAGCTAGGATTTCCATACTGTTCCCTTGGCTTCTCTGTGGATTTCTACTTATTGCTTCTTGAATGTTCCATACTCAAAAAGTAGATCAGGCTGATAAATAAAAATTCTTCTCATCCAATGTGTTTCTTAAGCCACTAGGTCTGGAACTTGAACTGTGGGTGGAGAGCTGAGGGAGGCGTTGACCATGGGATTCAGATACCCTAACCACTACGCTGTGGGCTGGCCCTGCTATTTTATTTTTATATAGGATTCTATCCTTTACTAGGGCTTCTATGCTTCAATTTAAATGGATTGGAAATGCTAAAGTAGGTTTTATTTTGGAGAGTATCCTCTTGTAGCATTTTCAACTTCCCCAGCTATTCCATTTCCCCCCTTTTAAAAAATGCCATTCATATTTATTTTTTCTATTAAAGATATTCCCCAGCGTAATTTCATTGTAGGAAAACAAAATAGTCTCCTCCACAACAAACAAGATTAATATATAAACTTAGTACTTATCTGCTTATGTTTTATAATAATTTAAAGTTCTTATCCCAGTATTGAATTAAATATTCATGGTAAAAAAAGAAGAGGCAAACGTTGAGCGGTGGGGAGGGTTGAGATTCTAGGATGTACTCCAGACATGGACATGATTTCAACTTTATGGGTTTATTCGGCTATTTTTCTCCATCACCCTTTAAATTTTTGGCATAAAGACCTTAGCTGAGGATTCTTTTGCTAAGCATATTCTTTCTAAACAGTATAAAACTGTATGCTATGCTTCTTTCCATTATAGTTACTCTTATTTTTAATTTAATTTAATTTTATTTTGTGTTGGTGCTGGCAATAAGAATGAGATCAATGTGGCAGGAAACCTCAAGAATGAGCTTTTTCTTAGGGTGGGCCTTTTCCACAATGGTAACACCCTTAGAAATATTTGTGTTCAGTCATATTTGAACTTGAATGAAAACAGACAACTGAAACTTCCAAGTTACTTCTTTTATTCAAAATAAAAAGTAAAAGTTGCAAGTTTGGTAATCGAATATGGAAATAGGCAGATAATAGACCAATCCAAAATTTTGTGGCTTTAAACAATAATCATGTATTATTTCTCATGATTCTCATGATTCTGGCTCAGGAATTTGGGTGGGAATTGGCCGTTCCACATGTTGTTAATTGGGGTGGGTCAGTGGGCTGCATTCAGCTTGGCTCCTTCATGCCACTGAGTTCAGCCATCAGCTTGCATGGTCTAGGAGGTTCTGAAGATGTCACTTTTAGTCACTGGGGCCTCTTCTTTTGCTGTTAGCCTTTCTCTCTCTACCTGGGAAGGCTGGCTTTTTGCACAGGACAGTGCTCTCAAGCTAGTTGGGCTTTCTGCTCATGGCTGGCTTCCAAGAGCACAGGTGAAAGCTGCCAGATGTAGAATTACTTCTATCATATTTTATCAGTCGAATGCAAGTTACCATACCAGTCTAGACTCAAACTGAGATAAAGCAGATTCTGTTTTTTGATTGGTGTGATGGCATGTAAATACTACAAGGGAAGGAAATGATAGTGGCTGTTTGGAGATTATGTATCACAGTTATTACATGTATTACTTAAATTGGAAGGGACCATTTTGGAAAAACTGCCAACTTTAACTTGTTCTGGTCAAGTGGACTTCTACAGTGGAGATTCTGAAATTGTTCTTAGTGGATTGTCTCATGGAGGTGACTTTATGAATTCAATAATGCTGATCAAAATTCCTCCTATCACCCACCAATAACTATTCATACTCATTAAACAATAACCTGGCTATGTAACCGAGTATTTACCTAAGTCCTTGGACTACTTTGATGAATGCATTTTATTTTTTCCCCCATATGGCACTTATGCTCACCCGGGAGAGAAAGAAAGCCTCTTTTCCAGTAGGGTGTGGTAATGCCCAATTCTTTTTCTTCCATTTCTCTATCCTATCAGGATTTAGGCATGCACACACATGCACCTGATGTGCTTTTCAAGCTGCAGAGGCCAGGATTCAAGATGTAGTTGCCATGTGGGCTTTAAGTGCTGTACATATAACACTTAACCTCTGAGCTCCAGAGCTAGCCCTGGAGTGCATTCTTTTTTGTCAGGAAATTTCGCCAAATAAGATGAATTGAGTCTAGACCAGAAAATACTTCTAGATTTTCCATTATTCTATTTTATGTGACTATGTAACTCTTCTTAATTTTTTCTGCTTCCTGGAGGAGGTGTTTATTTTCTCATAGCTGAAGATGATCTTGAAAACAAGTGCTGTTTATGGCTGAAAAAAATAAGGCTGAAATTCTTTATTATTTTATTTATTTATTTTAGTTTTTGCTGTAGGGTGTGTACACTTGCCAGAGAGGGAGAGAGAAAGAGGAAAGTGAGAAATCACCCCTAAGCGGGATGGCCACTCCACAGTTCATTCTCCTCCATTCCCCTCTTGGAATTTTGGGCATGCACATACACCTGCTTGGTATGGTTTTCAAGTTGCTGGGTCTGAGACTCAAACCTTTCAGCTAGCCATGTGGGATCCAGTGCTTTAACCTCCACACTAGGTATGATAAGCTATGATAACTGGGTAGTAAAAGATATGATAACAGTAATAAAAAAAATTAGGAAACCCACAAAAAATGTTAAAGAACCCAAAAATATGTACAGAGCTATACAGTGTATAGGCAAACAGTCTCATTATAGAATGTGTTTTCAAAGGATATCTAGTTTGGGCATAATGCTAATTTAAAATTATCCCATTCACTTTTAGAGAGAGTTAAGAGAACTAACTTTTCAGTTCTGCTGATTTAGTAGAAAGTTGAGTCAGATAGAACTGCCTTCCCCTTGAATGTCTAATTCCTGGAAAAGCTGGACAACATGACAGAATAGAAAGTCAGGATCAGGATTCGGTGCATTATTTCTGTTATGGTTTTTTTTTTTTTTTTACTATTTTTGTTTTAATCATTTCTGGCCTTTCCTGGGAGTACTTTATTTATTTCTTGTTTAAGTTCCTTGTAATGACTGATTTAATAAGGATGTTAAAAGATTATCAGGTAATCAACAGTTAAAAATAATTCTAGGCTCCTGCTGGCCATAAAATAATCATTATATTTTATTAGTTTTACACAGTAGTTTGCTTCTTCATTTTTCACAGATCCATTTGGTTACAGGCCTATTCTGTGTAATATGGTGGTCATGAGGTTTGTATGACTATTTAAAATGAAAAATTTAGGAGCATTCTCATACAACAGTGGTTGAGGAAACTGGACCCCATGTGGCTGACGATGGTCAGAATCCTGGCCATTGCAGTTCATTTGTGTTTATACCCAGAGTTCTGAAGGATTGAAGAAACAGAGAAGGGATTGTGGCATGACCACACCCCATTGAGAGAGTGCTTTTTCATACTCTCTAGCTCTCCTCCTTTCTCTCTGACAAGCATGCCCTCTGGCAATAAAAAGAAAACAATAAAAAATTCAGTTCCTGTGTTACACTAACCGCATTTCAGTTGTTCATTAGCTGCATTGGCTCGTGCTCACCAAATTAGTGCAAATGTACATTTTCAACATCATAGAAAATTCTCTGGGATAGCACTATAATAGCATTATTATTATTTTCCAACCTGTGTGTTGCTGTTTTTTTTTTTTTCTGCTATCTCTCTCAAAGGCTCTTCTTTTCACTTATGTCTGTTTTGAGCATGTAATGACAGAAAAAAAGAACTAAAACTCTAATTTTTAGTAGTAGTGATGAAGTTGTAGGTAATTTGAAAGGACTGCAACTAACTGATTAGAGTAAGTATTTTTAATTTATGATTTTCCTCCCCAAAATGGTGGTTGTAGAAGTTTTTACCTGGTTTTTACATGACCTAGAATCATGTGTATCAGCTAAATGCTTCTCACAAACTACCGACCCTAATCTTTCCATTAAATTCTGTTTCATTACTTATAAAAATTTCACCTTGTGACAGACTCCTTTATTACAGTAAAAATTAGGCTACTGTGCTCAGATCAAAATTATTTAAAGTAAATATGTGCACTTTCTCTGTTGAAACAAAATTTTGGAGCCAATATCTGTTCAGATTTTGATATATGCCAATTAAAATATTGACTTTAAACAAAAGGGTCATAAAACTGTGAGATTAAAATGATTAGAAGCTAAGTCCTTATCATAGAACCCACAGTAAATGAGGATTGCACAATGCCGCACTTAAGAAGCACAGTTCAGTTGCACAGACATGTTTCTAGAGATTCCAAGCTGCTTTTAAATTATGGTGCTTTGTGTTGAGAGATTGATATTAAAGTACAATTGTGAATTAAAATTCATTTTATGATGAATAGTTGCTAAAAGTCTTGAAGAGAGCACTGTGGAGATATGGTATAAGAAAGAATTAGACTCGAAAACCAGACCACATTTCTTCAGATCAGAATCAAAAAACTTGGTATAAGTAGTGTGGCTTACTAAATGTGTCTTCCATAATGGAAGCCTGCTTTTCAGTCTAACATTGACATAATTATGCAAAGTCAGGAAACAAAATTACACCTCACTATCATTTAATGTTTGTTACTTGGACCAAATTTCAGACATTTTTATTGTGAAACTAAAAACCAAATTTTATTGCTGAGAACTTGACTTCAGTGAAAAGACTTGTTCAAAACATATTTTCCCTTCTTCATATCAAATGAGTGGGAGAAGGTGTTCACCCAGGAGACTCAGCCAGTTAGCAAGGAGCCGGGAGCTTCAGAGGAGACTAGTAGCTCTAGGCTCATCTCATTGGATCTGACGTGATGAGAATTGCTTATGGGTTGGGAGCTAGGGTGACTTCCCGGATCTATTTCTGCTTTGTTCTGGGTAGTTGGGAAGGCTACCTAATATATCTGTCCAGTATTCCAAACCATCAGATGGAATGCTTACCATTTCCAATGCTGTGTCATGACACACCACACGTCAAAAAGATTTCCTACTTTGGTGAGTGAGCCCAGCTTTTTCCAAAGCTCTGGCTCCTTCTCTGACAACATCATCATCAGGCTGCCTCTACAACCTGTGCATTCTCTGTACCCCCAAACATTTCCCATCCCTTTTATCTGGTTTTAGACAAGGACTTGTCTTAGATAAGGTTGGTTTGCGATCCCTAATCCGCAAATGCCAAGCCACTAATACTGCAAGAGGTTCAGTCAGTTTTGACACAATCAGTTTAATGGTTTATTATCAAATTGTCATTTCTTTCCGTTAAGCATTGTCAATTCTCTATTAAAACACTAATTTTTTTTCTCCCTAGAGTATTGAAGGTATTTGAGACATCAGGGAAAAGGTAGAGTGCAAAGCAAGAACGTGTTGTTGGGTGGGTGACAAAGCCACTTATGATCTCCGTTCTTTCTAGTAGGCCAGAAAAAAATATGTGTCCATCTCACTTGTTCTTATAAGCACATTGGGATTCTCCTCAACGAAACTTTCTGTAGTCACTATTTGGAGTCAATTTCCTTTTCCCCGTTCTCCCACTGTGTATTGCTTCGATCTCAAACATATTGATTAGAGTCTGCTTTACCACTTGGTCATTTGTGTATTTCTCTTTCTTATTGAAACTGTCTGATTTCTTGTACCTTCAGAAGTGCATATCACATGTTATTGAGTACCTACTCTATAAAGTATGAGACACTGGTGATAAAGCCGTGAACAACACAGATATAACCACTTCTCTCAAGAAGCTTTCCTAATGAAGAAGAAAGGATGGAAACTAAATAATAATTTAGATGGCAGCTTGAAGAGTTCAGAAATGGAGTGATTAGAGTAAGTTATATTCAGACTATATAGTGTAATAGAAGAGTTTAGCCTCTTGTAGGGGATAAGGATGAAGTTTTTACTAGCAGAAGTAATTTAGGCTGAGACTTAAAGAATAGGTGAAGTTAACCAGACAAAGAGGTGGAGGAGGAACATTCCATGCAGACGAGCAGCTTGTGGAAGTATATCACTGGATTGCTTGCTGTGGTGGTGTGAGGAGCTGAAAAACCAGAATGCTTACATCTTAATGGATGAGGAAGACAATGGTGCAAGATGATGCTGGAGAAGTAGGAAGGAGTCAGATCTTGCAGGGATTTGTGAACCATGTGAAAGACTAGGTTCTTTAGCTTGAGATCAAAAGCAGGGCCTGGGGACTAGCAGCATAATGGCTATGTCGCTGGACTCCCATGTAGTCGACCGCGGTTCACGTCCTGGACCCGGTGGCTTAAAACTCACGCCGGGCGCGTGTGCGTGCATGCCCAAGATCCCGATAGGAGAATGGAGGAGAAGGGATTGCAGCATGGCCATCCTCCCGGGGGGTGATTTCTCGCTTTCTGTCTCTCTGTCTGTCTCTGTCTGTCTGGTGAGTGCACGCGCCCTATAGCAAAAATCTCTTAAAAAAAATAAATAAAAAAGCAGGGCCAGCAGGTGGCAGAGTGGTTAAGGGTGCTAGACTCTCACATGGCTGACCAATTCAAGCCCTGGACCTGGCAGCTTGCTTTCTCTCCCCCACCCCACACCCTACTCTGTTACTGTCTGGTCAAATTAAAACAAACAAACAAAGATAAATAAAATAATTCTTATTTTAAAAAATAAATCAAAAGCAGCCATTAAAATGTATAATGTAGAAGATGTTTAATCCACATTTATTCTGACAGCCTCCCGTGGACTCCTGCCTTCTAGCTTCTGTAACTTACATTTGCACTCATTGCTCGCACTGGCGTTATGACTGTTGTCAAGGGAAAGGTGAAAGTGGCATGACTTGTACAGGTAATTGGAAACTCTTTACCAACAGGTAGTGAGATGTTCTCTCACCAAAGAAACAGACTGGTAGGTTGATGGACTGCCAGTCTGGAACCACTTGAATTTTATTCCATCTTGGTATGGGCCACGTAAATTATTTTGAAAACCTGCTTTCTACTAATTGTCTTCCACCTAATTTATTACTGGACTGTTGACCAGGGCATTCTCAAATCTAAGACCATTACCTCTGCCACAAATGGCTCCCTCCAAGAACACTTAGCTGTCAAAGGGGGAAATCCCAGTGTCTTTCCCTCGCTGGATCTGTAAGTCCACACTCATCATATATAGTCTCACAGAGAACCTAACAGGAAGGAAAGGGGCAGGAGAACCAAAATATGATGCTAGAAGCCCAATCATTATTTTATTGAACTGGAACACAGACAGAGCTTGTGACTACAATGAGAATAACCAAGGAAAGAATTTTCGAGAGTCATTTAAAATTTAAAAGTCCAATTTTTAATATTGCTTGAAGAGACCAGCAGATGGCATAATGGTTACATCACTGGAATTCCATGTACTCAGTCCTGGATTTGGCGACTTAAAACACACCAAGTGGGGACCAGCAGTTGGCATAACGGCTATGTCACTGGACTCCCATATGGTCGACCGTGGTTCGAGTCCCAGACCCAGTGGCTTAATCTCACACCGGGCACATGTGCGTGTATACCCAGGATTCTGAGAGGAAAATGTAAGAGAAGAGATCTGTATGGCCATCCCCCTGAGGGGTGATTCCTCACTTTCTGTTTCTCTCTGGCCAGTGCACACACCCTTTAGCAAAAGCCTCTCAAAAAACAAACACACACCAGGTGCTTGTGCGTGGATGCCCAAAATCCTGAGAGGAGAAGGGATTGCAGTTTTACCGTCCCCCTGAGTGGGTGATTTCTCACTTTCTGTCTCTCTGTCTCTCCAGTGAGCACTTGCACCTTATGGAAAAAAACTCTTAAAGAAAAAAAAAGTGTATGTGTGTGTACATATATATAGCTTGAAGATGTTAATATTTCATTTAGAACTTTGAATGATTAACATTTCTTAGACATTAAATTAAAACCAGAAACATGTATAAATAAAAAGACACAGGTCCAGAAAGGCTATTTAGGTTTATTTTTTAAGCCTATAGGATTAGTAGAAATTAATATAATTGCTGAGATTAACCATTCTTATGGAAAAGAAGCACTGAAGAGAATAGTTTCTAGTCAGTACAGGTTGAGCATCCCTGATGTGAATATCCAAAATTTAAAGTGTTCCAAAATATGGAACTTTTTGAGCACCAATGTGATACCATAAGTAGAACATTTCAGTGTCCTATGATGGTTTCAGCAAAAACACTGCTGTACACGCTGGCCCTGCAGTCAGTAGGTAAGTGCCATGCATAGGCAGTGGAAGCCTGATTCCACATGGCTGAGTACTGACTGCATGTGCTTGCCCTGCATCGTGACTGGATGGAGAACTGGAGGAGAGAGGATTGTGGTGTGCCCAGACCCTAGTGAAGGGTCTTTCTCTCTCTGTACATGTGCACACACTCTCTGGCATCATAACAGAAAACAAATTTTTGAAAGTAGAAATACAAAACAAGGGGCCAGCAGGTGATGTGATAGTTACAACGTTGTACTCCCACATGGCCAACGTGGTTCAAGTCCTGTCTTGCTTTCTCCCTCTGTCTCTCTCTCTGTTAATCTCTGGTCAAATTAGAAAAAAAATAATAGTAATAATATATAAAATCAAATAAGTAATTGTTTAAAAAATACAAAACAAAACCTGCCATACAAAAATATTATATAAAATTACCTTCAGGATATGTGTACAAGGCATATATGAAGTATGATTTTGTGCATAGACTTGGATCCCACCCCCAAGATACCTCTTTTTATATATGCAAATATTCCAAAAATCTGAAAACAAAATCTAAAATTGGAACTTCTTGTCCTAAGTATTCTGGTTAAGGAACATTCAACTTGTACTTGATTATTTGGTAATCATTATTACGCTATAATAGACAAATAAGGGTACAGTATTTACTTATGATAAACATCTCTCTAAAGTTTAAATATAAACTTTGTATTTATTTTTAAGTACTCTGAGATCCTGGATATGGTATTTAATCTTTGACTAGTTTCCTACTGTAAAGTATAAGCTATAGGGGATAACAGATGTGAAAGGGCTTTTTTAAAATTTGCACTATCATACAAATGTATTTATGAGTATTGTTGTTTCATTGATCTGTTATTGAATAATGAACCTACTCAAACTTAAAGCAGTGATTTCTATTTTGGGCTGGCTCGGATCAGCAGGGTGACTCTTCTGCTCCACTTGACTTTGGCTGGGTTCATCCTGTGGCTGCATGCATTTGGGAGCTTGCTGGAGATAGCTTGTCCAAGATGATCTCATTTACATGCTTCACACAGTTGTCTGGCTGATGGCTGGAATGCCTTCCTTCTCCACTGTTAGACTTCTCATCCTGCTTCTCCATGTAAGCCCTAACGGAATGGCACAGTGGTCCAGACTTCTTTCCATGGCAGTTGGCTGAAAGCTTCAGCAGACGTATATTTGAAAAGTCCCTCAGAGATACTCTACATTCATCTGGCCCAGTCATAGGGCCGTCCCATATTGAAGAAGAGATAAGATAGGTTTCAGCTTTTGACTTAGGAGGACAAGGTCACGTTGGAAAGGCTGTGCAGAACAGGAGTGATCATAGCAGCCATCTTTGGAACATTCAAGCACTATTATTATTATAATATCACGATTGAAATATTAAAAGATTCCATTCTCAATGAATACACAAGAGAACAGAACTTATCTTACACCACTCCCAGAGATTGAGCATTTTAAGTTACTTTTAATATAAATATGCTGCTCATTATTAATGAGCATATGTAGTCACAGTAGTTATTCTACTTGAAGGAGAAAATATTTCTCCTAAAAAACTCAATTATTGATTTAGTCTTTTTGTTTCATAAAAAGCAAGTGTACTACAACTGTAATTTTGATTGTTTCAGAAGTTAAATTCACTCTACATGTTTATTGATACAAAGGGAATTATGAACTCCCTCTAGTGGCACAAGGTTTTCTCTTATTTTTTGAAAGAGCTTGCTAGAAATAAGATGGCTGACATATGTATAACAGAACATAGTTTCAAAACTGATTGGTTCTTACCACGATACTCACTTGGTCCTTTGTGAGTTATGGTAGGTGCTTTCATATTTTCTGAGAAATGTTCACCTTCCTAAGAAACACTGATCGCATTGTATGGAGAACAAAAGTGAAGGAGACTTCCGGTTAACTTTTAAAATGTAAAAACTATTAACTGCTCTCTCTGATCAAGTCTTAAATAGAAATTAGTATATTTTAACAATCAAAATATCATCATCCCTGAGTAGAAAGTAATTTGATTTTTTTTTTAATTCTAATTTGCTAGATGGCTCGTGTGCTTGCCAAAGACAAAGAGAGAAAGGGAAAGTGAGAAAGCACCCCTAAGGGGCACGGTCACCCTGCAATCTTTTCTCCTATTGCTACCTCCTTTGGGATTTTGTGCATGCAAACATACGTGTCTTCCCCCCCCCCCCCCACAACATACCTTTTTGCCCCCCCCCCGCCATACATACATGTTTTCCAAGATGCTGAGTTCAGGAATAGAACTATGCAGTTGACTATGTGGGATCCAGCTGCCTTAACCATCAGACCAGCAGATGGCCCATAAATTGAAATTTTAATTTTCGTCTGAAGAATTATTTTTTGAGTAGATGAACATATTAATTGCAAAAATCTTTAGATAAAAGCAATTGGTAGCTATTGAAATGTGAAGCTTGAAAAACACCAATAACCAAACTGCAGGGGGAAAAAAAATAAGAGAGAGATGCTAAATTCTTATGCTTCCTCTTTAAGAAAAAGAAAACTTTAAATGTTGATTTATGTTGCTAGTTGGGAAGCGATATATACATTATAGCTATCACCATCACTCTATACAAAAGGAAACACAACGGTAAAGGTGGAAATAACAAAAGCAACTGCTACAAACTTAGTAAATTAAGTTTTTCCATCCCCTTCCCTCCACTGCCCAAGAGAATTAATAATACGCCTTAACTTACTCTCTTACCTGTCCGTTCACAGACAGTTATTCTAGTTCTTTTAAAAAGGGCATTTTTTCCGTAATGCTATTAGAAAAGACATTCTTACAAAATGCCGTTTTCCCAAGTCTCTGTATGCAACCTGATCCAACTTCCTTATACTGCTCTTGCCTGGCAGCTTACCAGCCACATCCCTCCATTCTCTTGCCCACAAAGGTAAGAAATGGCTAGGGATGGTGAGACTCCATCGTTTATTTTTTTTCTTTTTAAATCTCCAAGTGGAGCCTTGGATTATCAGAATAATTCCCTGAGATTTTTGTTTTGTTTGGGAGTAAACGAAGAGCTAGTTCACTAAATTAATCCATCAATAAAAAGGTAGACTTTGTTTCTTTCCAGTATCTCTTTCAAGTTTGGCATTTATAACTGAGCATGTGTCTCTTGTGGTCTCAGTTGCATCCGGTGTTTTTAGCTAGCTGGCAGCATTTCCTCTGTTGAGGCTGCCCCACATTATGTGCCAGGCTACATTTCTGTGAATAGAAAGGAAGAAATCAAGTTCTATTAGAGGGTGAAATTAAAAAAAAAAAATGAATACAAGTGTAACTTTGATTTTCAAAACAAAAAAAAAATGAGGCACTATATTACTGGGTTGTCGAAAAAGTCACGATGTGTTTTTCTGGTGTGGTTTATTATAATATATAGGCTGCAAAAGTACGTGGAAATTCTTATAATCCTCTTGCCATCTCTTAACTATCCTGTATGTTTTCTACTGAGTATTTATAAAAATTTAACAAAACAGAATCAAGAAATTTCCTCCCAGCTTTAGCCACACAGATCTGAAGCAATGAAAGTGAATTTGCATTTTTTTCAATTGTGTTTTCTTCTAGTTCTCATAGAAATGTTTTTGGAACAGTGGTGTGGGCTAACAGCTGTATTCAATCTTGAGGAAAAGTCACTTCCTGAAGAGAATGAAATTTAACTTAGCATATGAACTTGCCTGGAACCTAGTTCTGTAGGGTGAGTGTACTATGTGATTATGAAACTGGGCGCAGGCCCCCTGCTGAGAGTGGTCTTGTAAATAGTAACGTATAGAGACCATTTATCAGTGTCTGTGTTTTAATGGAAAACTTAATACTGCTTTGTTTTTTTTTTTTTTTTTTTTTTTTTTTGCTATAGGGTGAGTGTACTTATGGAGACAGAGACTGAGAGAGAGAGGGAAAGTGAGAAAGCACTCCACAGGGGGGTGGTCACATCACAGTCCCACCTCTCTCATTCTTCTCTCTGCATTTTGAGCCCTCATGCACATACCCTGGCGTGGTTTTCACGCTGCAGGTCTAGGACTCAAACCATGCAGTGGCTATGTGGGATCCAGTCACTTTAACCTCCGTGCATCTGCTGGTCTCAGTATTTAATATCTTAAAAGCATCACTTACTCACACACATATTGCCTTAATTTTTAAGAATGTAATTCTTTTAGTATTTGAAAACATAAATTTCTTTGTAAAATTACATCTATTTAACTCTCATTTGTCCATGTATATGTAATCCTATAGATAGAAAGATATATTTACACACATATATATGTATATACACATGTATATATTTATGCTTTTAAGATTTTTAAAAATTGTTGTGTTGTTTTTGATTTCTAGGCAAAATTTATTTTACACTTAATTTTATTGTATCATTTTTTATTCATTCATTGCAGTGAGCCCAAATTAAATAGAATTTTGTTCTCAGCCTCATAAGATGAGTTGATTTTATACACACACACTCACACACACACACAGACCATCTGAACCTTAAACAACTTGGGTGTTAGGGTGCTAATCACAGTACCCCAAAATGTGCAGTCAAAAATCCAAAATTCATTTTTGAGTCCCTCACATCTTACTTACCAATAACCTACTGTTAATCAGTGGTCTTACTATAGCATAAACAGTTAAGGAACACATATTTTGTATGATATATATTATATACTGAATTTTTATAATAAGGTATACTGTGGAAAAGAAAATATTATTAAGAAAATCATAAAGAGAAAATACATTACAGTACTGTATTTATTATATGTAGATTATGTATTTATCGAGCAAAAACCATGAATAAGTGGACCTGTGCACCTCAAACCCGTGTTACTAAAGAGTCACCTGGATACACACATATATACATGTAAACACATTTTATTTTCTTCAGAAAGTGACTTATACTCAAGGTTGAATACAACTGTTTTATGTGTTTGCATACGAGAAAGAGACAGTTTTAGTTATTTAATATGCATTTTATATGAATTAGCTTTAATATGGATTTCAAAAAATATCCTTTACGTAAGTATTATTAATTTTGTTTCCTAAACATTATACTTCTTTATTTCAAAGAAGGAAAATGTAGTATTAATACAACTTGTGTGTTGCTATGCCATAATGGAATCATGTCTGAAATGGAAAAGTTTTGACTGAATCATTATTTTCTTTATGAAATGTTCTTTCGTCGTCAAAACAATGAACGTGTAATTTCCAATCATAGGCTATCAAATTGAAATCGAGATAAAAGTCTTAACTCATTAAAGCAGTATTAACAAACATACACACACATTCCAACCTTCTTGGTTTGTAGGAATCAAAACCATTTCCGGCTTTAGTGTGGTAACAAAGAAGGAGCTAGGATTTTTTTCATTCCACTACCAAACCACCGACTTCCCTCAAAGACCTTTGTTTATAATGTCTTCTTGCATTCTTTTCCTCTTGACGTGCTCTCCTCCCTCGAGCAGTGAGATACTAATTAAAGAGAAGCCACAGCGACCCTAGGTTGTTTAGAAGTCACCGGGAATGAGGTGGTGACATAAATCTGGACAGGAAGCATTCATTCCTAAAATATAACAGACCTTAAGATCATATTATCAAAAATCTATTGGCTTCTGATAGCACAGAAAGCATCTTCTTTGATTTTAAAATACACACTTCAAACCCAAATAGGGCTTACCTAATAACACATCATATACCCACTATATATATATATATATATCCACTATATATATATATATATATATATATCCACTATATATATATATCCACTAT
>NW_006160198.1:2618327-2640215 GCF_000334495.1 Tupaia belangeri chinensis
TATTTGCATTAACATAAATAATGGTTTATTGTTTTGCATCTAAAGAAGGATAGTCAACTTGTTATGTATATGTTTTTTGAGGGAGGGAAATCATCTACCTTGTCATTTCTTTTAAAGTATCTGAGAAGCTCAGATTGTATATAAGGAGCTTTTTTAAAAAAAATGTTTTGTGGGAACCAGCTGTTAGCGTAATGGATATGTCACTGGACTCCCACGTAGTCGACCGTGGTTCGCGTCCGGGACCCGGTGGCTTAAAACTCACGCCGGATGCGTGTGCGTGCGTGCCCAAGATCCCGAGAGGAGAATGGAGGAGAAGGGATTGGGGTGTGACCATCCCCCTGGGGGGTGATTTCTCGCTTTCTGTCTCTATGTCTCTCTCTGTCTGTCTGACAAGCGCATGCGCCCTATAGCAAAAATCTCTCAAAAAAAAAATGTTTTGGTTTGGACACTAGGCAATGCTTTAATTGGAATTATAAAATGAATGTGGTGCTTGCCAGTCACATAGGTTCAAGTACTGAATTTTTAAAATAATAAATGCCAGGCCAACCCTTGGCCTGGTTGTTAAAGCAGGTGGATGCTACCTGGTTGACCGTCCAGTTTGAGTCCTGAACCCTGTGGCTTGAAAGACACATGGAGCACATGCATGTGTGTGCCCCAAATCCTGAAAGGAGGGAGGTATGGAGGAAAAAGGTTTGCAGCATGAACGTTCCCCATGGGAAGGGAGAGTGCTTCCTTACTCTCTCTCTCCTTCTCTCTCTCGTGAATACACACACCCCCTGACAAACTGAAAATAAATAAATAAATAAATAATGTCTTGAATAAATGGGTATAATTTAATAACTTGCCTTAATAAGCAGGTAGTTCTGTCTTACATTATTTCCTTCATAAAATGACTAGCCATTACTTAAGTATATATTAACTTACAAGAAACAATTTCTTGACAACTTCGTATTTGTTTAGCAAGATACTTTCTGATCGCAAGCAATAGAGACCAGCTGCCACTTGGGTTAAGTAGAGGGATGGGAGTGTTCTAAGCATACACGTGGGGTTAGGAACCTAAGATAGTAAACCGGGCCTCAGGATGGACAGGGCCTATAGTGAACATGGGCCTTGTGGAAACCAGTGGGATGATTAGTCACAGTTCAATAGCAGGTGCTTGAATTTTTCTACATATCTGTGACTTGGCCCCTTTTGGTCGAGCTGGTTTCTGAGTCCAGCTGTTTTGCATTTTGCTATCTTATGGCTTCTCATTTCTCTACCCTCCTGTGTCTCAGTGCTGCCCTCATGAATCACCAGTGACTCATAAGTCACTAGTACGAGTGACAGTTCCTCTGTCTCATTGCCTCTCCTTCTTCCTCCTGACCCCTCAGCTATCTCGTGGTCTCACTCTCTATGCACAGAAGCCAACCGTTCAATTGTGGTGGCTGTTAAGGAATGAAAACAGTAAGAGGTTGTGTGTGTGTGTGTGTGTGTGTGTGTTTTAAAGAATTAATTATTTATTTACTATTATTATTTTTAACACTTGCTATAGGGCATGCATATGGAAAATGAGAAAGCAAGCCACTAGGTCTGGATCTAATCCAAGAGCAGCCATGTGGGAGTCCAGCACCCCAACCACCATACCACCTGCTGGCCCTTTGTGTTCTCTTTTAATTAATATTTAAGGGAGCTAGTAAGATATAAAGCAACTAAAAGTCAATTGAAAGAGTAAAGGTATTTTGAAAATTTTAAGAGAAACCATCTCTTTTTGAGTTTAAAAATAATTCACTGTAAGAGTAGTAAGAAATTATTTTACAGAGGCATGAAACTTGTATATATATATGTCAACTTAAGAGTCTAGACTATCCCATTAAAAGACAGTAGTCCTTTTAAATCCTCTAACTTCATGCAGTCCCATTTAAACAGCTATAATGTCAAGAATGGAGATGATTTAATTTCTAATGCCAGTAAGTTAAGCAATGATTTTGCTGACTCTATTCCACTTGTGTGCTTATTATGAGCCCCAAATTAAAATCTCTATTAAAGGGGACCAGCAAATGGCATAATGGTTACATTGCTAGACTCCCACGTAATTGATCGCGGTTTGAGGCCCAGATCCGGTGGCTTAAAAGTCATTGGGGGTGTGTGCATCCGTTCCCAAAATCCCAAGAAGAGAATGGAGGAGATTTGAAGGGATTGCGGCATGGCCATCCCCCGGGAAGGGGGGAGGGTGTGATATCTGCTTTCTGTCTTTCTAGCAAGTGTGTGTGCTGTATAGTAAAAATCTCTCATTAAAACAAAAACAAAAAAACACTCTTTTGAAGGTCTGAAGAGTTGTTTTTTTGTTGTTGTGTGTGTGCGTGTGTGTGTGTGTGTGTTTTGAGTTTTGTTTTTTGTTTGGCTGTCAGATCTTAATCAAAATAATTTTTCTGGGCTTAGACTATCAATTCCTGATTATTTTAAGGGAACTATCCTTTTTATGTTTGTTCTTTTCTTTCTTCGCCTTTTTTTGTTTCTTCTTTCTTTAATAATTTACCAGACAGTATGTGCACTGCCCAGAGAGAGACAGAGGTAAAAGGGGGAAAGTGAGAAAGCATTCACGGGGAATGGCCATGGCACAACC
This sequence comes from Tupaia belangeri chinensis, assembly GCF_000334495.1. Lineage (NCBI taxonomy): Eukaryota > Metazoa > Chordata > Mammalia > Scandentia > Tupaiidae > Tupaia > Tupaia belangeri. Next base: position 2,620,930 of record NW_006160198.1, read on the forward strand.
CCTCTCCTCCATCTCTGCCTTCCTTTGGGATTTGGGGCACACGTGCACATGTGCCTAGCTGCTAGGTCCAGGACTCAAACCAGGCAGTTGGCCATGTGGAATCCAGCTGTTTTAACCCCTATGCCAGGGACTGGCCCACATTTGTTTTATAAATCTCCCATCTTCCTATCACTGCTTACGGTATCAAAATAAACACCAGGAAAGAGTTCTTCATTTTTCATTCCTTTTTTTGCTTTTTTCCCCTAAGCCAACGGTATCAAGTTTTATTAATGATACTTTTCATTAATAGTCATGGCATTTCAGGCAAGACATAGGCAGATAGTTGTTAACATTATACATTATACATTAACATTATACATTATCAGCTTCCTTCTTCAGTGGACTACCTAATTCAGAAAGCCACTATAAAACCCAATGAAGTCTCTATCCGATTCTCTGAAAAGGGAAAGTTTAGAGTGAGGTTTGATATTTTACTTTTAGCACGTTGTTTAACAAATTTCCACAAGCTGACCCCAACTTTCTGAAAACGGCAGAACTACCCACTAAAAATCTGCAATCTAAAAGTAAGAACCACTGTTCTTTGGATGGACAGCATCTCCATGGTGTCACTAGAAAGTACCAAGTGTCTATCATGCCGATAACCAATTTTTTTTGTGGTCAGGTGCTAACGGGCCTCTAGGTTTAAGGGAGTTAAGTTTATGCTGAAGGTGGAGAGGGAAAGGAGAATGTAGAAAAGAATTTTAGTGTTTCCACACTGCTAGGCATTTGGGCCAAGATGGCTTTGTGAGTGAATAGGAGCTACAAGGAAGTCTCTCAAACGTAGGAAGGAAAGGTGTTTTTCTCCACATCAATCAGCTTCAGAGACATTTGTTGGTGACATAGGCTCCTTTCTCTAAAAGCGATGAAGTGTTCTGTGTGCAAACAATGTAGTTAAAAAAATAAAAACAAAATTTTGCATTTGTATAAAACTTGACAAAATTAGTATTTAAAACTGTACAGCCACCAGAAATAGTTATCAAAAATGCACACACTTCAGTTGACACTTCCGGCACCTCCAGGTCAGATGTTATGCCATCTCCATTTTCCGCAGGATTATTTCCTCATTGTGTCAGATTTGCCCTTTTTCCTCTTGGATGCCTTCTCTCGCTTCTGGAAGGGACTTCTGAGACAGGCTCTGGCTTTGGAGGAGCAGGTTTAGCAGACCACTTTGCAGGGCCTGTCTGATTCGTCTTGACTTTGGCTCCATCTCCCTTAGCATCCACTTGAGCACCTCTAAGGCACGGTGGTGTTGGTTGTGGGATGCGGGCACTTGGACGTGAGGATGCAGCTTTGATAAGCCTGTGGGTCATTCCTGCCTCTTCTTCTCCACACTGCTCCCTTTGTTTGCTTTAATTTTCTTTTCTAATAAGGAAAAGAGGTTCTGAAGTACATTCTACAAAACATTTCTTGGCTTCTGGCATTTTTATAGTCATTTATGAGAGAATAGACAGTAGATGTTATTAGACTCAGATGTATAATTTTTCTTTACACTTAGAAGTTGTCAATGAAAGTTGGGTGAAGAAGAATCCAAAAAGTAGTTAAAAAGTCAGCTGCACAACTTCCCCTTTAAGAGTGTGAGTATCCAAAAGTTGCCAGTTAATGGGCTTTCATTCCCCTGCACTTTGAAAGTCATCAGTTCTCCCTAATGCATTTGAGAGTATTCTCGCTCATTAGGGAGAAAGTGCTTCTCAGATTCCAAAGGCTTCCTATGCAAAAACAAAACAAAGCAAAACAAAACACATAATAAGAGTGCTGCATGAGCAGAAGGAAAGTCTACTCCCTAATTTTATGATATGATCATTTTTTCTTAGACATGTAAGTAAAAAAATTGAACATAACTTTTGTTTCCAGAGTTGCAGTGATGTATGAGGGGGCTTCAAAAAATTCATGTAAAATGGAATTAGTGTATCAGTTTGTTTGGGTGAAAAAACTCGTGAAATCCATGAATAGTCTCAGGGCCAGCAGGTGGCATGATGATTGAGGCACTGGACTCCCATGTGGTTGACTGCCATTTGAATCCCGGACCTGTTGGCATGAGACTCATGCAGGGCGCCTGTGTGTGTGTGTGTCTAGAGTCCCAGGAGGGGAGTGGAGGAGAGGGGATTGTGACGTGGCCATTCCTCTGAGGGGTGATTTCTCACTTTCTATCTCTCCGGCCAGCACACACCCTATAGCAAAAAAATTTGTTAAAAACAAAAAAGAAACTCATGCATAGTCTTTTCATACTCTTATGAAATGAACAGGTGGATATAACTGAAGTACTATGCAAATGACCTTGAGGGGGAGCGTATGGACTTCAGTGGTGACATCGGAAAGTTGGGGGTGGGGGGGAGAGAGCGCAAGCCAGAGAGCACATGGAACCTTGACCAGGGGACATAGAGGCTCAAGGAAGTGTGAACTATCAATCTAGATCCCAAGAGAAGAGCCAAGATGGCAGTTAGGCATGGGGTTCTTTAGTTTGTTGGTGATTCCAGAAGCACTAGTTGTGGTGAGATCATATATGGAAAGAAATCTAGAGCAAAGGGCAAAGGAAGACATCCAAAGGAATTCTGTGAAGGTGAGCGGTCAGAGCTGTTTCAGAACAGAATTGTATTATATGGAGATTGAGAAGCAGTTGTGGTTGAGTGTTGTGCTAAGAAGCAGATTACAATGGTCTATAACTAGAGTGGAAATTGAAGAAGTACAACATCCAGGGTGAATGGTCTTCCAAGAATTCTGGCGGTAGAGGAGAGGAAGAATAAAATAGCTTCCAAAGCAAGTAAAGCATCAACTCCCCTGCCCCCTACTTTTATTAGGCTAGAGAAGACTTGAGCAAGTTGGTTTACTAGAAAGAAGCTATTGCATTTGTTGTTCCTTTTTCTAAAAGGAAAATATATTAATGTATTCTTTTTATTTATTTTATTTTTATTTCAATTTCTTTTATACATTAAATCACATTATTTAGCTTGCAAAGTGAATATTCTAACATGTGTACATTTCTCACCAGTCCAGTTGACAATACTATAAAGTTATCTTCAACAGATAATAACCCATTTCTTTGTCCCATAAATGTTTTGACACAAAAAAGTAGAAGGACATCCCATGTTCCTGGATTGAAATAATTAATATAATCAAAATGGCAATTCTACCCAATAATCTACATATTTAATGCAATGTCAATCAAAGTACCAGAGACATTCTTCACAGATCTAGAAAAGACAATCATACAATTTGTCTGGAATAATAAAAGACCTTGTATTGCTGAAGCAATCCTGCACAAGAAGAGTGGAGTGGGTGGCATCTCACTCCCTAACCCAAAAATATACTACAAAGCTATGGTAATCAAAACAGCATGATATTGGCACAGAAAAAGACAGGTGGACCAATGGAACAGAATAGAGTCCCTAGAAATAAACTCCCAGGCATACAGCCAACTAATTTTTGACAGAGGGTACCAGTCAATCCAGTGGGAAAGGAAAACCTCTTTAGCAAATGGTGCTGGAAAAACTGAATATCTACTTACAGAAAGATGAATCTGAACCCTTACCTCTCACCATTGACAAAAATCAACTCAAAGTAGATCAAAGGTCTAAACCTAAGACCTCAAACAATGTATTACTTTTTAATTAATTAATTAATTAGCTAAAGGGAATATGCACTAGCCAACAAAAGAGAGAGAGAGAGAGAGAGAGAGAGAGAGAGATGAACTGAGAAAGCAACCTCCAGGGGAAATAGCCATGCTGCACTCCCTTCTTCTCCACTCTCCCCTCAGGATTTGGAGATGCATCTACATGTGCCCAGCATGGTCTCTAAACCACTGGGTACAGGGCTTGAACTGTGTAGTCAACCATTGGGAACCAACTGCTTCAACCACCATACCACTGGCCAGCATAATGTATTACTTTTATAGTAAAATATTATTAGGTTGTCAATTACAAAAAAGGGAGGAGGAAGAAAGGATGGTAGGAAGGAAAGAGGGAAGGTAGGTAGGTTGGGTGAAAGGAAGGGGAAACTGGTAGAGAAGTTGGGTTGGGGAGAAACAGTGAAGGGGTGTTATGGGAAATTCATTTGCTATCTAGAATACAAATGGAAACCCACATCTTAAAAAGAACTAAGGGGCTGGTCCCATAGCCTTGTTCTTAAGGGAAACAGGAGTGCATTTGGCCAAATTTAGATGGAATCTCTACCCCTGCAGTTTGACAGCCATGCAGGATGCATACGCATGCATGTCCAAAATCCCAACAGAATAGAGAAACTGAGAAAGGATTATGGCATGACCAAACCCCAGTAGGGAGTATATTCTCCTTCTTCTCTCTCTGGCAAATTCATGTGCCCTTCAGCTAAAAATATTTAAAAGAAACAAACAGAAAGAGCTAGAAACATCTCTACTACTAGGACAGAAGAATGCCAAGAAGATGCATGCAAAAATATGGAGTAATTTGTATTTGATAAGGGTCGGAAGGAATTTCATGTAAATAGTGTCAAATAATCTCTATCATTGGGCAGAGAATGTGGAATGGGTAGTTTTACAAAAAGAAAATAAAGGTTTGGAATTCATTCTGTTTAGGATGGGGTAAGAAATTACTTGAAGTGGGTAAAATGAATGCTGTACAGCATTGAAAGTCTAACTGAACTAAACTGAATTTTTAGCGAAGCCAGTGAACACAGTTAAAATTTGCCTAGGAGATTATCAGCAGCTCAAGAGGAGGAATTGAAACATCTGATCAGAAACATTCATTTGAAAAGCAGGATGAAATGGCTGTGAATACTAGACAACAGAAATAAAATTGAATTGGCAGTTTGAGGATTTAGGTTGTTTGAAAAGTGAAGTTTGGGAGTCAGCGTGGTGGTTAAGGTAACTGGATCCCACATGGCCAACTGCGTAGTTTGAGACCCAGACCTAATGGCTTGAAAAACACACCTTGTGCATGTGTATGTGTGCCCAAAATCCTGAGAGGAGAAGAAAGGAGAAGGGATTGCAGGGTGGCCACCCCCCTGGGAGGTGATTTCTCACTTTCCCTTTCTCTCTGTCTCTCTCCGGCAAGTGCATGTACCCTATAGAAATGTGTAAAAAAAATTACTTATAATGATGTCTGTGCATATTAAGCACTCAAAAAATGATGTCTAATATGATAACTCTTATTTGTTCATAACCTTTTTATATTTCTGTTTATTTCTTCTGAGGAAGACAAACACCTCTAGCAGGTCTTCACACTGCAGTCCACACCCTCCCCTTGTCTCAGCCAGCTCAGGTCACAGGCCCACACGTGCAGCCCAGTGTGCACAGGGATATCCTAGAACACAAGCTGAGGACCTTCCCAAGTGGGTCCAGTTGCATTCCTGTTGTGCCGCCACTTGGATCCATGGTGTGAACAGATGTCAGGGAAAGCTCTTTGCTATGTACTCAAGTCCTCTGAAAGGTGGGAGGGGCATTTGCTGAAGGTAAATGAGAGTAATTAGCCTTTTGAATTTAACAAAGTGCAGTGTCTTCTTTGCTTTTCTCATAGGTCTGTAATGGAGATATTGCTGCCCTTTCCTTTTTTACAGTTAAACAATAAATTTAGATGAAAGAGGTTAAGCTCACAGGTAGTAGGGCTGTCTTAGAACATGGCAGTTTTTATTGAAAGCCCACACTTTGTTCTCTACTCCACATCAAAAATGGCAGTGGCAGTTTGTAGGTGATAGGATGAGTGCTCTTAAGGGTGGTGCTCTTTTCCATTGGTGAGGAACAAGGAAGAGGCCTCCTGGTGTGGGAAAGACGGCAGAATGAGCTATAGGAGTTTCAAGGGAAGTTGTGTCATCAGGGGAAAGTCATTCTTGGTGTTTTAGTCATTCTAAAACACATTTTGGTACCTTTCGGATTTTAATGAATAAATGCTTCCTCAAGAAGCATTTAATCATTTTCAAACACTCTAAAGTCAAGAGACTATAATTTGTGTGTTCCTTATAGCAAAGCTTTTTGTACAGCAAAGCAGGATTAGAGAGAGAGAGAAAGAGCGAAGACACTGAGCTTTTCTGGGAGCCTGTAACCACTTTCTGGTTCATTCTTTTAAAAGATGAACTAATATAAATTTGATTAATTCCAAAACATTATTTAATTTTATTTGTTTTTATTAGGATTTTAATTCACTAGAGAGAGAGAGAGAGAGAGAGAGAGAGAGAGAAAGTGAGAAAGCAAGCAGCCAGGTCTGGGACTTGAACTATGGTTGGCCATGTGGGAGTCCAGCATGTCAACCACCACTGTAATGCGGTGGCAAAATGCTACATTCTGCAAGGCTAAAGCACATTGGGAAGGTTCTGAAACTTCCCTGAGTAGATGCACAGGTGCATGTCTAAGATCTGAGGCTGCCTGAGACTGGGGGTAGAGCACAGAAGACCCTGATGAGGATGCTGTCTTTCTCTTTCTCCTTCACTAATGAAAATAAAGAAATACTTATTGAAATTAACCAACTTTAGGGGGAACCATGTGCTTTAGCCTTGTGTAATGTAGCATTTTGCCACCACACTACAGTATAGCCCCAGCCCCAGCCCCAGCCCCAGCCCCAGATTCATTCCTTTTTCTCTTTTAATTGCCAGAAGACACGTGCACTTACTAGAGAGTCAGAATCTTCCATTAGGGTGTGGTCATATCACAATCCCTTCTCCTCCATTTCTCCATCCTATTGGGATTTTGGTCACACATGCATATGTGCCCAGCAGGTTTTTCAAGCTGCCAGGGCTAGGACTCAACCCACGGTCAGCCATATGGAATCTGGCTCCCTTAACCACTAGGCCATGGGACTAGCTCCTGGTTTATTCTCTATAACAGTGGTTTTCAGATAAGAATGGGAGTATGTGTCCCTATCATTTTTGGTTCAGAGTCATGTGGAAGTGAGCCACAGACTGATGGTAATTTGTAGTGACACTCAGGTGTGCTGGCCTGCGAAGGAGGCTGAGAATTACTGACTTATAGTGAAGCCAGGTCACATGTACTTAGTGAGCGCTCACAAGATGGTGTGCTGGAGTAAAGAGTAGAGAGTGCATGCTAAATCTTGGCCATGGTTTCTTTAGCAAAAGAATTTATACTATAAAGACATGAAGTTGACCTAATTTAGGCATTTATACAGTCCTTAGATAATATACCAGGAGGTCTTGGAAAAAAGATGAGAGTAGGAAAAACTCCAAGGAGGCAGCCCATGAGCTGTGATTTCAACAGAGTACAGAGGGAGGGATGCATGTGGTTTGGCTGATGGAAAAACAGAGGCTATTTCCTGGCAGAGCTCAGAGCTAGAAAAGAGTGAGTTCATGGGCAGCCAAAACACGAATAGTAACTGGAAGAGAGGTAAAGGGATAGGGCGTTAGAAAGTGGAGTGCTTTATAAGTGTTGCTCAGAAATTTGTGTTTGATGTGGAAGTTTTAGGAGGTAGAATGATACAGGCACAGAGGCCATAAAAATTATTTTGGAGGCAAGGTACACAACAATGTAGAATAAATAAGGACTGATCAGAGGGTAAAACAGGAGAGGTCCAGACAGTTCTAGCTTGAGGGAATAAAGAGATGAAAGATATGGATTAAAAAAAGACATTAAATCTGAACCATAGAGATTTAGAAATAGCATATTTAGAAATAGCATATTTCACTGTAAATGTATAAAGTAGCTGAGTCCTGTTTAATCACTTAGATTTGTAGCATTTCCCAATTAACTCACCGCCACTTTTGTACTATTCAGACTGAAGTCTCATAACTCAACTTTTTCAATTTATTTCTTTATCTTTCTTTTTTTTTCAGGAGAGATTCATGAGTAAAAGGTAAAAGGGGCAGATAAAATAGTTATTTAAAAGAAAACTTATCATGTCTCTGGTTATTGTATCACCAAGAATCAATTTACCTTGGTTTTCTAGAGGTTTCTAGTCACAAGGCTTTTAGTACACTGATATCAAGTAAAAATATTTTCATTGTGGAAATTTTCAAGCACACATTAAGTAGAGATAGCCTCAACAATAATCAACTATTTTTCCATTATTATATAATGACAGAAGTTTTAAAAACATTATGTGATAGAATAAAATAAACTAGGACCTGCAGATGTTGTAGTGCTTAAGACGTTGGAGTCTCACATAGTGGACCGTGGTTTGAGTCCCAGACCCAACCGATGGCTTGAAAATCATGACAGGCATGTGTTAGTGCATGTTCAAAATCCTGAGAGGAGAATGGAGAAGGGATTGTGGCATGGCCATCCCCCTCGGAGGTGATTTCTCTTTGCCTCAAGTGTGAACCATTTATATCTTTTTATATAACTGCGTAGTCCTACCTGTTAAGTAATTCCCTTTGATTCACTTGGTAATTTCATATTGATTTTAAAAGAACAGTGCTAACCATTTCAGATATGTGGAAACTTTAATAAGTTCATGGAAAAATTGAATTAAAGTATGAGTTTATTTTGGTGGAAAAAAGATCTTGAAATCCATGCATAATGTTTTTCATAGTACACATTTTCTATGACTTTTTGAAGACCCATGTGCATATCTTTCATCTGAATTATTTGCTCTATGCATAAATTACCTTTCCAACCTGAAATTCTAGGAAGACTGAGAACTGGCACTCTGGGTCCCCTAAAAGGATGAGAATCTTTCAGATTCGTAGCTTGGAATTGTTGTTAGGTGACAGAGTACTACTGTTGACTGATCTTTTGAGAGTGTGTGTGTCCATTTATATACATGTGTTTGACTAAAACTTGCCAAAGAGGTAACAAGTCCAGGACTAATGTTCTCAAGTTGTGTTTGCAACTGACAACTTTAAAGTACTAATAGCAAAAGGTGTGGAGTGGAGGATGCAATACGTATCTACAGATTGAGGTCCATCTCCTCTTAATCTTTTATATATAAATGTACTATAAAAATAAAACACTGCAGTTGTAACTAGACATGATTGTGGAGATACGACTGAGGCGGAAAACAGACAGCTTAGCTAGCTCCTTTGTGACAGATGTATTTAAGAAATTCAGGTAGAGATTCTCATTCTGACCCTGGAGACAGTGCCCAGCACTGGTGAGACATACTGTCTGATCTCCTTGGAAAAACCCATTGGATGAGTCATTTACTTGTAAGCACTTAGTAGCTCTGGGTTCTTAGGACAGTTAAAAATCAGTGTTTGACAAAATGTTCTTCCAGAACGTAGGTAATGATAGAAAAAGACATGTATGTGCATTTGCATGCATTTTGTTTATGTTCTTGTATGCCATACTGATGGATTCTAAGACACCTTTTTCACATTTCACAGTTCTGAAATTGAGATGTATTTTAGTGTATGATGTCTTATAGTTTCTGACATAGGCTTTTTCAAATATTCACCTCAATAATGGTTGGCAGCCTGCAATCATTGGCATCTCAGACTGCGTGATATAGTTTATATACAAATATTTGTGGGATATCAATTCCACAGAGATGAGCAGGACACTTCTCTCTTACTCAAAACGTAAAGCGAGAAGATTTATTCTGACAGTAATTGTTGAGGTTAGGAGAAACCATTTGGTCATGGAATCTCATTTTCTTAGTAAGCCACATGCAGATGCAAAATGCAAAATTTATTTCGATCTCTTTTATAATTCTAAGTAATTGAAAGGGTAGGATGCAAATTCATTAGGTTTAGTTTTATTTTGTAAAGCATAGTCATAATATTTGATCACGGTATTTCTTACATTTGTTCTTTCTAACTTGGTTTTTAGGTCAGCAGGGGGCATGGAAGTTAGGGTGGCTGGATCCCACATGGCCAACTTTGCAGTTTGAGACTCAGACCCAGCAGCTTGAAAAATCATGCTGGGGGGACCAGCAGTTAGCATAATGGCTATGTCGCTGGACTCCCATGTAGGCGACCATGGTTTGAGTCCCGGACCTGGCGGCTTAAAACTGGGCACGTGTGTGTGCGTGCCCAAGATCCCTAGAGGAGAATGGAGGAGAAGGGATTGCGGCATGGCCATCCCCCTTGGGGGGTGATTTCTCGCTTTCTGTCTCTCTGTGTTGGGTGTGTGTGTGTGCATGTATGCATGCACAAAATCCAAAATCCTAAGAGAAGAAAGGAAGAGAAAGGATTATGGAATGGCCTACCCCTGGGGGTGATTTATCACTTTCTCCTCCCCTTGTATCTCTCTGATGAACATATGTGCCCTATAGCAAAAACAAAACAAACAAACAAAAAAACAAACAAACAACAACAACAAAAAACCCTAAAAAAAGAGAGAGAGCGAGAGCGAGAGAATAAGTTCTTTTAGCCACTTGGGTACGTTTGCATAAGAGAGAGCTAGCTAGCTTGTCTCATCCATACCTTTCTTCAAGAAAACTTACTCTGTGCAGGATAGTAGATTAAATAAACATCAGAGATTTTTAGACTATTTAAGTAAACTTGTAATATTGTTAAGACTCAAAAAAAAATACTCAACCCTCACCTTTTTGGGTAGGACAGTGTAGAAAGCAGAAAAAAAGCACTGAGCAATCTTTAGAAGAGATAGATTCTTACCCTATGATAGAACTGTGATGAATGTTTTGTTTTGAAGGCTGTTTAACAACAACAACAAAATTCTAATAAATATAGCTAAATAATGATAGATGAACTGAATTTATTATTGGTCAGAGTGTCCAAAAAGAGAGTAGCTTAACTAACTCATTTAGCTATGAAAATATTTATTGAATGATTATTATATGTCAGGCACAGGGATTGCCCCTTGAAAATTCTTTCCAACTCTGAGATTCTATATTTCTATGACCTAAGGCAAGTTTCCTAACCTACTACTCTCTACTTGATTTAAAAACAAGAAAAAAGGGACCAGCAGTTAGTGTAATGGCTATGTAGCTGGACTCCCATGTAGTCGACCGTGGTTCGAGTCGTGGACCTGGTGGCTTAAACTAACGTGCGTGCCCAAGATCCTGAGAGAAGAATGGAGGAGAAGGGATTGCGACATGGCCATCCCCCTGGGGGGTGATTTCTCGCTTTCTGTCTCTGTCTCTCTGTGTCTGTCTGGCGAGTGCACACACCCTATAGCAAAAACCTCTCCCAAAAAAAAAAAAAAAGTGGGTCTAGAGGAATACCTACCCTGCTTTCTTCCCTGAGACCTTAATGAGATAATGCATAAGAGAGTCTTTTGCAAACTGTAACATTTTTATACATACACTGTTTATATATGTAAAAAATATAAAAATATGTATTATAGGTCTGAAAATGTAGATGTCTTCAGAAGTTATCTCCTTCTCCCTGACATTTTCTCCAACTTGAAAAGGGTATAACAAGCTCTTAATACTTAATAATCCTTTGGTTGAAACATAATTATATTTGCCGTTTGCCACTAGATCAAATATTAGATTAGGTGGTGAAGGGAGGGTGGTTCTAGGAGTATCTGTTTAATATATCAGTGTTCTGGGAGTGCTCCTTACAGTTTGGAATTAGGAATTGCTGATGTCATCATCAGTCACATCGTCATGACGACATCAGAATTTCCTCATTCGCCTTCTCTTCGCTTGGGGAGTATCAATTGCTACAGATCTGTCATCAGTTTACCTCATGCGTTAAGTATATTAGATAACCCAGAACTAGCCTTTCTTAAAGACACTTAGGGTGGGGAATTTTTATAAGCTCCTTATGTATATTATTTCAGTACATATCCTACTGTTGGAAAGTTTGCCTTCATACATATTCAACTGAATAGAAATTCATTTGTAATTCTGTATCTTCTTGTTTGAACCTTTATAATTCAGTGGAGAATGAAAAGCTTTTTGCTTCCTCATTTACATAAAGGATATTATTAATTATTTTAGCATGTTCCTCTTCAGGTGAAACAGATCTAATATAATGGTAATCTTTGCAACTGAAGAGAAAGGAAACTTTTATTGGGTTTTGTCCTCTGTATTTTGAATGGTTTGAGACCTAACTTGTGATATGGGTCTCGGGTTTTGGAAAGACCTTAGTTATGCATCTCCATCCCAGAGACATTTAGGGATGTCTTATAATAACCTTTTGCCATTGTTAGTTTACATGAGGGTTTTATTTGTTTCAGGTATAGTTTGCTGTGTACTGGCAAAGTTGTCATTCACAGAGTTGATTTTATTTTTTCTTTTTTTGGAGAGGTTTTTGCTATAGGGTGCGTGTGCTTGCAAGAAAGACAGAGAGAGACAGAGAGATAGAAAGTGAGAAATCACTCCCCAGGGGAGATGGCCACACCACAATCCCTTCTCCTTCTTTCTCCTCTCGGGATCTTGGGCATGCATGCACACACACCCGGCATGAGTTTAAGCTAACACTGGGTCCCAGACTCGAACCGCGGTCGACTACATGGGAGTCCAGCGATTACACTAACTTCTGGTCCCCACAGAGTTGATTTTTTACTCATGGAAAGAAAGTAATATTCCAGGTTTTTATTTTATTCTCTGATTTAAGGAGTTTGGCTCTAGTTTTCCGTAAATTCTGTTGTTGTGTTCCTAAGTACTTTCTGTCTTGTCCCAGATCCTGTAGGAAGAGGTGGATGTGATTAACTTAAGCATACCAGTTCTTTCCCTTCCTTATCTCAGTTCTTATTCTTTTTCCACACTCTGCTCATAGAAATAGGTGCTTATGTTACTTCCAACTGTAATTTTAAAGATTACCTACTAATATCTTTCCTTCACCACTTAAAAGTTTTAGTACAATTCATGGAAAATTCATTGAATTGTCTTGAAATACTCTGAAAATAAGTTCTTGAATTTTGATAGGCTTGTTATATGCATGGAAAATAATTGCTTCAATACCAGATTTTAATCAAAGAGCATAGGGGGTTGGGGTGTCCAAGCAGGTAATTTAGGAAAACAGCAAATCATAAAATATGAAAAATGGAGCTTCTCTTTACCCTGGTGTCCCAAATAAATTGACTTTATTTTGCCATGGAATTTTACTTAGAAGTATAGATTCATTGTATTATTAAATCAGAATAAAACAAGATCTTGAATTTTTCATTCATATAACCTTTTATTCAGATTTTATATTTTTGAAAAGAGTAAGAATCTATATGCCTGTTTTTATAGAAAACATAACAAAATTTATCATATAGAGAATTCTTATGTCAAAAATTTGAGTAAACTCTGAATTTTATTAACTTTTCTGCAAGAGTAGGGCAGTACTAGTTTATGAATAGATCATATCCAAAAAATGTTGTCTGTAAATGATTTACTTAGAATTTGGAAACAGTTCCCCATACAGTGACCTAAATGGTGATTTTAGTTGACCTATAAGCATCTAGGGATTCCATAATAAAGCTAACTTCTCATATAGTTTTCCACTATTTTTGGAGAGAGTCTATGTTTTTGGTTCAAGTTCAGGGCTCTAGAAATACCTTTCACCTAAATTTTGTATCAGCTTCTACAAGATAATTCTTTCTGTCTCTCTCCCAATTCTATCCTGTCAGCTATTCCAGAAAATAAAACTGGTTGCAAGACAGGAGTTACATCTCAGCAACCACTAGTGAGCCATGATTAGGTAGTCCGTTGTGGCCAGAATATATATCCATACTATTGAATATATATCTATATATTTGGATACTGGAAAATTAGCCTTCATATTTAACTTAATAGAAATTCAGAGTAATTCCATCTCCTTTTAGAAATGAGCAAACTGAGGTTTCTAGAGGGAATAAATGATTTGCCCAAGGGTCATGTAAATGCTAAATGGTGAAGCCCAGATGAAAGCCTAGGAGCTCTGATGCCCAAACTTTGCTCTTGATACCACAAGTTTTCCCTTATGAGCCATTGACTCGATCTGTAGCTAATAGTAATAATAACCAGTGTTAGTGTTATGGATGTCAGGGCACTGTGCCATGAGAAGAAATGGGCTTCAGACTCCAGCTCTGTGGTGTATTGGATCTGTGTGCTTGGGCGATTTTTTAAAACTTCTGTTCCTCAGTTTTCTTGAGTAGAATGGAATAGTCATTTTTCTCTCACTCTGTGTGTCTGTGTGTGTAATGTGCTTAGAAAGTGCCTAGAATATAGTAGTTACTCAATAAATGATAGCTATTATTACTTAATAGTCAATGCAGAAAAGCTGCAGTAGGACAAACCTGCTTTCTTCTCTTTTGTTCACCAGGAGGATTTAAGAATCATCAGAATACGCTTCTAGTAGGACTCCTTAGAATATGGCTATGTTTACGTTGGTCTATATACTTTCTGGGATTATGGCTATAGTTTTGTTTTATTATAGTGGTTTCATTTTTATACACATGTAATTTTATATGTGTCTAGGGAGCTGTAAGTCTGGAATAAGAATTACAGAGTTTTTTAAAAAGCAAAATAGTAAATAATAGAAAATATTGCTGCTACTTTGAAAATTAGGTACTTTATCAACTCTATTTTGTACCAGGAAAAAATAGAGATTTAAAGAATCTGCTGATCATGTATATTTTTTTCTCCGTATCTCTCTTTTTTCCTGTTTTTCTGGGAGCCAGAAGCTTTGTGAGCTTTTTAACATAGAGGCTCTCAAATGTAAATAGTTTTTTTAATGCGAACGGCCTATACAAACCAATACTGTGTGGATATCTTCAACATTAAGATTCTAATTTAAAATATGTTGAATGGATATTGCCTCTAAGTTTCTTTTTGTTTCCAATTTGACCCAAATAATAATTTTTTAAAAAGGTACTTGAAGTGTTTTAGCAGTGATGAAGGGATAGAACCCGCAATAGGGAGTTCTTTTCCTGATAGAGGTGTTCTCTCCTTATCTCCCGGGACATCTCCTCTGCCCACATTTCTTTTCTTCCTCTGTCAAAGCTTACCTTCACTGCCATGCTTTCTTGAGTGGTCTGGTTCAAAGGTTCCTCTATTATATGGGGCTTAGTACTATACGTGTGTCAGAGGGAGGGCTCCTTTAGGCTTTGACACTTCCTCATCTGTCCCTTTTAGGGTGTTCTATGATTTTCACAGTGATTTTCCCCAAATCTGCATCCTCTCTCATACCAGCCTTCTATCCCTAGCTCTGTTTTTCTGGTCATCTGTGCAGTGCTCCTTTCTGATGGTCCTCAAACAAAACATTTATACAGCTGAGCTTCCTGTGCCCACGTCGTATCCTGTATCGATCTCTCTCCCTCCTGTGGTCCCATAGCACATAATTGTCTAGACCACTTGCCTGGCACTTATCACTTAATGCCTTGCATTATTAGTGTACGGCAACTCGGGTGCAGTATGGGTTGTAAGTGCTCACCCAGGAATTGAAGGAGCATTATTTATAAGGCTTTTTGAGATGCAGCATTACAGAATTGGAAGGAACACAAGGCTCAAGTCAGTCTTTTAACCCTAGCGATGTCTGAATTTCAACCCTAGGTTGCTACTTATTTACTAGCTTTGTGGTTGGTCAGTCAGGCTTCCATTTCTTTTCTCTCCTTTGGATATTGAGCTTAATAGTCCTTCCAACCTTAGATGGTTATTGAAAAAGTAAAATGAGATGTAAGAGATGTAAAAATGAAAGGTTCATTTTAAAAGTATGTCTATGGAATAAATAAATGTCTTCTAAATTCAGAGTCTCAAATTCCAGTCATTCAAGCTCTTTTAAGTCACAGAGAGTGTCGTTACCCATATGTCTCGTCTCCCTTACTAGATTGCAGGCCTCTGAATGGGCTGGCGGTTCCAGCTTTATTATCCTTATTTGTCGCTTCTCTCTGCCTTACAGAGTGTGATCTCTGATCCTGCTCAGTCTTCCCATTCATACAGGAATGGCCCTGCCCCAACATGCAACTTCTCAAAAGGAAACTGGACAAAAACAAATGCAGAAAAGCTTCAGTGCACAAAGGCTCTTGAAGATCTTTTGCCAGACTTTTTTTTTTTTTTTAACTTTTAAAGTTAAGTCTGTAGTATACATAGACTTAGAAAGTATATTCATTCAGCCATCTGACACACAGTTCTGGAAGAAGTGATTACCCCTTACCTAAATCTGCTTGTTGTCAATTCCTGTCCTACCCTCACTCCTGTCCTTTGATGATCAGCCAGCCTTTACTAGGAATTGGTTATTTACACAGTTCACCCATTTAAATCTGTGATCCACTATCAAGCCCAGAAGAATAATAATAACAGCTGCCATGTATGGAGTGTGGCATTCTAGTTAGTGTACTGTACTAAAGACAATCTTGTCAAGACAGTCTTGGACTAGAGTGGTTAATTGACTTGCCCAAACCCGTGGGGCTAGTAAGTGAGAAGCTGAGATGGGGAGCCCAATCTTTTTAATTTTGTTCCTTGGATCACAAAGCCCAGATTCCTTTAAGCTACTTGAAGAAGGAGTGAGGGGTGTCTTATGTTGGTACATGGAGGGGCTGTCGTAGGTCTCAAGGGCCACAGCAGCTCTAGGGACTGCACTCCATCATCTCACGGCCAAGTGCTCGCCCGCTCCTGGCGTCAGCTCTGCTCTGCTCCGCTTGCTGCCAGTCAGCTTCCTGTTTACTCATAGTTTCTGCTTCCTCATTACCTTGGCTTGCATATGGTTTTGGCTTATCGTGGCCTCAATTCTACCCCCTGGCACTCGTGCAGTTTCTGTCCCTTTCCTAATTGGTTCAGCTCTTGGAGTTTTCTGAATCAAATTCCCAGAGGTGAGAATGGGATTCACCCTGCTCCTTTTTCAGTCCCAACCAGGTCACAGGTCACGGGCTTGTCTGTGGGTTGGTTGCCCTTGGGTCATATTCCCACCATGTAACCTACCAGCTGAGGTGGGAAAGGAGGATGTGGGACAGCCCAGGCAGCCATGTCTCAGTTTCCCTTTAAAAAGAGAAAGAGCCTCTCCAGGACAGGTTCTGAAGCCCTTATGCTTAGCGTTATAACTTGTAGTCTCTCTCGACCTTTTCTTACTTTTCTCAGACTAAAATATATTTGTCTAAAAAAACTCATTTCAAAGGTCAATACACTTTTCTAGACGAACCCCCATCTGTCCCTATAATCACTCTTAAAATGAAGTACTTGTGAATATCTATAATTGATAGCATATGTTGTACACAGGGTTTCGTATGTGTCACTTCTCTCCCTGTGAATTCTTCAGGCTGTATGTCTCGTTTCCCTTACTTGATTGCAGGCCTCTGAAGGTGTTGGTGGTTCCAGCCTTATCATCCTTCTATGTAGACCCTGTAACAATGTCATTACATTTTACACTTTTTGAGAGTGGACAGTATTTTTTCCTCTCTTTCTAACATTTTATTAGCTAAAAATCTAACACCTACTTGAATTTGGAACTTTTGAACCTTTGTCGACATTGTCTTTTTCAAAATATGTGCCCGGTGGTCTCTCCTTTTATTTCATTCACTCTTATAGGACATACTACATTTCATTGATTTTTAGATATCCTTTCTGGTCTTAAAGACAGTCTTTTAAATATTTGTTTAAGATCCTTAGTGTATTTTAGTATTTAATATTGGAATTCCTTCATTATTGCAATTTAGATTTTATTATCACTTAACTTTTATTATCCTTATAAAACTATTACAGAACATCCAAACAAATCTTAGTATTCTAGAAAAGTACAACATGCAAAGTATGGCCTTAGAGTACACCCAGAGAAAAATTAATCTATGCTGTTCTTCTGTGGTTCAGATTGTGGTTTCCTAAGAGACCAGTCATGACAACTGAGGTTATACATGTAATTTTGTCTATAGATGACAGGTCGGAGTTGCTGGGGTCTTGAGGAGTAATTTCTCTGGAAAAGTCACCTATGACTTGAACAGTACTAAAACCTTCTTATATTTGGACTTGATCACTTGCAGTAAAAGGTCCTAGTGAAAACACACAGCAAAAGGTCAGCCAGAACAATTGTAAATGCACAGAAAACAGTTCTAGCGTGTATGCTACAACAGCTGGAGAGTAATTGTGCTGTGTGATATTCACATCACTTTAAAGGATAGATCATGTACTGTGTTTAGCAAGTGGGCACTGTACTGGGCTCAGAATAAGTTCCTTTGCTGCCTTTATTTTTTATTTTTATTTTTATTTATTTTTTAGTGAAAAGAATTAGGAATCATGTATGTATTTGGTATATATGGTTGTTTTTAATTGGTAAGATTGGCTATTCTCATGACCTTTGCTGGAGAATGTTGGGATCATCCTGGAGTACGGAAGCGGGTCACTAAGTCACCAGCATGTTTTTCAATTCATTGCTGCTGGAAAAGCCCTTGAATGGCCAAGGCTTTGTTAGAAACAGTTTCCATAGGGGACACTTTGTGAAATTTCCCTATGGCAGCCAGAAGTGGAGTTCTTTCACTGCTTAGCAAGCTAGGATTTTTCATTATCATGGCAAAAGGTGTTAAGAGTCTAGAGTCCAAAGAAGAACTCTAGTATTTTCAAAGGGATAACACTGCAATACTCACCATGGAACAGGCCTGATTGAAAGATGGGAAGCCAGTCCCAGTGGCCTACTTGGGGTGATGTGGGGGGCCGGGGTGGCCCTGCCAGTCCACGTTGCTGCAGAGACCTTTACACTACACAGGGTCCAGCTTGATAACTCAAGGGAAGGTGGTCCAGAGAAAAGGCAGTTTGAGCAGCCTTCGATCATTTCAGCTGGGAAACAAAGGAAATTTCCTTCGTCCTTTGTCCATTTTTTTTTTTTTTTGCTGACTTTTTGTATCCCTTGAGGAGAACATATTTGTGTCACATCTGAAAATTAACATAGGAAGGATTACACTATTCTAATTTTCAGGACAGAAACAAGGCTTACCAAACGATGGTCTTAAATGATTCTTGTCTATTGTACTTGATACTGTCGTCTGGGTGGAAGCCTTCCTGTAAGCTCTGGCACTGGAATGAAATACAAAACTTTACCGTGCGTGTTCGGGTGAGGAGCTGGGGAATGGAGACCTGTTTCCTCTCCTAACATCTTGGTGTATGATCTGAGGGGAACGGAGATTTGCAGAGGTTCGATGGAAGGCTGGTTTGCTCCTCGGAGTGAGTCTCCGCACCTTTTTTGAGAGAGTGGCTGGGTGGGGTATAGTTTGGAAGATGAAAGGAGAGAGGGAAGACCTGGGAGCCAGTTCGCCTCCTCCCCAGGTGCCCCAGTGATCCCCAAAGCCATGTCCTTAAAAGGGGCTTTGAGCTGGGGTGCAAAGCTGCAGCCCGTGCTTAGGCTAGGGACGGGGAAGGAACCGAGGAGACTGGGGGGCGGGGGGAGCTACTCCAAGGAATGTGCGGCATGCGGGGAGCAGACCCAACCATTGCGCCAAAGCAGGGGCGCCGGTGGCTCCTCGGGCCGCGCGGCCCCGGCCTCAGCCCCGAGCCCGGGAAGGCGAGCGCGGAGGCAGGCCGGCGGTCAGGGCGGCG
>NW_006160198.1:2640590-2652908 GCF_000334495.1 Tupaia belangeri chinensis
CCCCCAGCGCCGGCGGCACCCCCGGGGCCAGCAGCAACTGCAGGACGCCCTATCGCAAGCAGGTGAGGCGGCGGCCAGGATGCCGCGCAGGCCGGGGAGCCCCGCTTTACAAAGGGCACCGCGCGCGGCCCGGCTCTGCTGCCGGCGCAGGGACCCGGCTGGGCGGTGACCTTGTTTCGGAAGGAGGCAGCTCGCGGGGACGACTCGGGCCGGTGACCTTAGCAGGGGAGATGCCCTAGTCCCCGCCGGCCGAGCAGGACCGGGTGGGACGTGGAGGAAGAGGAAGAGAAAGGGGAAGGGGCGGAGAGGCGGCCAGGGCAGAAGCGCGCCGGGCCGGGGGCTTAGCCCAGCGCTGCAACAAGTTTGGGTTTTTCCTGAAACCTTTGTGTGCAGAGGAGTACGCTACCAAGTCGAAACCTTGGTTTGCAATTTTCACTTGGAACCTCCAAGAACCTGTCTGATTCGTAGGAAACCCGGAAGACGTGTGTGTGTGTGTGTGTGTTCGTTCGCGTGTGTTCGCGCGCGTCCCCCCCTCCCTTATTCGAAAAAAAGAGAGAAAAAGAAACAGGAACTTCTACTGTCACTTTCTCAAGGTTTTCAGTTTTCAGAAGCACAGGGAAATCCTGTGACATCCTAGTTGCAGAGCTGCTTGGATAAGCCTGAGTCATACACATGCTTTTTCCTATTTTAATACCGTTTCATACATTTTTTAACAGATTGAACTCCAAAGGCACTTCAGTGGTTAGATCAAAATCCCCTGCCGGGAAAGGGAGTGGAGCTGGGAGCTTACAGTTACAGCCTTTTGTTTTGTTTTTCATCTTTGTTTTTAAAGGAAGGTTACTGAAGCCATGTTGTGATAAATCTCACAGTGCTTTTTAACAGCAGCAATAACAAAACCTAGCTCTAAATTATGTAAAAAATGTGCAGGTCTGTTTAGAAAAGGTTAAACTGATTTAGAGGTCAGTGCGAGATGCTTGGTGAGAAAACAAAAACAAGATTGCAGATATTTTCCTTCCACAATAAATCTCTTGTCTGCATCCTTAGCCACTGAGACAAATCAATTAAGTTATTATCCCAATAATGATAGAAGTGAAC
Organism: Tupaia belangeri chinensis; assembly: GCF_000334495.1. NCBI lineage: Eukaryota > Metazoa > Chordata > Mammalia > Scandentia > Tupaiidae > Tupaia > Tupaia belangeri. The sequence continues at coordinate 2,641,686 of NW_006160198.1, forward strand.
TGTAGCCTTCCATGCTGACGGAGGCTCTATTAAGATCATGACCAATGATGGTGATGCCTGGTGGCTTTCCTATAAGTGTGCCTTGGAGTATTGATGATTTTAGTTCTTCTCAAAGCCATTGTTTAGCATGCCCTGGCATCCTCTGCAAATATTCTGGCAGTGTCAGAAAGTAATATCTTCTGGTCTTTGGTTCTTTTACATGTTACCTGTCCCTGAAAAAGACATACAGACTCCGCGTGCTCCTAATGTTGAAGTTAGTGAACTTTTACCTGCATCAACAAAAGTCTCTTTCATTAAAATCATCATCATCATCATCATCATCATCATCATCATCATCATTTGTCTTGACTGAATAGGCTAAAAGTGTCAAGATGCAGACTAAGGCATCTCTAAACTCATGTCATGCTGCTTTATTTAAAATAACTGTCCTCTGATCCAGCACTTACATCAACTTCCCAAATGAAGCCAATTTACAATAAATATTCTTCTCTCAACCCCTCCTCCCCCACCCACCTAACTCTACCTGAAAAGATGGCTAATTATGTTAGGGCCTTGTGTATTCATTTATTTGTTGTCAAAACCCAGCAGGATGTTAGCTCTGAAATGGGGAAAAAACTCTGAGGGTGAGGCCTTTTGCCTTGAAGAGCTGGAGGTTTTGTGTATGGAGGGGGGACAGCCTGCTGGTCTGGAGCACGCTGATAAGATGCTCTTCTTTTCACAGGGCTCTCCTTAGATTCAAAGACTAAAAGGGCTGACTGAATCAGAAAAACAAACAGACTTTCCTTTTTCTATAGGCAAAGAAAGAAATGAATGTGTAGGCATTATCCAGACACAAGACCCCGGGTACCAGTGGTATTTGAGTCAAAGGTTTCTTTTGTTGGTATTTAGCCATTCACTGGGAAAGCACACTTCTAGCGCAGGGACCTGGTTACCACCAGTGACTTTGTGATCTCATCCTGGCTTAGCCTAAATAGGAAGTCTAATTAATGTTTTTTATAAGACTTTGTGATGTTAAGATTGCACCTTTCCGTTCATATTAGTTTGTTCATTTTGGTGGAAGAATTGCCAAGTTTTAGTGTAGAATGCAGTCTGATTTTAACCTAGAAACATGTCATCAATTTTAGAGTTGGTTTCAGGTAATTTGCCTCAGAGAAAAAAAAAAAAACGGACTGTAAGGAACACTTAAAAATCACCTTGGAAAAATATAATGGGTTGTAATCACATTTGTATCATACATACGTAACAGTAGCAGCTAACAGTCATTGAGTACCCTGTTACCTGCTGGTTGCTGTTTTAAATGAGTTGGGTGAATTAACTGATTTAGTCATCTCGGTGGTCCAGTGGGGCAGGTAATATTAGTATTTCTATGTTACAGTTAAGAACACTGAGGCATAGATTAAATAACTTGCCCCAGATCTGTGCAAAACCCAAATGCAGAACCAGGATTTGAATCCTGGCAATCACGGGCCTAAAACCACCACACTGATGCTGTCTGCTTACACACACGTCTCAGCAGAAACTCATATAAAGCTTGTCCACATCACTGCCCTTCATCCTGCCAGTCTCAGAAGTCCAGTAGGAATTCCTCCCACCTTTTTGCCAGGAGTGGGAGAGGAGGTTGTGAGACAGGAGTTGAAGGATGAAATAAATGGGTGACTCAGATGGTGAGTTTGGAAGAAGAATTGATATCAAAATATGGCTTTACTGAACGATCGTACAATTCTTAAAACTTTTTTACATTCTATTTAGATAGGAGGCAGCCAGTTTCGGTTAAAGTAGAGATGGGTGGTGCCCATTCCCCTCCTGTTCCCTCATGGGGCATCAGGGAGCACTGGTCTCCCCAGTCACCTGGGATGAACAGGATTTTCCTGCATCACAGGACTGTGAGCACTTCAGAAGTATACCTGCTCTGCTCAGGTCCAGGGGAGACACTCTTGACTAGAGCGCTAACCTGCTAGGTAGTATCTAGATGGAGTCTCAGTGGAGAAATGCGTATGTCCTATTGCTGTCGACCAAGACTTTTGCAATAGTGATTATCATTAAGCAGGTCAGTGTGATCGTCCAAAAACACCACCCAGAAAACTCAGTTGAAAGCCACATATTAGGAGTTTTACATTTGTCAAAATATTTTGGGTGTGTTTTGAATGAAAAAAAGTTTTATGCTTAAAAGATTTTCAATATCAGAAATGGACATTTCCATTTTTCCTTCATGTTTCTTGAATTGTTTTAATAACTATTTCTTTGTTTCCTTCCATTTTGGGACTGATTTCTTGCAGTCATTGACTCAGTTATGCCACGTACTTTGGTTTTTGCAAATTGTGGCTTGTATCCAAGTTTCGTTTCTTTTCTTTTTTGGTTAAGTAGTATGATGTCTCAGTAGTGGTGTGATGGGGTTGTGCAGGTAGGGGGTGGAAGTATTTTTGTGCACGTGCATCTGTGTGTGTGTGTAGATGTGTTTCTTTTTCTTTGTAAATGACTATGCCTTCTCATAATTCTTGTTCCACGTTGCTAACTTTGGATGAGTGAAGTACTTATCTCTTCAGTTTAAGTAGATTTACATAGTTTGCTGCTTTCTTGAAGATTAACTGGGTGTAGCTGCACGTGAGGAATTCAGCAGTGATTCAGTGTTTGGCCTTGTTTAGGGGCTGACATACAAAGCTGTTGATTAATCCTCTTCAAGCAGTTCCTCTCCACAGCAATTTGTGTTTAGTAGATTGGGTTTTGGAAAACTTTGAAGATTAAAGTTGTGCAGAAAAGATGTTTAAATGAACACCGTCTGAGCCAATCTCAGTTTGGTGTGTGTGTGTGTGTGTGTGTGTGTGTGTGTGTGTGTAAGAGGGTAAACATATTCACACCAGGGAGATTGGAGGTGTGGGAGAGGGTAACAAAATTAATTTGGTACATATGAGGAAGGCTTTGTTTCCGTTTTCTGTTATCTCTGTGTAGATGTGATTCAAAAGTATTTGAGTTAAGGTGATAGTGTTTTAAGTTTCCATCCATAACCATTGCAGAGAGACTTCATCCACTTTTTAAAATTTTGCTAGGAATCCCTTTCGGCATCTCCTCACAGTTTCCGTAGTTCACTTTAGGTACTGAATACATTTCTAGTTCATGGTTTTCCTTCCTTTTGAAGACTGTTGGCTCACCATATATTGGTAACACTTTTGTGTTTGTACCCTTTCTTAGTGGTGGGATGAGAGTCTGTTTTGTTCATATTTCTGAGAATACATTTCTAAAGTGTACCCAGCCAGTACATGTGTATTGCATATTTCGAGTGTGTATGTGTGTGTGTGTGTATTTGCAAAGCTTAGTTATATATAATCTTCACAACATTCATGTAAATGAGAGAAGAGAATACAATTTTGAGGCAAAGGAATTAAATGGCCTCTGTTGGATGAAATCTGGGTCTTTGGGGTCAAGGGCCCAGGCTGCTCTTAGGAGAAAGAGAAGGAAGCCCAGTCGAGAACAGCGTTAGCTCAGTCACTTCCCTTTGCTTGGCCTCTCACGACATGTGGCACACAGAGAGCCCCAGATTTAAGCTTTGAGGATTGTAGCTCTGTAATTTATTAGTGTTTTTTGTTTGTTTCCTAAAGACTTTTACTTTAGGGTTGTCAGATAACGTACTGGATACTTACTGAGTTAATGATACTGAATTTCATGTAGCCAGTGATTTTTATTTTTTTAAGTGTAAGTACATCCCAAATATTTCATCGTGTTGTATATTTTTATTTGCTAAATCCAGCAACTCCATCCCTGGGGGAACCCAATGCACTTTTAAAAACTAGTTAGTTTGGTTTTTTTTTAATGATTATTTTTACTTTTTCCTCTTACAGTTTTGCCTCTGACCATATTCTTTGAGCCCAGATAATAATGCAAATTTCACACTTCACCTTCTTTAACCATTTGGGGCAATGCTTCTTCCTACACACAAGCTAATTGAAAATCCTTGGCTTAGATTCTGGCGCTAACTTTTCCATGCTTTCCCACTTAACCCCCCTAAGCCTCAGTTTCTGCTAAGTAATCAGGCCCACTTCACAGGGCTGTTGTTGTTAATCCTTCTGAGGTGTTAGGGTTATTAATGTCCCCACAGAGCAAGCGACAGCGGGTGGTCCTAGGAGACTCTGTGTGGTCCTGAGAGACCTTGACACAGTCCCCTAAGAATGGACCATGTTTACAGCCTCTAAGAATGGACTGTGTTTCAGAGTGTGGGGAAAGAGTAAAGATGCAGAGGTTAAAAAGGAAATTCTCACCCCCCCCAAAAACGTAGATAAGTGGGTCTCACCATATTTTAAAACAGTAATTTATGGATTATGCTCTTGGTAGCTATGTTTGCCTTCTCTTTGGGAAAGGAAAGCCTTTAGTCTATAATATCTTATGCAAATACATGACTGGGGAAGGTAAAAGAGCATTGATCATGCCGATCAGTGCAAAGGCTATCTGTTAATTTGCTTGAAACTGAAAGGCTTGATTATTAGTACATCCATGATTATTTTCTTTCCTCTGTCTTGTGTATCTGACGTTCAAAGATGCCGTCTTTGCATGACTCAGAAAAATAAACATTGTTTTGGTCCTTGGACATCTGTAGGTGTTTGGTGGGTGTTTGTTTTTAAACTCACATCTGTACAGAACACTTTGCTTTATACATTCGAAAAGCTTAGTGAACTTTTAAATAGGATGGACATACTGTGAGAGAGGCAGAGTTTTTTTTCTGGAGTTAGAATAAGGGGGTAAAGATTGAATGGAGCAAGCTAAATTCTGGATTAACATAATTAATCAAAGTGACTATTGTTATTTAAATGACAGTAATAGCTATTCTTGGTGTTAGGCAGAGAGTACCCTAATACTTAGGAATCTATGTTAGCCTGGCTGATTCCTTGAAACATACAAGATTTCAAAATAACTAGGGAAGATTACTTTGGGTTTGTTCATTGTGTATTCAACACAGTCTCAAAAATGTGTTAAACAAAACCTAAGAAAATATCCTAAAATATTAACAAGTGGTTCTGTCAGGTGTAGAATTTGGAGTACTACTTTTTCATGACTCTTTTCTTTCCCCCCACACCTTTAGTTTCTTTTGCCTTCTCAAGGAGCATAAAACCCTCTCATTATCATGAAAACAATCTAGGAAACTGTATTATTTTTAACATATACAAATAGCAGTGAAACCCTAAAGAACTCCTGTTGCTAAGAATTTCAACAGGTAGCATGAAGGTGCTATGTATCTGATGCCTGAGTTTTGAGGTGTGGTCCTTTCCTCTTTTTAGGAATTTCTATTATTTTTACTCCCTACAAACTCCTATACCACCTTTTTGGAAATCATCTCTAACATAGTTTTCATATTTAATAACTTAATATTTCCTATTTCACACATATTTTAGCAGATTTTATTTGAGTTTTTAAAAGTCATTTTTGGGTAAGGCCGATAACCTGGTAATGAAGGAAGCCGGATCCCACATAACCGACCAAAGTTCAAATCCCAGTTCTGGTGACTTGATAAACATACTGGACATGTGTGTGTGCATACCAAAAACCTGAACAGGATGGAGAAATGGAGGAGAAGAGATTACAGCACCACCAACCACCATTTGGGGGTGCTTTACTCTCTCTCTCTCTCTCTGTCTCTGTCTCTGTCCCTGGCTAGCACACATGTCCCTATGGCAATTAAAATGTTAAGGCATTAATTTATATGCATTATTGAAGGAAAGATGTAACTATATCTGTAAAATTTTATATTCTGATTAATTTTCAAGTGAGTAGCAATTCTAGATATTCTGACTATTGAAGAATGCCTGTGTTTTCATTTGACTTACAGCTGTGTTTAAATACAACTGGTTTGTGGACGGATAAGTTCCCCCCACATTTAATTTCTGTATTACATGTGACAAACCAAGACCATTCTTCTTAGGTGAGAATTCTATGGGTTTATTTTATTTTGAATACTTGTGATTGTCCTCTTGCAAACTTCCTTTCAGGGTTTTTAGCATTTTGAAAGGGCAGTGCAGTGGGAGTTAGGCTTCTTTAGAGGTATCTTTAATATATAACGGAACAGGGAAGTCTTCTGTAAGAAGTAATGTCAACACTGTAGAAGTGGTTGTTAGTCTGTAAGGGGCGACTCAGTGTATGGAGAGTTTTAGGTGTGCACAGCAGAGGCTGCAAGGCTTGAGAGGAAAAGAAGGAGAGAATACTGACTGGAGTAAGGGGAGGTGGTGGCTGAATGAGATAGAAGAAAGCAGTATTGGACCTGTCAGGTGGCATGATGATTAGGGATGTTGGACTCCCACATGGTTGACCGCAGTTCGAGCCCCAGATCTACTGGTTTGTCTTCTTGTTTTCCTTCTCTCTCTCACTCTGTCTCTCTCTGGTCAAATAGAAATTAAATAAATAAAATAAATTAATAAATAAAGTTAAATAAAATAATTCTAAAAAAAAAAAGAAGAAAAGAAAACAAGAAGAAAGCAGTATTACCTTGTTAGGGTCTTACTTCTCTTGTTGATGCTTCACTTTACAAAATCCTGTTCAGGACCAAGAGATGACATAATGGTTACAACGCTGGACTCCCACATAGTCAACCATGGTTTGAATCCCACACCTGGTGGCTTAAAACTAACACCAAGCGCAGTGTGCACATGTACCCAAAATCCCAAGAGGAATCTGGAGGAGAAGGGATTGCAGTGTGGCCACCTCCCCTGGACGGGTGATTTCTCACTTTCTCTTCCTCTGTCTCTCTGGCAAACATATGTGCCTTATAGTAAAAATCTCTCTCTTAAAAAAAAAAAAAAATCCTAGGGACCAGCAGTTAGTGTAATGGCTATGTCACTGGACTCCCACGTAGTCAACCACGGTTCGAGTCCCTGACCTGGTGGCTTAAAACTCACGCCGGGCGCGTGTGCATGCATACCCAAGATCACAAGAGGAGAAGGGATTTGCTGCGTGGCCATCCCCCCTGGGGGAGTGATTTCTTGTTTTCTGTCTCTCTATCTCTCTCTGTCTGTCTGGCGAGCGCACACACCCTATAGCAAAAAAACTCTCAAAAAAAAAGAAGGGAAAAAAATCCTGTTCAGGTCCATTATTTTGGTGCTTTTTAGGTTGCATTGTTTCATTTTAGCTCCCAGTTTTTTCTCTTGACCTTGAATTTCTATTCTCTGGTCTAATTCAAGAATTGCCTATGAATTGCCCTTTGGAAGACCATGTATAATCAACCCAAGCCTACCTATTTAGGTATTCTAGGGACTCCTTATGCTCTACTTTGTAGTTTCAGTTTTATAGGTCAGGTATATCAGACTGACTACAAGTGGATAGTTATTTTGTCTAACTGCAAGTGTAACAGCCTCAGAAACACTGAGTTAAATAATTATTGAGAGTGTAGCAAAAGTTAAGTGGCTTTTGAAACACCTGAATCTTTAGAAAGTAAACTGGTTACATTCAGGGGATACATTGTTGCACGTTATAGACTGGCCAGGGAAACCAGTTAGCAACTGTCAAAGCCTCCGAGACATGGTGAGGATCCAAAGAAGGCAAATTACATTGTAGACAGGGGGAATGACTGCATTTTATAGGAACTTGCATATAGGAAGCCTCTACAATTGTGTGTAAACTGTTACATAAATTGACTCTTTTTAGGGTAGAGGTTCATAGCCTTGGGGGAGACTTGACAAGGATGCTAAAATTTCTAACTCAGGGGATGGAATTGTTGATTGCATCATGGAAAGTGACATTTCAGTTTGAAGTGAAGTTTGCTTTAAGGCAAAGAGTTGAAGATGGAAACCATGGTCATTAGGGAAACAGTGAGTAATTCAGGTATGATGGGCTGAATGGTTGGAGGACAGAGGGCAAGACGATCAAGCCTGCTAAAATGCATGAGAGGTGAGCCTGAGTTTAGAAGGTGTTGTCACAGGACTGGCAGTTGGAGTGGTGGATAAGGCACTGGACTCTCACATGGCAGACTGTGGTTCAAGTCCTGGACATCTCATTTTCTCTCTCTCTGTCTCTCTCTAGTCAAATTTAAACAAACTAATTAAATTAAATTAAGTAATTCTTGAAAAAAAAAAGAAGAATGTGTTGTCACAGTTGAAATAAAGATATACCATGGAGTAGTGGCAGTAATGGAGTCACTATTTTGTGTAGAAAGAATGGACAAAATTTGATTGCTGATTGGGTGGAAATGGAAGGGTCCTGGGAAAAGAAGGTCCTAGGTTTCTGTTTTTAAATAAATGGAGAAAAGCAAAGTTACTGCAACCTTGCTTGCTTTGGGCTCAGTGATGAGAAAGGGAGACTCTGCTTTTGGGCTACAGCTGTTTTCTGTGTGTGTGTGTGTGTGTGTGTGTGTGTGTGATGGCAAGACTGCTAAATTCTACTCATATCAATGTGCAGACATTAGGGACACAAAGTACCCCTAGTGGACAGGTCAGTTTCATCACTAACCTAAATGGCCAATCAGGGCCCCAGTAAGAACCACACTAAGAACTCATTTTGGATCCAGGAGATGATTTTAGTTGTTTCTTTACTGCTTCCCTGGGATTGCCCTGAAGTTAGGGCAGAGGCTACCTCACATGGGTAGATTTCCTTGTTTGTTCTGGGTCCTTACATTCTCTAAAGTGGAACTCTAATATGGCAGCTCCCTTTCTTGGTAATATGTTACTATGTCCCCTGTTACTTTAGAGTTACCTATAACATCTACAACATAATAAGGGCATCCACCTCAAGATGTGAAAGGACAGGTAGAGGTGGTGCAGGCCTTAGCGTACCCAGACTGCTACAATGACATAGTTTCTGGATATGACAGTTTGGTTCGGCTGTTATTTATTGGAGAGATGTTTGTTAAGGCACTTGCAGTCTCCAGAGAGATGGGAAGAAAGTGAGAAATCATCCCAAGCTATTGGTCATACACAATCCCTTCTCTATTCTCCTCTTAGGATTTTGGCATGCACATACACGGGTCCAGGACTCCAACGGCGGTGACCCATGTGAGAGTCCAGTGCCCCCAACCCTGCACCACCTGTGGCCCCTTATTTTTAAATTTTTAATTGCCAGAGGGCATATGCTCTCACCAAAGACGGAGAGAGGAAAAGGATTCATTCCTCAATGGGATGCGGTCCTGCTCCAATCCCTCCTTCTCCGTTTCTCCATTCTGTCAGGATGTGGGGTATGTGAGCACATGCACATTCACACACACATTCACGTGTGCACACACACAAAGTGTGTTTTTCAAGCCCCTGGGGCCAGGATTTGAATCCATAGCTGGCCATGTGAAATCCAGCTATGAGGCCAGCCTGGTTTTGGCCAATTTTACTTGGCCATGTTCCCCATCCCCCATCTCAGGCAGAAATGTCTAGCAAGCAGTTAGAAATCTAGAAATAGAGCTGTGGGGAAGAAGCACAGAATTTCTTCAAATTCATAAGTAGCATACCGGGAACAGATTAAAGCACTCCAGAAAGAGAATGTGTCAAGAAGTGAGATGGGACAGACCTTGAGGAGCGTGGATTATACTCTGAGAAGGAAGGAGGAGAGAGAGCCTTTGGCAACATAGGGGGGAAAAAAAGGACAAAACACTCGAAGAATCCAGAGAGTGTCACAGAAGCCAAGGAAGAACAAAGTTTCAAGAAGTGGTCAGCTCTTAAGTATGCCCAGAGGTCAGCGAAGACAAAGGCCTGGTAAAAGACTATTAGAAATAGCCTTTGGGAGGTCTTCCTAAGCCTTTGAAACAGAAGGTTCAGTAAGAGTCCAGTATGTGGTGGGGCAGGAAAGGGGTGGGGGAAGAATAGTAGATAGCACATTCCAAAGGGTTTAAAGAGCCAATGAGTGAAGAGGGTGCGTCTTTAAGAAAATCAAATGCCCAAAAGAAAAGAGTCCTTTCCAAACAGAGTGACAGACTAGAAGCAAGCTTACTTTAGCATTTGACTGTGATTGTAGGTAGAGCAAGAGATTAGGGGAGAAAAGAGAGAGGGAGAGCATGGTTGGAAATAAGTAGATCTTCCTAAATTTGAAGAAAGATTGAGGTGGGGTTACTTTTACAGAAAAGGGATCTCCCTGTTTCCCGTCAGTGCCATGAGGAGATGATGGGTCACACTGGAGTTGGTGAGGAGGAAGAGGAAAGGCCGAAGAAGCACAGCCTTTTAAAAGCTTACATTTCAATAAAGAGGCGAGGTCCTCTGTTCAAATTAAAAAATAATTGAATTTTATGTTTCAGGAGTGTGATTTAAAAAAATATGGAATCATTCATTACTCTTGGGAGTTGGGTAAGCATTCAGAGAGCCGTAAACAGATGACTAAGCTGTAGTAAGGGCCCAGGAGCTCCGCAGTCTGAGTCAGCAAGATATTCTGAACCTTCTTCAGCAGTAAATGGCCAAGAAAGAATCCAGATAATGAGTTTATATAGGTTTGGCTTTGGCAAGTTGAGAATGGTGTGAAAATTGAGAGCTTTGTCGTGAAGACTGAGACAGGTAAAATCAAGAGAGAATGAACTTGTGTAATGTGGTGAGGGACACAGAGTTTCTGATGAGATTGAAAGAAAAGCCCCTGGGAGAGAGAGGAAACATAAAAGAAGATGCATCAGAAAGGGCATTCGAGGACAGAAATCTTGATGATAGTAGTAGTTCCAGGATCCTGCTTATGTTGTGGAGTTATAGGGAGGATTAAATAAGATCATACAAATGTATCTGGCACCTAATAAGGGCTGAGGTGGTTGGAACTATTAAGGTGCAGCTGGTGTATAAATTACACCTCCCTGTAACTACAGTTGTAATCTTTTTGTAAATCAAATCATATTTCAAATACACTTCAACCAACCGTGAGCCATAAACCAAAATTAAAATGTTAATTTTTAAGAAATGGAACCACAGCCCAAACTTAAGTTAAAAGCAAAAACAAAATACCATCAAACTATTAAAAAAAAACGAAAAAAAGGGTAGGTATGGCCATGGATCCCAACATCATCATTTGTTAGTTCTGTGGCTGTTGTTACATTTCTTAAACTTTCTGGGTCTTCATTTTTCCTGTGGCAAAACTAGGGATGATAGTTACTTAATGTTAGTGAATGATTAGGTGAAGCCAATGTGACAGCACTCGACACATTGCCTGGCACAAGCCCTCTGACTCTCCTCCTTCCTTGGGGTGTCTCCTGGCAGGTCAGTTTTCACAAAAGAGGGTCTTGGAGCATGGGTCAAGAAAGCCTGCTGCAGTTACACTAGTGGAAGAAGGTTGTGGTCATTCTGTTCATCAGCAGGA
>NW_006160198.1:2653077-2656960 GCF_000334495.1 Tupaia belangeri chinensis
TTCTGTGCAGCAGCAGGAAATTCTCTGTGAAGAGAAAGATCTAAAAGAGAAACAGCTCTCATTGAGAAAATGGAAATGATTCTTATGTCTGTCCTTGACCTCCCAGAGTTAAGGGTCAAATGAGTTTATATAAGATATAATACTTTTTGACATGTAAACACTATAGAGATGTTATTAAGGTTTCTGAAATGGATGCCCTGAACTATTATATGAGCATTTTGCTTCTTTCAGCATCTAATTTTAAATTCATGAAGTTTATTGTTTAAAGCTGCTCTTCCCAAATTGTGTTCACTAAGATACTTAGGTTCCATTAAATGTTGAAAGTGTTCCAGGAATCAAAATATTCACTATTCAAGTAAACTTGAAAAACACAGCATAGTATAGAGTATTGTCTAGGAGAGTAACAGTATAATTTAGCAGGAAAAAAAAAGTCAGAAAAATCTTGCAGTAAGGACATTTGTCCAACTTTCTATATTTCAATGATTTCCTGTAATCATTTGATCACAGAACAACTTAGTTTTAGAATATTGACTAACTATTTTTGGGACACTTTGGAGAACATTTATTTTAAAGGAACCGTTTGCATTTTAGATGAAGACAACATTAGAGATGATCTAGTCCAAACCTTTTCATTTATCCATAAATAATTAAAATCCAAACCTTAAGTTGACAGGTCCAAAATCTCACAGCTTGAAAAGCCTGCATTTTCTGACTCTTGTGCCACATCGTCCTTCCCTAGAAAGTGTGCTTTTCTGAGGCCTGGATGGTGGCACAGTGGTAAAATGCAGTGCTCTGTGAGGCTGACCCACATGAGGAGGTTCTGGGTTCACATCGAAGACCCCTCAGAGTAACCAGGCATGAGTATGCCCATGAACAAAGCAGGCTGAAGCTGAGAGTGGTTCATGGCATCAAGACCCTTTGGAGGATGCTCTCTCTGACCCTCCTCTCTCTCTCATGGAGGAAATAATTACATAAGCTTAAATAAAAAAAAGTGTTTGCTTTTCTAAGTATGGTATACCATTGTACCAATGTTTAAAAACAAAAATGATTGCCAGGTCTTCAAAAATTGTTTTCAGATGAGGTTTTAAAATCATTCTCTGGCAGAGTAGGCCTTTAGTGATGCCTCCATGTTATCTTCAGGCAAATAAACCAGTATCTTCCAACCTCTCATTTCTTTTTTACTTTAAATTTCTCCTCTTGTAAGGTCAATTTTCCTGCCTGTTTTATTGCTTCTTAAAGCACTTACGCAACAAAATAACTGACTTCAGAAATCAATCTAGTTTAGGATATTAGTGACCTAGAAAACCTACACATTTTAATTATTAAAGAATACCTTTTGCCCTCTAAATTTGTTTCTTTTTCTTATCATTGGCTGTGGGTAGACAAATTTGCATATTTTCAGCCCCTTCCTGCCTGACTTATTCTAGCACGCATATTTTACTCTGTGGTTTTTAGGTGTAAGTTCCTGTATAGAAGAAACTACAGTTAGGACTTCACAACCCTACCATGCCCAAGGCTCATCTGAAACATACTAGTATATATTCTTGAAAAATCTAAATGGCCACCTTATTGTCCTTTGTTGTTATTGAGATATTGAGATATTTCAGCTACAAAGATCTCTTGTCGCATTTTTTTCTCTGTAAGGTTCTTAGTTGCCTTGTCTGTAGAAAACTGGGTGGGTGTCTGTTGGAAATCCTCACCAGCTGTTGGTGTGTCTGCAACATGGTATTTCGCCTTGATGAATCTTTTGATATGATCATAGCATTTTGGATGATGTGATCTCAGGGAATTCTCATTAGGTCATGTGTTATTATTGTACTATAATATATTGGTGCCAAAATGATCCTAGGAAGTGAGCCCAGGTGATCAGTGCTCATTTTAGAGGGGAGGCATTTTAACATTATGGAACTTATTTGTAACACCAGGACTAGAACCCTTATCTCCTGACCACCAGTACCCTTTAGGCCTTTAACACGTTCAGCTTGGATTGTCATTCTTTCAGTCAATATTTTAGCGTCCATTATGGGCCCAGCACTGGGTTGGGTAGGTCCTAAAGGGCATAACAAGTTAGTGATTCTGTACTCAAACTTACAGTCTAATGGGGTGTTATGGAACAGGTGTAAAAATAATAATATAAAGTCGGCATTGATGCCACGAGGTTCAGGTATTTACAGTGACCATGGTAAGATAGTGTATAGTTATAACATGTCTCTAACCTTCAACTGTCATGTTCCAACTGACCTGAATTTAGACTATTTTTCTTCCAGGTACATTTGATTTGATTTCAGGATAGGAACAAGATTCTCAGTTGGCCGTTTGACTGTTTTATTTGCCTATTATCTTAGAATTCTACCTTTTCTTGGTAGATTTTTTTCTGTAGGTCACGTGTACGTGCCAAAGAGAGAGAGACAGAGGGAGCGAAAGTGAGAAGTCATCCCACAGGCAGGATGGCCATGCTGCAGTCCCTTCTCCTCCTCCACCCTCCTCTTGGGATTTTGGGCACACACACACACACACACAGGATTTGGGGCACACACACACACACACACACACACACACACACACACACACCTGGCATAACTTTCAAGCTGCTGAGTCCAGGACTCACACTGTGAGATCTGCCATGTGGGGACCGGTACTTTAACCTTCACAGGCCCAGAGTTATCTTACCTTTTAATTGACTATTTTAAGCTGATTTTTAGAGTACTGATGCACAGCAGAGCAGAAAAGGAAGTGCACCTCCCACATTATAGGCATCAGTTCATTGCTAAATTTGGTGTTAGTTCTTTGAAAGGGATGTTGAAAAAGCAGAAAGCATTAAGAGAAATTTAAAGAAAAAGACATTTCAAGTTTTAAGAGGTCCTTCCTCATTTTAAAAATGATTATTCATGTAATTGTATTTATCATTATTATTTTTAAATTTGCTACAGGGCATGTGTGCTGTAGGGGGAGCATGTGGGGAGTCCCACGCCTTAACCACCATGTCACCTGCTGGCCCTACCTTCCTCTTTTCATTGTTCTCTAGTCAAATGTATAGAGTAGGATTAGAAAATAGTATTTGTAGACTTGATTATTGACAGTTAAGGTAGAAAGTCAATACCAATTTACATACAAATAGCTCACACATTGCATGCACCATCTATAGCTTAGGTTGACAAATGTTTCTCTGTGAGGGGCCAGGGAGTAAATATTTTAGTCTTTGAGGCTGGAAGGTCTGCGTCATTATTCCTTGGTGCTTACTGCCTTCACTGCCTTCATTGCTTATCAGCAACCATAGAAAATACCATATTTTAATATAAATTTGATGTACAAAAGCCAGCTGTAGACAGTGGTAGTTTGCTGACCTCTGATACGTAGGATGTTTCTTTGTTGACTGTTTTGCCAAAAGGTGCACCAAAGGAACTGAAAAATAAATAATAATTATGCTTATTAGCGCTATCAGTATAAGATACAGAATAAAATAAAGGGAACGTAGCTGTGATTTTTTAACTTTGGCCTAAAGGTTTTGGATTAAGGGTTCCATTGTGTCTAGTTATCTTGTTTGACTCTTTGGAGGAGGTAGGCTTTGTGTATCTGCATAATCAGTACTACCTTAGTTATTTTTATTTGGAATCCCTAAGACTTGCTTGGAATTCATAAGTGGTAAGAACGTCATGGTAAAATAGAAATAGCATCCTGGGAGCACGACATTAACTTTTTTCTTTAAAACAAATAATTTTTTTTTACTAAATTTGTGTTTTACCAGTCATCCCAAAATCTGGTCCAACCACCTGTATATTATTTTGCTTGTCTTGCTATAATAAAGTTGTATAAACTGAGTTTCTTACAGAACAGAACTTTATTTTCTCACAGTCTAGTGGCTAGAATTCCAAGGTGTTGGAAG
>NW_006160198.1:2657161-2699351 GCF_000334495.1 Tupaia belangeri chinensis
AAGACCTCTTAGGCATCTCTCCTCACTCCCGGGAATTTCCTTGGCTCTGGGTAGTGTAACTCCCGCCTTTACGTGATCTTCGCTCTGTGTGCTTGTCAGTCTGTGTGTCCAAATTATCCCCTTTGATAAGGATACCAGTTACTGGATTAGGGCCCCATTTTGACTCAGTTACTTCTGTAAAGACCCTATCTTCAAAGGAGGTCATATTCCAAGTTTGGATGTTAGGACTCTAATCCATCTTTTGGGGGACGCAATTGAGCCTGTAGCAGTCTGGCACCATTTATTTAGTTTAGGCAAGACATATCACTTGGGCACTTTATTGAGCTTGAAATAAAACCCAAACATGGCACGATGCACACATGGCCACTGTAGCTTCCGGAACAGAAGGATTATACTGGTGGCCCTGTCCTACATGATATATTAGGCAATGTTATGGGGTTTTGCTATTACTCACTTTTCAGGACAGAAGATACTTCTTTATAGAAATATAATAGCTTGAGTAAGTAAATGGCTGTAGAAGTGTCTACTTTCTTCTTCTTTTTTTTTTTATTTTATTAAAAAGAGACAGAAAGAGAGAAATCACTCCCCACCCCCCACCCCAGGGGAGATGGCCACACTACAATCCCTTCTCCTCCATTCTCATTTCAGGATCTTGGACATACATGCACACACGCCTGGCATGAGTTTAAGCCCCACCAGGTCTGGATCTTGAACCGCGGTCAATTACATGGGAGTCTGACAGCATAACCATTACACTATGTTGGTCCCTCTACTTTCTTGGTCCCTCTATAGCTTCCAACCACCTGGAGTAAGTACCCCTCCCCCTGTTCTGCTTTGCCCAGGGTTATGTCAGCTTCTCCAGCCTAAAGTTCCTTTCTTGCTTCTTGAAGTCTGCTTTTCCTTCCTTTCCTCCAGGATTTCATTAGGTTACCACAAAGGCCATAGAACTCTACCCGCCCACCTTCAAGTTCACACCCCTCTCTTTAAGTTGAATTTCGGGGTCTCCCTCTTCCAGGAAGATGATCTCTGTCATCTCCCTTTTCTTCAGTTTGCAACACATAGTACATTAGGACAGAAGCCCAGTGTGATGGTTTCCCATCCACCACATCTCCTTGGGGTGTGTGGGTGGGTAGAGTGGAGAAGTAGTAATGCCTTTGTATTTGAAGGGATGAGCTGCACCACTATCCATTAAGGCATCAGGTTACCTCTGGGGAATGGGAGTGAGTTCCTGTAGTTATTGAGTAAGCTGTTCCTAACAGGAAGGTTCTTGCCCATTGGTGATTTTGTTTTAAAAGCTACTTTAGAGCTGCATTTCTGCAAGAATGTGAAATGGTATTAAAACTTTAGTTTCTAGAATCTTAGGCAAGAATTTAAAGAGCTGCATATGCTCTTGTAGAGAGGTGCCTCACTTCGTTATTCTCAACTTTCACTGTAAAAAAAAATCTTTTTTTCCTTTTCATTCTTTTCTTCTTCATCTTCTTCTCTTTTTTTTTCAGAATACTTAAGGCAGAGATAAGGTGACATTTATTGGCATTTTTTTTAAGTTAAATTAATCATTAGGACTTATTTTACACAATTACTGCTTTTTTTTTTCAGAAAGATTTTTGCTATAGGGCACATGTGCTTGTATGAGAGACAAGGAAAGACAGAAAGACAGAAAATGAGAAATCGCTCCCCACAATCCCTTCTCCTCCATATCTTCTCAGGATCTTGGGCACACATACACACACACCTGGCGTGAGTTTTAAGCTGCTGTGTTTGAGACTTGAACTGCAGTCAACTACATGGGAGTCCAATGACATAACCATTATGCCATCTCCTGGTCCCAGCTTCTGAGCTCTTCTTTAGCCTTATGTTTGGGCATATTCCTCATTAGTAGCTAGATTGTTTACTATCTGTGAATACTAGAACCTCTATGTTTCGATATCTCATGCATATTATAGGGGCATGGCAGTTGCTGCTTTTTTTCTCAGGTTTTCTTAGCTCCTCTTTTTTGCATTTAAGACATGCATTTGCTCATGTTGATTTTTCAAAAACTCATCCAGTGTGTGAAGTTAGATGTCAGTAATTATTTCTGCCAGCCCAATCAGGACCTGGCAGTGCTAGGTGTCAGGAAATGCATTGAGAGCTTTGCTCTTTCTGCCTAAAATAAGATCGTTGGATCTATTAAGCTAGCCACTTTCCCATATTTTTGCCACTAAAAGTCACATAATCTGAAGTCACATAAACTGAAGTTTATGGATTGAAATAGTTTGTGAAAGGAGCACATTGGGAACTGCCTTCATGCGTGAATAGGAATGGAAAGATCATGTCTCATGACTATGCACTGTGAAAGGGTGAAGATCCTCTTCCAGGGGATACCTGTCAGCAAATGGGGTTATATTTGTTTGTACCCAGTGAAGTATGTAGAATCCTTAACCTAGAGCTGGAGGTCTCTGCATGTCAATTAGTGGGGAGCCACAAAAACCTCTCACATCGGAAGGAGAGGTGGGTAGAAGCATCAACTCAGGGAATGGGAAATTACTTAGATCCGCTAATGCAGAAGAGGATCTAGAGGGTGTGGCCAGTCAGCGTGCAGTTTTTAGAGCCTAGAAACACCTTTTCCTGCTGGCCCATAAAATTGTCAGTTGTCCGGAGAAGCAGTGAAAGATAGACTTTGTTGGGGAAGAAGGGACAAGGTAGGTGCTGCGGTTTGAGTGGCCCAGACACAGTGCCAGAGTGTCCTGAAGACTCGGATCAGCTGGAGAAAGTCTGGAGTAGACCTTCTGTTGTAGAAGGGACACCAGGGTCTCTGAATCTCAAAGACATGCTGCCTTTATGTGGGTGTTCCCTAAAGTCTGGGCCCAGGAGAACCTGTATCAGAATTGCTGAGGCGGCTTCTTAGGGAACTCAACCCTGCAGGGTGGGAGGAGGTAGTAGTTTAACGTCTTCAGGGGATTTAGAAGCTCACTCAGGTCCGAGGACCATGGAGTGAAATACTCCTCCTCTAAGAGAGGCTATTCTCTGTTTGAATCTTTCAGTGATGAAGAGAGAACTGTCATAAAAACAGTGATCTTGGGCCAGCAGGTGGCGTGGTGGGTAAGGCACTGTATTTCCACATCGCTGACCAAGGTTTGAGTCCCAGACCTGGTGACTTGAAAATCACGCAACGTGCATTTGTGTGTGTGCCCCAAATCCCAAGAGGAGAATGGAGGAAAAGGGATTGCCATGTGGCCATCACCACTTGGGTGGAGGGGATGGGGCGGGGGGGGGAGGGGCGAGTTCTCACTTTCCCTCTCTGTCTCTCTACCTCTCTTCAGCAAGTGTAAGCACCCATGACAGAAAAACAAAACAACAAACAAACAAACAAAACCAGTGATCTAAGTTCAGGCATGGTACAGACAGAAAATATAAATGAGTTCCAAGTAAAGAATGACAAACTTGTAAGTGAGTCAAATCTGGGTCCAGGGAAAGATTGAGATAACTCCTCCAAGGCTGATGTCAGAAAACCTCACATCTGTCCTCAGAACCTTGGCTGCTCAGAGCACTGGCCTGGCTGGGCTGGCCATTTGAGTCATTCTGAGTTCCTGACAGGAACTGGAAACTGTTTCAAAGGCCAGTTGGGATGTGTGGAGGCAGCTAAGATGCAGGCCAGCTGTAAACCTCAGGGTCCGGATAAAACTCTGAAATCCAGCATAGGGAAAAGCCTTTTCTTTTTCTTCTTTTTCTGTCAAATATTTGCCATGTAATTTTTGAAGTAATTGCCGGAGGGCATGTGGTTATAGAGTGGGAGAATCTGTGTGTCCTGCTGGGGAGGACTTGGCAAGGAGGAGAGATTTCTGAGCATTTCAGAGCCAAATACAGTGAATGAGGAGAGTGAGTTTCTGTTTTTCATTTTGACCTTCTTCCTCACTCACTCTGCTGTTTACACGGAGTGAGCAAGGCTGCCTTCGGCAGCAGAGACAGAAGAGGGGCCAGGGTTCATGGCATTGCAGAGAACCTCCCCCAACCAGGTCAGCCATAGAAACTGGAGTAGACATCGTGTTGTAGGAGGGACATCAGGGTCAGGCTGGCCAGATGTCCAGAGAGGCAAGTGGACAGTAGTGTGCGACTTCTCGCCTCTACTTACTCAGCCACCGTCTGCAAAACTTGCCAGTTACTGTTAATTTTAGGAAGAATATTTAGCGATTTAAGGTTTTTGCCTAAAGCTAGAGATTTACCCAGTTCTTGATCCTTCCTCCTAAGGGAAAACAGTAACAAGAAGAATGGAGGTGAAATAGTAGTGACAGTAATGTAATCACAGTTGCCTCAGTTTTGTCCATCATCCCCAGGCCCGAGCCCCACATCCCATAGCGAGTAACAGTATTTTGAAACTTTTAACTTCTGTACTGACAACCATACATAGGCCATCATGGCCAAAGAGGAAACAGCTAAGAAAATGAAGGGGTAGGGACAGTCTTAGGATTCGACGACCAAACCGAATAGTTTGTGACCAAATTTGTTGAAAAGAGCAACTTGCAATCATGTAGGAAACATGCTTCTCAAGTCTTTGATGACACTCAGCTAGGAGGAATGGCAAGCTACAAAGAATAACAACTAGCTACTAGCACCATGCTGGAAGATAAGCTTACATGGACAAAGGGAAGTCGAATAGCAAATAAATCATTACATCTTGCATTTCAGTGAAAAATGCTAAGGAAAATGTAATAAAACTGAGTATTTCAAAGACCTTGGTGACTGGTGCCTTAGTTCAGGCTGCTCTAACAAGGTGACAGGGTGGCTTGTCAACAACAGAAATGCATTTCTCACAGTTCTGGAGGCAGCAAGTCAGATCAAGAAGCTGAGATGGTCAGTTTCTGGTGAGACCTCTCTTTTGGGTTTCAGACTGCCAGCTGCTGTGTCCTCATGTGTTGGAAAGAGAGCTGCAGAACTCTCTGGGATCTGTTTCATAAAAGCACTAATCCCATTCATGTGGGTTCTACCTCCATGACCTAAATTGCCTCCCAAAGGCCCCCTGTCCTAATACCATTACACTGGAGGTAGGATTTCAACATGTAAATTTGCAGGACACTCAAATGTCCTGCCCATAACTGTCAGTTTGACTACAGATGAGTTTAAGTCAATGAACTAATGATATTGATAAGAAATTGAGTCAAAAATTGGATCTGAAGGAACATCAGGATAACCTCTCCTAAGGCTGATGCCAGAAAATCTCATAGCACGTGTTTCTTGGATCCTTGGCCCTTGGCCAGCCAGAGCCCTGGCCTGAGCTCCTATTGGGACCTGGACCATTTCACACGTCAGTCTGGATGTGCAGAGCAGCTAAGATGCAGGGACAGCCGTGAACCAACCGCTTCATTGTTAAAATGACTTGTGTCCTTTAAAAAGGATTTTTAACTGGACTCATAGAGTACATTCACACTGGGAAAATACATTTTGCAATGATGTACAGTGATTGAATGTGCAAAAAGTTAATTTTCTTAATTAAAAAAATAAAGACAAATACATTTAGCCTGGACCTATTCCATTCAAAAAAAAAAAAAAATTAGGTAGGAGAAGGCGGCCATGTGAAGACGGAGTCAGAGATTGGTATCCTGCTGCCACCGAGCAAGTACAGTGGAAGTCACCAGGGGCGAGGAGCAAGCCAGGATGCGCCCCCACAGCTTTCAGAGGGAGTGTGGTCCTGCGAGCACCTTGACTTTGGACTTCTGGTCTCCTGGACTGGAGAGAATCCATGTTTGCTGTTTGAAGCCAGCTGGTTTCTGGCAGTTTATAACTACAGCCCCAGGAAACTGAGACAGCCACTTTCCACTTCAGTTCCCGTTACAGTTTATCTTTATTACTTTGGTATAGCTTTGTATACATCGACGGTGTAGTAGTTACTATGTAAGCTGTAAACCAAAAAGTTCCTGAGAGAAACTAATATTTCAATTTTATTAGGATAGCTTACTTATTAACTTGGTGTTTTAAAGAGGTGTACATTTTAAGGAGTGGATTTTTTTTTCTTTAAAAGCCATTCTGGACTTGAGGGGTGGGAGTATTGTGATTTTTCAGAAAGAATTTTATCCAGCCACTCAAATGACCCCCTTAAGAAATTAGTCTTCTAAATAACTCCATGTCTTACACTTCTCAAAGGTTAAAAATCAATTAGGAGGATCGGAGTAAAGGTGTCATTTTTCAATCGAAAGTCTAATAAAGCGAATCCTGGCAGGAATGAGCAACAACTGCCTGACCAGATGTGGCCATTACCACAGGCAGGACGATCCCGGCGTGATCACATCTTCTTGAAGGCTTATAGCAATTCTGATTAATCTGTTTTGAAAAGAGGAATACCCACATAGCCCATGTATCCAAAGGCAATAAAATTAAGATTATTAGGGCTCAATCTTTTTTCTGAATTATAATTCTCACTATCAATCATAATTTGCCTGGTGTCCCTGGTGTTTTGAAGTCTAAACTAGGAATTTTGAAGTCCACCTGTCATGGAGTCAGAAAACTATTCAAGAGAATATATAAATTTCTAGTGAAAATGAAGATCCTGTTTCAGCTAGGAAAATTATACGGTTAATGTCTTTCTCCCCAGATGTCCAACTGCTTTCTAAAATAGGCTTCTCCACCATTTAGTCCTCACCAGTTCTGCCCACCTCCTTAAACCTGAGAAGTATGCAACAAACAACCTTTTTCCCACCTTTGTTAATGCCAGAGAGCACACACCCCTAATACCTATAGAGACCACACACCCCTAATGAGGTCTGGTCCTCCAAAATCCCCATTTCTTCATTTCTTCTTCCTGTAAGGATCCTGGGCATACATGCACAATGCCTGGGATGTTTCTCAAGCTGCTGGGGCCAGGGCTTGAACCTTGGTTGGCCACATAAAACCTGACTCCCTCTACGTGGTGTTTAACTACTGCTGTGAGGCAGCTGCAACAGTTCCATGGTTTCTTACACATGTCAGGGTACATTCCTTCACCAACGCGCAAAGCTCTTAGCCAGGCTCTGGGCTATGGCGTGGGATTACCAGGCAGGGGATGGTCCTATGTCCTGAAGAGCCTTACAGCTAGTGGGGGAGATTTCTGGTTCTTGAATTCATATGTAAAGGTACCATGTTAAAAAGGGTTAGCCTTTTGTTGAGATAAGATGCCTTATATTGGGAGGATATAAAGCAAAGCAGGCTGCTTGAAATGTTTCCTCACGGTATCCCTTCAGTAATGCTGTGCTGTTTGTCCTGGAAGAAGGAAGGAAAGACTTGTCAGTGTTACTGTTTTGTGATCCACTTATTGAAATGTTTTGGTTGTTCTTTATTGGAAGGATTTTTTAAGAAAAAAAAAATACTGATTTTAGCTTGTTATAAAGCACATGCATTTGCTGGAGACAGACAGAGTGTATGAGTGAGCAAGAATGCAAGAAAGTGCCCCCAGGGGGATGACCGCACTGTGACACCCCCTCCTCCACTGTCCTCGTGGGATTTGGGGCACTCATGCACTCATGTCTGGCATGTTTTTCAAGCCACTGGGTCCAGGACTCAAGCTGCGATGTTGGCCATGTGGGATCCAGCCACCATAACCCCCACTCCACCTGGGTGGCCCTCTTTTATTGGAAGTTTTAGGAACCACGACTTAGGTGTATTGTTTATAGCTAAGGTCAACTTTTCTGAAAGCCTCAGTTAGAGCAGTAGTGTATCAAGTAAGGCCCCAACACAGTGAAACTTATTGCAATCTTGTTCTTCTGCCTAGTTTTTTAAACAAAGTTTATTTATCCCATGAATGAAAGGAAAATAGAGAGATACAGCACCCCGACAGGGTCCCAGTGTGCAGTCCACACCCGGTCTCAGCCAGCCCAGGTTGTGGATAAGAGTGCCTGCCGTGCTCAGGGACTGTCCTAGATACTAGAGTGTCCTTCCTTCATGGGGCTGCCCCTCCGAACTTTGTTCTTACCATGCAGCCGTCGGCCCTCTTGTTCCCCTTTTTCTTCCAGTTAGCTCCTGAAGAAGTTGTCATACTCACCTTACAGAATGCCACCTCCTTGGTTACCTTGGGGAAAGTCTCTTAAGCTCTGCTTTCTACCTTCCTTATTGTGATTAAGTTAACTAAAAAAAAAAAAAAAAAGCATACAAAGCACTTAGCTTGGTAACATAGTAAATGCTTAGCATTGTTAGTGATTAGTACTCTAACATTCTTTTCCATCAACTGTCATGGTTTAAATTTTGTTTGTTTACTTCACTATTTTTAAAGATTAACTGAATTACTTTGAAAGTGAAAAAATGATAAAGTGCTATAAACCCAACTAAAGTAGGTAAATAAAGAATTAAACCTATCCCCCTATTTAGGCAAAAACATTGTTTCTGGTATTTTTTATATGTAAGTTCTTAGATAACTACTAGCTAGGATTTCTGTGTCAGCTATTATAGCAAGGTAAGATTGGATTTTACAGGGCCAGCAGGCAGCATAGTGGTTAATGCGCTTGACTCCCATGTGGTCAACTGCAGTTCAATTCCCGGATTCGGCGGCTTGAAACATACTGGGTGTGTGTGTGTGTGTGTGTGCTCAAAATCCTGAGATGTGAATGAACAAGAAGTGATTGTGGCATGGCCATCCCCTCAGGGGATGGTTTCTCGCTTTCTGTGTCTCTTTTTGTTGAATACATGCGCCCTAGTAGCAAAAATCTCTCTCTTAAAAAAAATCGTATTTGGGACAGTTATAGCAGTTAGCGTAATGGCTATGTCGCCGGACTCCCATGTAGTCGACCGCAGTTTGAGTCCCACACCCGGTGGCTTAAACTCACACTGGGCGCTTGTGCGTGCATGCCCAGGATCGCGAGAGGAGAATGGAGGAGAAGGGATTGCGGCATGGCCATCCCCCCTGGGGGGTGATTTCTCGCTTTCTGTCTCTCTGTCTCTCTTTGTCTTTCTGGTGAGCGCACGTGCCCTATAGCAAACACCTCTCTCTAAAAAAAAAATATATATCATATTTTACAATAAGGGAGCAGAGAGCTGAAGTTAGGAGACTGTAATGCAGGCAAAGTTGATATGTTTCTGTGGAAAGCAGAATGAGATTGTCTAAGATTTTACCAGTAAATTTGGGGCCCCAATATTTATACTTTATATATTATCTTGTAAAAACGTATCCAGAGAAGATTAAACTGCCCTTTAGATTTATCTTAATTTGCTTTGTGATGGAAGTTCTTCCAAAAGCAGGGTGATGTTTTAATTTGAATAATTCTTATGGCACTGGGAGCGACTACTGGGTTTTAGGCAAGAGTGAAGTGGCTGCTTGGCGTTCTGTGTTAAGGAGGTGGGGGGGGCTCGTTTTCTGGCCACAGTGTAGGAAAGGAAACATGCTCATTCTTTCATAAATAGTTTTCCATACTAGAAGTTATCATGCCTGTTCCGATCTTCCAAAGAAAAAGTCCACCATTTTATATTTTATTACTTAATTTATTCATCTTGTTCTATGCTCTTGATTTTTAAAAAATTCCCATGATAGAGGGAGACATGAGAGAGAACGTGAGACAGAAACAGACATCCTAAACAAGTCCTCAAGCTGCAACCTACCCCAAGTCTCAGCCCTCCTGGATAATGAGCACATACTCCTGTGCCCAGCATAGTCAGGGATGGCCCCGGATGCAAATCCAGGACCTATCCTGTGTGGGTATAGTTGTATTGTATTACCACTGAGCTACCACCTCACCTCATGCCAGTTTTTGTTGTCATTGTTGTTTTTATAGAGTGCGTGTGCTTGCCAGAGAGAGGGGGTAGGGAGTGAGAAATCACCCCTCTGGGGCATGGCCACACCCAGTCTCTTTTCCTCTAGTCTCCTTTTAGGATTTGGGGTACACACCCATTCCCAGCATGATTTTCAAGCCACCAGGTCCAGGACTCAAACTGGGCAGTTGGCCATGTCATATCCAGCGCCTCAGTATCCATGCCACCTGCTGGCCCTATGCCCCAATTTTTAAACTTGCAGAGAATACTACTTTGAGTTTAGACAAAAATTAAACTGAGTGTCCCCAAACCTGAATTTTAGCTATTGGTGAAGTTATCTTTGTAAGTAAATAGAAACTTAAACATTGTTTATGTACCCTTCCTGCATTTTTTTCTTTTTAGTAAATGATTTGATAATGTAGGGGTGCCCTAAAGTTTCAGCACTCCTACTCAGATCCTGCCTACACTGACATTCCTGTCCACTCTGAGTCTCAGTGGTGGGGCTCTGGTCTGCTTTTCCTTTTCCTGTTCTGGAAAGCTCACTGGCTGCTTTGAGTCTGGTAGGGATGAGGCACAGTTCTGGCTCCTTTCACTGGTCAGTGGTGTGGAGTCTCCTGAAGCCAGTTTCTACAAACATGATTTTCTTTATAAATGTGTTTTTTTGTGATGGGTGAGGAGAGAGAGTGTCGTTATTTCTGTTTTGTGCATTTGGAAGAGCAGAAATTTATGAAACCCACTTTGGGTACTTGTCAGTAGCAAATAAGGTTAATCTGGGCTAGCAGTGGACAGCACAAGATTGTATGTTTGATTATGTGCAGCAAAGGTAAAGAGAGGTCATGAAATTAAATGTAATGAAAGAAAAGGATGGGAGAACACAAGTGCAGGAAGTTAAGTGCCATGCCGACCACCAGTGGCACACACACAGATTCTGGGTCTCTGTTCTGGAGAGCTGGAACTTTATTTTGTCCAAGGTTCCTTAGGAAAAAAGACTCCCTTTGACACTTTCATTAACTAGCAATGTGCAGGTTTAGCTCAGTTTGGTAAAAAAAAAAAAAGAAAAGAAAAGAAAAAAAAAAGATGGACTGATGCTTTGTGATGAACTTAAGCAACAGAAAATAAAAAAAAGGGTTGAAGGAAATTAGTATCTTTCCTTTTTCTTGTTGAGCAATTGCACCCCACTCTAACCAGAGTATTGTGAAATACTTATAAAGCTAAAAGAAAAAGAAGTTGTGCCTGGTTTACATAAATACTGAAACCATTTCCCAGATTCTGCTTACCACAGAGTGAAGTTCTACTTCAGTTTATCTGCTTCAGAAGAGATTAATTGAGGGGCGAAGCTTACCAGCTTTCGGTTTGGTTAGCTTCCAGGGCACCTAAGTATTTCGGGTTTTTACCATCACCACTACAGTGCTTAGAGTGTGCAGCACGGGCTGACACTGTCACAGAGGACCGTCTCGGGGTTGTCCACATATGCAGTATCATTAAGTAGATAGCTGACTTGGAAGAAAGCTTGTCCCTGTGAAAATGGGAAAATGCTTAGGTCACACGAAGTACCATTCTTTAGAGTATACTGGTAAGCCGTTGGGAGCAGGGTTCACATTTAAATCTCAACCTTCTGAAGGGAAGCCAGTTAGCCTTAGAGAGTTAATCCGAGCATGTGCATTGTGAAGCTTTAGGATAAAGCATATACTGCAATACATTAAAAAAAAAAAAAAAAAAAAAACTCACCGACTTCTCCATTTTATTTTTAAGGAAGCCAGGAGGTTGAAGTCACTCATATTAAGTTATGCGTTTGTGACCTACATTGCCTAGGGTGATTAGACAGTGGGTGAGCAAGTCTAGGATTCTTCAAGAGTTTCTAATGGGGTTAGCAGGTAGCATGGTGGTTAAGGCAGCTGGACTCCCACGTGGCTGACCACTGTTCAAGTCTCGGTCCTGGCAGCTTGCTTTCTCACTTTCCTTCTCTCTCTCTCTGATCAACTTCAAAAAAAAAATTTTAAATAAAATAATGACAATAAAATTTAAATAATTCTTTAAAAAAAAAAAGAGTTTCTAATCTAAGCTATTAAAACACTAGTGAATGTACCTAGATGTATTCCTGTGACAAAAGTCACCACACTGCTATAATTAACCTGTTTGGTTTTGGGATCTTCTTGTAGATGGTACAAATAATGATCATGTATGATATCTACCAATTTTTAATATAAAAAATGCAAACATAGAAATGGACAACATTCACAAGCAACTTGTAGGAACTTTCTGTTTTAAATTTAATAGGTGTTACGAGTTTTTTTGTTTTTTCTTTTTAAAGTCTGGGTGTTTAGCATAGTAGACACGGTCATCCAGATAAGTTACTCTGAAGTTGAAAGGGGATGAAATATAAGGTATGAAAGGGACTGTACAAAATAAATAATTTTTCTAAGATGCATTAATGAAACCAGCATATCAATTTTGTTCATTAAAAAAAAAAACAAGAAAGAAAAGAAAACTCCTTAAGAAAACTTGGCCTGTGCCATTATCTTTCCTGCAGTCCTTGCAGCAAACAAGAACTGGTGCTTTATGATGGCAGTGGTGGAAATGAGCCTCGCTCTGCTCCAATTAGCTGCATGGCCATGGATATATGATTTCACCTCTCCTGGCCTTAGGTTTCTTGAAAAATGAGGGGTTAGATTAAATCAATGTTCTTTTGATTAAAAATAAAAATATTGCTCTCTCCTCCACTCCTCCTCTCCTCTCTTAAGATTCCGATATATTTCCAGGGGATAATGATTGGATTGTGTGATCTCTGATGTCCCTCTCGGGTTTAACATTTAGTGATTCTGAGCAGATTCTGGGTTGGATATCAGTGGAACAAAGGCTGCCATCTCACTTTGCACATACATGCAGCTTGCTCCTTCTTAGCGCTGGGAGGGGACCTTCCTAAATTCATCCTCACAAACCTTAAGAGCCCTTGTCTCACAGCAGAACCTAGAAGTTCCATAGAAATGTAGATTCTTGGCCCCATCCCTAAGGGCTGTGTCAACTCTATGTTTTAAGAAGGCAGGTGATTAGGGCCTATAGGTGGCATGGTGGTTAAGGTGCTGAACTCACACATGGCCAACTGTTGTTCAAGTCCTGGAACTGGTGGCTTGCTTTCTCACTTTCTTTCTCGCTCTCTCTGGTGAGTGCATGTGCCCTATAGCAAATTAAAAAATAATAATAAATAAAATTAAAATAAATTTCTTGTAAAAAAGAAGGCAGATGGTATGGGTTGAGAAATGTTGCAGGCTACTGTTATTTACCCTGCAGGGGGCAGTATTATTGGGGTCTCACATAAGTCAATCAGTTAGTAGGTTGCTACCAGCATTTGTTTTTTTAACCAAACAGACTGGAGAAGGTAATATTAGGTTACTATGTGTACTGAGGTCCCTAATGTGGTAAAGGGAGAGACTGCCTCATAAAACGTCTGTGCCAATGTTGTATGTGTATACGAGGGGACTTCAGAAATGTTTGTGAAAACAGACTTAAGGTATGTGTTTACTTTGGTGCCGAAAAATTTTGAAATCCATGCAGTTTTTTTTTTTTGTTTTTTTCATAATGCACATTTTATTTTCCTTTTTTGTAAAAGTTTCTTTCTTCTAGGGGGGACGCACCCCCAATAAGATTTTCACACTGTGATTCACTATCAGCATTAGCCAACAAAGATCACAGGCGTGTGCACAGGTGTGTGCCTGCCATGCTCATTGTCTCATGCATTATAGGCTCCAAGACAGTCATCCACTCCCCTCTGTCTTTACTTACACAGAGAGGTGTACAAAAAAATACATAGGCTGATGCATAATAAAAGAGTTGTTTTACACTAGTATCACTTTACTATTCTTTTAATTTGCCATAGGGCACATTAAGAAACCAAGAAAGCACCCTCCAGAGGCAATGGCCACATGCAGTCTGCTCCCCTCCATTCTCCTCTCAGGGTTTTGAGCATACATGTACATGCTCCTTGCGTGTCCTTCAGGTTGGCAGGTTCATACCAAACTAAGAAGGTAGCCATGTGGGATCCAGTGGCCTTAACCACCATGCTGCCTGCTTGCCCCATTTATTTTATTTTTTTAAGTTTATTTATTTTATTCGTAGTAGCATGCACATTTGTGTGAGGGGGGCGGGGCAAGAAAGAGAAGCACCCTAACTGGTCACATTGCAGTGCCCTTCCTTTGGCCTCTAGCTTGGCAGGATCTCTGGCCTTCATGAACATGCCTTGAACAAGGTGTGTTTTCAAGCCTCCCTGGGGAACCCAACCTGTGGTGAGCAATTTGCCTCCAGCACTGCAGTTCAGTTTGCTCCCAGCCCTGCTGCCAAGCTGGGCCTGGTATCACCTTCTGTAACTATTCAGATTGTGTCATATATATGAGACACAGAAACAAACCCAAATGTTACTTTTCAAATTGTAGTGATTCAAAAAATGTTCCCATTCATGTTTTACTTTGTTTCTCTGTAAATTACACTATCAGAAGGAAAAAAATGTATTATTTTTTAAAACTAAGGGGAAATTTGAAATGTTTGTTCAAGTTCCTGAAAGTCCTGATAATGCTTTGTTATCTAAGGGCTAATTTGGGAAACCTATAGTACTACAAGTCATTGTACATCTAAAATAAGTAACTTGAGTAAATTGGCTTGGGGTAGTTTTTGTTTTCTTTATTATAAATTTACTCATATAATTTTTCTAACTTAACATTTATTCTCTTTACAATGTTTTCAACAAGTACCAGTTAATGTGATGAAAGTGTATTTTAGAATGGGTGATTTCCACCCTGAGGACTTTGCAATCTCAGCAATAATTCTTTACTTGCAAATAATACACAGAGAAGATACAGACTGTGCTGTAGAAAGGCCTTAAAAAACAGCTGGGAGGAAGTTGTCAGCCCTGGAATCCTAACTCTTCCAGGGTGAGGCAGGAAATTCAGAACATTGCCAAGGTATCCTGAACTGTCATGATAAAAGTAATGTTTCACTTCCTTAGGAAGTTTTTTTTTTTTTTAACTTATTTTGAGTAAAAAGGAAGAATTTTCTGTCCTCTTGACAAGGCTGTGTGTTGAGAAAGAAAACTGGTGTGTATGTGGAAATTCCTCATTTGAGGCTCAGAGGAGGAGAAAAACACCTGCATTTAGAATCCAAGAGAATAATTAATTTTGCACCTGAAGTTGAGCAGGATATCAAGTCTACCATGGTCTAACAGGTGGTTGTTTGGGATGTAATTTGCTTATTATTTTGAATTTTCTTTTAAGGTAGGTTCAGAGCTATTATAGAGTCCATATATAAGTGCTATCTCGGGTGCTATCTCAATACACTTTAGCATTAGCCTGCTACTGAATTACTGAATTTTAGAGCTAGAAGAGTATAGAAATCACAGGTGGCATGGTGGTTAAGGCACTGGATGCCCACGTGGACAACCATGGTTCAAGTCTCATTAATATATATATTATTTATATATACATATAAAAAATGAGACTTGAACCATATACAGGTATATATATATACACACACACACATACACACACACACATATCTATATCTATATCTATATATATATATATATATATAAATGAGACTGCAGATACTGTGAATGCAGCTTTTCTGATTACTTGCTGAAACAAAAATGTCAGGGTACTAATAAAGTCTCAGTAGATCAAAGTCATTGTGTTGATTTCAGCTGTAATTTTCACTTTAAGAACACTCCAGTTTGGGACCAGCAGTTAGCTTAATGGCTATGTCGCTGGACTCCCACGTAGTCGACCGCGGTTCGCGTCCCGGACCCGGTGGCTTACAGCTCAGGCCGGGCGCGTGTGCATGCATGCCCAAGATCCCGAGAGGAGAATGGAGGAGAAGGGATTGCAGCGTGGCCATCCCCCTTGGGGGGTGATTTCTCGCTTTCTGTCTCTATGTCTCTCTCTGTCTGTCTGGCAAACGCACATGCCCTATAGCAAAAAAAAAGAAAAAGAAAAAGAAAAAACACTCCAGTTTCAGGAGCTCTGACTATTGCATTATTTTTGTTTTAAATATGTTCCTTTAGGCTTTAGTCGTAATTTTAGTATAGCTTATATATTTAGGATACCTTAGAATCCTCTGTGACAAAGTCAGAACAGTGCAGGGCTTAAGGGTGTAGGAAGACAATGCTGCAGTGTGTGATTTCTGCTGGTCCTCAGTTGTGCAGTGTCACAGAGATTGTCCTTCCTGGAGTCTGTGCATTTTAACCTGTTGCTCCACTTCTCTGGCCATTTTGCAGAGAGAGAAGAGTATTCAAAGAACCTGACTGGTGCTATCTCGATACACTTTAGCCTTAGCCTGCTACTGAATATTAGAGCTGGAAGGGAGTATAGAAATCACAGGTGACATGGTGGTTAAGGCACTGGATTCCCACTTGGACAACCATGGTTCAAGTCCCTAATCTAGCGGCTTGTCTTCTCACTTTTCTTCTCTCTCTCTGTCTCTCTCTGGTGAGCACACATGCCCTGTAGCAAATTTTAAAAATAATAAAGTCAAATAATTATAAAAGAAAAAAAAAAAGAAATCACCAGTCCAAACTGGAATTGAACAGTCCAGAGATAATCAGTAGTTATTTACTCATTCTAGTTCCTGGCTGAGATGGTATATATTTTTTTTTTTTTTTTTTTTTTAATGACGTACCTTCCTTTGATAGAGGGAAGGGAGGAATTTTGTTTCCCACAAGCCATCCTCTTCATTAATGTCTTTAAATTCTCTTTTCTCCTGTGAGATGGTGGCAATTTGTGATACCATGTCCATACTACACCTTGCTTTTTAGGTTCTTCTGCAACCTTTCTCATTTCCCTCCTCCCTCAAACATCAACTCTTGGAGTTTCCTCTGAGCCAGCGAGTTGAACATTTCCCTGACTTTCATGAAGAGTGAGCATCTCACATCTCGTCTTTATCTTTTGTTGATTTCTCCTCTCCTCTCCCTACTAGCACCCTTTCAGACTTTCCATTCCTTTTATTCTTAATGACTTGCTATTAACATTCAGCTCACTCAGCCATCCTCTCCCTCTGTGAAGCCTTCCTCAACCTTTGTGTCCCTTGCCCTTTCATCCTCCCTGCTCCCTATCTCCCCTTGGTCAAACTATTATTTTTAGAAACTATGCCATACCACACCATTATATGTAGTGCAATTAAGGGTAGCTAAGGCTAGGAACCCACTGTTAAAAGCTTTTCCTTCCTAATGGATATGTTCTCTGGGAAGGAGGTTTTGAAACCATTGCCTTAGGCCCTTCACTTTCTTGTCCCTCCAGTTTTCTGGTGAATAACTTACATTTAATGTCTTCAGTCTGGTATCTTCATGTTGGTCTTTAACTATTTCACATACTGTCCAACCCCTCCATGCACCCCCCTCTTACCCCCAATTTGTCAGTACTGTTCCAAGACAAGAAGAAATAAATAGCACAAGAATCCTGGTGTGTTTTCTGGTCCAAAGTTCTGAGTACGCAGCTTGGGGAGTTAGGAGTTCTCAGAAGAACCTTTGTAGGGAACAGAAAAATTGGACTGGTTTTTTTATGCAGGAACATGGGACCCACCATTAAAGGATATCTGAATGATTAGGAATCTAATTTCCTGGTGGGATCTGGAAGGGAAATTTGACCTTAGAAACCAAGCATTATACTAGACGTGTGTTTTCCACAGCAGATTAGTGTCCCTCGCTTACGCTTTCTTCTTCCTGCCCACCCAAATCACTATCTCTACCCCAAAAAAAGTGTTCAAACTGTTTGAATCCCTAAGCATTTTTCCTTCTGTTTAAGCTCTTTCATTTCTGTGTGATGATTCTTGTCTATTCAGTCATGTAGTATTCCATAATGCAAGTCTTAACTTTGTTTCTTTTATCAGAGGTCTATGAAAGTGATAGTAATTTAGGTAAAGGGATTTCTATGTGGGAATGTCAATTTTACATGAAAGGATCAGTTTTGATAGATACATCAGAGAATTAATTGTGAAGCCTACTGAACATTTATTTTTAGATTTTATTTGAATAGCTAATGTAATATGGACCCCACTCTTTTGACAGACTTAATGCAACAAAAAAAATTTATGATCTGTTTCTCAGCTTTATAGTCTTAAAGCTGCTGTTTGTTTCTTAACAAGGGACAGTGAAGGTATGAGAACTTGTTTCATAAATTCATTGGGAATAGTGATTTGCACCTTGATACCCTCGTATCAAATGAGATTAGTGGATATTTCTCTCATTCCATAATATGGATAACTACGACACTGTGTAAAGGGGGACTATTCTTTATTAATCTAGGTGCTGCCCTTTAATATCCTGACTTTGGGCATTCCTTCCCTGACCTACCCTGAAAAGCAACTGCTTCCTGACCAGTTTCTTAACTCTCACTTTACTAATTCATCTCCCACTTCTGCCCTTTTTTTTTTTTTTTTTTTTCCCTAGGCCAGAAATTCTTTCCTAGCCATCATCCCTAGCTTTCATTCAGCCATTTGGAAGGCTAAAAGGAAACAAACAAAACTCCTGACCATGGCTAAATTGGCCCATTTGAGCATTTCCCTTTATCCCCAAGCTCCCAGCTTAATAATACCCTCATATTATATATATTTTTAATATCTTGAAGACATATGGAGAGGGGCCAGCAGATGACATGGAGGTTAAGGGTGCTGGACTCCCACATGACTGACCATGGTTCAAGTCCCAGACCTGGTGGCAGCTTGCTTTCTCACTTTCCTTCTCTCTCTCTTTCTCTCTGTTCTTCTCTGATAAAATCAAAATAAGTAAATAAATACATTTTTTAAAAAGCTAAATAAACTAATTCTTTAAAAAAACATATAGAGAGTAATCAGTATATGGAAATTAGCATAGTATATATAATGTCATCACATAGTATACTCCATTACATGAATTACCAGTGAAAATGACAATGTTCTCTAATTTCTCTGTGCTCTGAGAAGCAACAGTAGTGATGCTTTTGCTTCTCGGTAAAGGAAATTATTGATGTGTTAAACCTGCCTGCTGTTGGGGTCATGGTGGTGGTCGCCATGGTGGTGGTCGCCATGGTGGTGGTCACCGTGGTGGTGGTTGCCGTGGTGGTCGCCGTGGTGGTGGTCGCCGTGGTGGTGGTCACCGTGGTGGTGGTTGCCATGGTGGTGACATATCGGAACAGGGGATATATAATCCCCCAGCATATAGGACTAAGGGATCATAGCCTTTGTAAACTGAGGATGGTGGCTTTAAAGAAGACTTGAGAGAGATTAGAAGGCAGGTCTAAGTTTCCTTTCCTTTCAAAATACAATAGAATTCTTAGCGAAGTTGCTAAGTAAGGGGGTAAAAAAGGAGGACAGCGTCAGCTATAGGGTTGGTCAGATCACTATTCCTTAGCCTTTAGTAATAGGAAGGAAATGAGACAATAGAATTCAAAACGATAGACCTTCATTTTTAAATCATCCATGCTAAATAGAAATCTACAACAATGTACATGATTACCACCCCATTTTAGTTCACAGTGGTTAATTATGACCTTTTTTGTGAAGTCCCTTTGCACTTGGTGTTTGTATAGAAGAGACGACATGTTTGATATGGTGTTGGGTGGGAGGGTGACATGAGGAGAGGACAATGGAATTACCCTATGTATGTCAGTGGTCCTATCTTTCAGTGTAGGAGGCCCAGTGGGCTTTCCTGGCCGGATGGAGGCACCAGTGCTGTCTATGCAGGAAGTGCTCCCTGATTGTTATCCATAGAGGAAGTCCTTCACAGGAAGTGCTTTCTGAGTGTTGCCCACACAGGAAGTTCTTCTGAGTGTGAATGAGTTGCTTTTCCTGCTGGCGCTGGGACACTTGTGCAGGGAGTGCAGAGGATCTGATAATAAAGCCACCCATTTATTCACCACTGACTTTGTTTTTTATCAGTTTGGGCAGACTAATTAATCCCAGATAAATATTACCAAGAAAATGGGATTAGCCTGTTTCCTCTGCCCATGAAGAGAGAGAATGTAGCTGTTTACCTGACCTGAAAGGAGTAAAGTTAATTTGGAGAAGTTTGGGATAGAGGATAAGCTCTTTTGGGATGGGTCAGCACTTAGCTCTAGTTATCTAGTCACCAATTCCCTAATTAGATCCAATGCAGTAAACTAGCCCTGGCTTCATTCACAGAGGGTCTTTTGAAATTCCGTGGTGGCTTAAACTTTCTGAGAGACAAGATGCAAAAGTGCAACCAATGAGGAAGATGGAGCTTGATAAAATACTGTTCCTTTGTAAATTTTCTTTCTTTCTGTTTTATTTTGTTTGGTAAGTTTATCATTTGTGCTGCCAAGGCACATAGTCTAACTACAAAGTGTAATTACTTTAAATTTATCAGTGTTCTGAAGTCGTAGTTAAAGACTTGTATTTGCATTTCAATCTAGGCATGAGGGTTTAATTTTTCCCTGTTTAAGTAATGCCTTCCTAAAATGCTGACTCTGATGTTTAGTTGTAATACGCGACAGCTTTCCAAGGTTGTTGCAGGACTCATCCTTTAACGAAAAAAAATGTATAAAGTATAATTTTAAAAAAACAGTTTTTCTTTTTAAAGGTAAGTTTTTTTTTGGAAACACTATTAAAATACATAGCTGTCAGTGGTATTCAGTATCACATTTCCAAGAAGCTTGAATTCGATAGTTAGGCTACAGGTAGGATGGGGATGGAAAATGAGAGACTGCAGGAGGGCATCTGGGAGATAGAAGGTGTTTGGGGTACCATTTAGAGTACTGTTTGATGGTTCTGGCTCTGTCATTTAGCAAACTTGGCTGCTTCAAATTCTAGCCCCAACACCCACAAAAGGTGTGGCCTTGATGCATTACTTAGATTCTCTTGAGACTCAGTTTTCTAGTCTGCAAAGTGGGAGAACAATAATGTAGCTGTTTTGTTGGATTAAGTAAGATAGTGAATATAAAACTTACCCAGAGTCTGGTACATGGTAGACATCTGCTATGTGACAGTAATTATTATTCATACTATTATCATTAACACTAGCCCATTCCTAATATTTAGGAGTAAACAGCTTTCTTGTTTGAATTTTCTTCTTTAGTTTCAGTGAATTCTAAAAACTTAATGTTTCCAGGGGTCAGCAGTTGGCATAGTGGTTAAGGTGATAAGGTGCTGGACTACCATGTGACTTACCACGGTTTGAGTCCTTGACTCAGGGGCTTGAAAATCACGCCAGGTATGTATGCTTGCATGCCCAAAATACTGAGAGGAAAATGAAGAACAAGGCATTGTGGTGTGACCATTCCCGCCGCAGGGTGGTTTCTCATTTTTCCTCTCTTTGTCTCTTTCTGTCTCTGTATCTCTCTAGCAAGTGCATGTGCCCTATGAGAAAAACCTAAAAACAAAACGAAACTTAAATCTTTGCTCTAACATTATTTGCACCAGAAAATTTTAAAATGGACCATCTAGACAAAATCAGGGCTTCTCTCTTTCAGCTATCTTTGTATTCGGCTAGCTCTGAGAGAGAGTTAATGTTCAGATGAAATTTGAATTTGAACTAAGTTCTCTAAAGGGTTCACTAGAGGCTAGTAGTCCTCCTCTGGTACACTGAGGAGTCCCTGTCTCCTGTGTAGGATCAGATGGTAGAAGATTCCATTCCCTCATGGGGCAGATGAGAGAGAGCAGGGAGTCACAGGCCAGATGGGTTCTCACCTACTTCCCACAGTGAGAAAACATCACTACAATTAATATGAATGCATGTTGGACATACATTAAATTGGCTATGTAAATTCAGAAACACAAATCATAGCTCCACTTCTGCCAAAAATAAATACATAAATACAAACCTACTGCTTTAATGTCAAATGATCTCTGAATAAATCACACCCCCGAACATTTCCCTTCAACATGTAAGTTCAGGCCCAGCCCTCCCTGTCCCCCTGGGGTCGGAGCCGGTGCTGCCGTGGAATGCAGTCTGTGAACATCTGATGGTTCCTTTGCACCACGTTGATGGAATCCTCTAAGAGTGGGATGGACTTGACCCACAGCTCCTTTGCTACTTCTCCATATCTCCTCCCAGGCGAATGTGTCTTGTCCCTGGCAGCTGCACCCATCATACTGGGTGATGGTGTGGCTCATGTTGGGATGTTTTCTCTGACACTGATCAAAGGAGATCGAAGAGAAAATTCAGTCTTGTCCAGTTCTCTGGACAGCTACAATTTCTCTGTGTCAGTCAAAGGCTTGGGATAGGCAAATGTGTGTTATTTCCAGCACCTCAGTTCTTACTGATTTGAGAAACAGGGGAGGGCTGGGTACGCACAGGTAATAAGTTGCCTCAGAAATGGAACCTGGACTCTGTATGACATGGTCTGAGGTGCCACATGTGACAAGCCAAAGACAGGGTTTAGTCTTGGTTTTATTTCTAGAAAGCAGAGTCTTCAGCCCTCAGAGGAAAACCAGCAGTGAAGGGAAAGGATATGAGTCCAACTGCTTATTAAGGACAGAAGTCAGATCGATTAGATAAGATGTGATCTCAGGCAGGTTTTGTTTGGGGGTTAAACAGTCTGATGTTCCCTGTTTTAAGTTCAGCCTTCTGTAGGTAGCATTTCTGCATTGACTACAGTTAACACTTTTTGCTGTTCTCCTTCTTAAAGAAAACCCCATTAGATAAAGTAGTGTTTGCACTCAGATAATTTCTTAGCAAGGCCCCTGGGCAGTGGGAAGAAGAATCTGGAAGGTATAGGACCAGAAGATGTGATTGTGTATCTAAATTAATGAGATCCCATTGTGTTGGGATATTGCGGAACTGGGATGATCATGGCAGAACTGAATACAGAACCAGGGATCTGTGGTGGGTAGCTGAGCTTTCTGATGAGGTAAAGGGGGATACATTTATTTCAAAGGGTCGGCTTTCCAAACTTTCCACTGTGGAATTTAATTTGGTTTCCATATGCCTAATATTCTTGTTTATAGGTGTAAAGACTTGAAATTTTTGTTGCAGTCTAGTGACTAAATTCAAATGTTCAAACTGCTAATAGAAGCGATATGCTTGGGTTTAGTATATTTGTTATTTAGAAGCTGTGAGGAAGAGAAAAAAAATTTCTGTCCAGGTGTGAAATTACTGAGCACTCACTGGGAGGACACTTTGGGTTGTGCTCACTTCCATCTCAAGCTGAACCATTTAACTTCCTCCTAAGTCATGTGTGTGGCGTAAGGTCAGAGAACTGTGGGGTTTTTTCGATTGGCTCACAGAGAATTATCTGGTGTGAGTACAATTTCAGACATTCTTCCTAGGTGGCTGCTGACTGTCAAACCACACTGAGCCCTTGGCTGCAGGCTTTGCAAGAGTTGTGGTGTTTGCCATGAGGCTTGGGAAGATTTCCAGCTACCATACTCACAAGGGTTAAATTTCACAGATTTAGCCAGAGCAAAGGGCAGCATGCCTGTGAATCTTATCCACATGCCTCAATGAAGCATGTGCCTGTCTTTGAACGAGGTGAAGTCCTTACTTCATGATGTGGATTAAATTCTTAACTTTCTTATACTTGAAGAGTATTCTCATTTGAAGAGTTGTCTTAATAAAATAATCAGCAACTTTCAATCAAATGTTCTTCAGCATTTGAAAACCTTTTCAAAAGTCTAGTGATTTCTTAATTAGTGTATATTAAGACAGTATTATCATATAACTTCATGCAAGTCATTTCGGAGTCTTAGTGATACATTCTTTAAACTGTATGAATAAGTTAATCTTTTATAAATTGAGTTGCATTTAAAGCGTACATAGAGAATTTTCTACTGAGCAAAATCCTATTATTAATTTCATGTTAAAGGAAAGAGCATTTTGGTAGACTGAACAGATCTTTTTTAATGGTGTAAATTAAAGTCTATACATCAAAGTATCTGAAGATGACTTGTCTTTAAACCTTGGAAACTTCATTTTTATTTTGGAGACTATCTAGCCTCTGAATCAATCTCTAATGTTCTAATGCTCCTGTTCTTTGTTTTCCAGCAGTCTCTGGTCCCAACGCACCCCATGGCCCCTCCCAGTCCCAGCACCACCAGCAGTAATAACAACAGTAGCAGCAGCAGCAACTCAGGATGGGATCAGCTAAGCAAAACGAACCTCTACATCCGAGGCCTGCCTCCCAACACCACCGACCAGGACCTGGTGAAACTCTGTCAACCGTAAGTAGTGTTGTTCTTATTTTAGCTGCTGCATATTTCCTTGATCATTGTACTGAGTGATGTAAGTTGTGTTATAAGAGAGATTAAGGACAACTCTGTGGACCCATTAGAATGGGTTTCCAAGGTTTTAGTCCTTAGACGCTTATTCAGTCAGTATTAACAACAGCAGAATGCCTATATAATAAAATAAATTGTAGCATTTTCTCAATAGGATTTGGACTGTATTGGCAGATGAGAAGTAAAATAGGAATTAAAAGATACATATGTGTAAATCCTTCTGAGGAGTGTTCTTTTATTTTTTCGAGTTTATTGATTGGTTTCATGAGTGTGTGAGAGAGAGATAAAGCAACCCACCAGGGTCTTGGTGCCATAGTCTACCCCCAACCCCCATGAGCTCAGAGCATGTGGACACACAGGCACGTAGTGCATTGAGGGAGGTCTCTGAGTGAGATCTGGCAACCTTCCCATGTGGCAACCAACACTCACAGAGTGTTGCATTGTACTGCTGCACTATCATCTGGCCCTAGGTGAGTTCATTTTTTATGGAAGCACCTCTGGAGACCAGTCCATTCCATGAAAGAGACTTTATCGTTGTTTGTCAGAAAGGTAGTTAACCATCTAACCTCATCCTAAATGTATATTAAGATGTCTATTGCACCTGGGACAATATAGTCTGTCTTTATGTGTACCTGTAGTTTTCAGCCCATTCGCACTCTTCTCTTTGGGAATGAGGATTCACTTCCACCCTTTCTGAGTCTTTGAAGAAATGTGAATAAGATTCCAAAGTGAATTTGCATTATATGGTAATGTTGTTGATGAATAGAATATAAATGTGCTACTTTGCTGCAATTACATTAACTGACTAAGTAAGAAAGCACTAATTGAAACCAAGGAGCCAGAAGCACTGTATAGTGCAAAGATCATTATGTAAAGACTAAAAGCATCGAATTGCACTGAGCTTTACAAACCTCCACATACGACAGCATCTTTTATTTATTCTAAGGCAATAATGGCCCCTTACAAAAGGAATTTCACCTAACTGTAGAAGAAAACCATTAGAAAATATTTCTATTCCCTGAAAGATATTCCAATTTC
Organism: Tupaia belangeri chinensis; assembly: GCF_000334495.1. Classification (NCBI taxonomy): domain Eukaryota; kingdom Metazoa; phylum Chordata; class Mammalia; order Scandentia; family Tupaiidae; genus Tupaia; species Tupaia belangeri. Next base: position 2,682,068 of record NW_006160198.1, read on the forward strand.
AAAAGATATGACTGATATATTTCATTTTTCTTGCTGTCCTGGGTAAAATCCAAATTCATGACTTCATATTTTTTTAAGGAAAAAAAAAATCAAATCAAAACTATCCCAGGCAGTATTTCCAAAGTAGAATTACAAGTAACATCTGGCCTTCCCTGAGTGAGCTGTGGTGGCTGTTTTACTTTGACTTGTTTTGAGGGAGGAGGGATGGGACAGTGAGTGGTGGCTCTTTAGGATATGGAGATCTTTCTAGAAGTCCTTCACTCTTTAGTCTCACTCCTTACCCTTTTGGATCAGCCCTCTTGGACTTTGACCTCAGCCTGTGGCTTCCAGGGCAGTGAAATAACGCCCTCTAAGAGGGACTACTCTGTCTATGGGTTTGTCATGCCTGGCTGGAGACAGAGGGAACTCTGCCAGGTGCGCCCTGCCCTATTGCAGCTGCTCAAGACCACAAATAGGCCTTTTGCTCTCGTGTCTGCAGCTGGCCTTTCATTGTCGTCTTCTTATGCTTTCGCAGCATAATTACAGGTAGATAGAGCGCCATAAAGTCTAAGGAACTAAAAATATAACTTTGTAGGAAAGTAAAAATGAAACTCATCCTCTAATGCTTGAGGTGTAAGAGAAAGGGAGAGGATTTCAAAAGAAAAATCATTTCTCAGCTAGTCTTGAATTACATAATGTGAGTTTTGACAACAAGGAGACAGTTAAATAACCATAAAATAATAGTCATGTGATGCTTTGTATATGCAGTAAATCCATACTTGAAAAATTGAGCTAGTCATTTATTTAATTGAATCAAATTACTCTGCAAATGTAGAAGAGGATTTTATAATTTTTCCTCAAATATTCTTTTTTTGTTGTTGATCTCATTGATGTATTTGGATGTTCCTAAAGTGTGCAAACGTTGCTCTCTTTGCTGTTATCAATAGTAGCAATAACTGTTTGCCATCCTCACTATCTCCTGTCATTTGCAAAGGAGGGCTCTTGCAAAACTTTAGGTTTGATATTTAACCCTAATGATGGTTTATGTAGATACATATCATACATAAGCAAGACATAATAATAGAGGACTCTATCTCAGAATCTGCTGGGAGCTTCATTCCATTTAACACAGATAATCTAGTAAATACTGGATTTAACTTTCTGAGAATTTTGTGTCTTATATGGTAGAGAAGCAAAAAGGGCACTCCTGTTCTGGAGTTAATTGTTTCTAATAAAGAATAACTAGTTGGGGACATGGAAGTGACAAAAACCTTATGGGAAAGTGACTCATCCTAGAGCTTTAAAAACGCATTGAATGTAATTAGAGATTTTAGGAAAGTGAGTATCAGAAACTTTTCAGAAAAGGTAGGTGCAAATCTATAGCTCTAAAAAAGAAGAAAGAACTCAAAATTTAACATTGTAATTACACTAACTTGATGGGGCTGAACTGAGGAGGGGGCAGCAGTTGAAACAAATGATTTGGGCTCTCCAGGGAGCTTGGATATTTTAAGGCTTAACAAATACAAAGATGGGAAATGCTACCTGGGAATGTTTATTGCCCAGTTCTGTGCAAACAATGCATGATGTGTCAAGGCAAGTATGATATGAAGATTTTAGAACTGGAGAGGAAAACAAAAACATATTTTTTAAAAGCTACGTTTGGAATAGAAAGAACAAATCCTAAACTATTGGGTCACAGGGAAAGTCATGACACATTTTCGCATCGAAAACATAGAAAAATAAGTCGTGACTGTTCTGATGACCCGATATTAGAAGAAGCTTAAATTGTAGTTAGTTCTACATTTAAAACTAAGGAAGAAAAACCTTCTGATTTTGAAAGCTGGAAAAGCCAAGAAAAGTAGGTTGTGATAACATAGCCTCTGATCTCTTTTTGAAGCTCTTTTTGGTACTCACAGAAGATGAGTTTCAGCCTCTTGGGTAGCTTAAAGGTTGGCATTGAGATATGAAAAGGTCTTAGTGTACCAACAACTTACTTTAGACTTTTTATTTTTTAATTGCCATGAGGACACATATCACCAGAGAGAGACCAAGAAATAGGAAAGGAGAGAGCAACTCCTTGAAGCATGATCATACTACAATCCCTCCTCCTTCATTTCTTCATCCTATTAGGATTTGGGGCATGCACACACAGGTGCCTGGTGTGTTTTTCAATCCACTGGGGCCAGGATGCAAACCAGGTACAATCACCCATAAGGGATTAGGCCCCCTTAACCACTAGGATATGGGGCCAGCAAACCAATCACTTATTTTAGATGATTAACAGGTCCAGGGCATGGTGGTTGATTGGAGCCCATAAGGCTGATTGAGCAGTTCAAGTCCTCTACCCAGTAGCTTGAGAAACATATGTGATATATATGTGTGCATGCTCAAAAGTTCCAAGAACGGATTGAAGGCCACCCTACCTGGGATATGCTTTCTTAAACCCCTCCCACCTCTGGCAAGCACATGCACCCTATAGCAAGTGAATGAATGAATGAATGAATAAATGAAGAACAGCCTACTATAGTAAAACAAAATGAGATGTCTCTACTCGCCCCACCTTCTGCAACATTTTTTTTTATTCCTAAGTCAGTCCTTGATCAACTAGTCTTTTTTCTTTCTTCCAGTAGATATCTAATTTGTTTTGAAGTGTAGTAAAATGTAGGATTTTAATATAATATGCAAATTAATATAATATGCAAAATTAAATCTGCCTTATAATAGGGTAGGCTGTTATTTTATTTTTTTTTTTGGAGAGGTTTTCGCTATAGGGCGCGTGCGCTCGCCAGACAGACAGAGAGAGACATAGAGACAGAAAGCGAAAAATCACCCCCCAGGGGGGATGGTCACGCCGCAATCCCTTCTCCTCCATTCTCCTCTCGGGATCTTGGGCACGCACGCACACGCGCCCGGCGTGAGATTTAAGCCACCGGGTCCGAGACGCGAACCGCGGTCGACTACGTGGGAGTCCAGCGACATAGCCATTACGCTAACTGCTGGTTCCCCGGGTAGGCTGTTATTAATGAAAAGGAACTATTTTAAAAATATATAATGTAAAATACATTTTACATTAAAATATAATGTAATAAAATGTAATGTTTTCCTATCCCTTTGTTTTCTGTTCTCTGTAAGTCTTCCTAATTCTTTTGAATGCAATACAGACCTTAAAAGGTGAAACAGAAAAATAAGACAGGTCAACAGAAGTAAACATAATCAACCATAATTTAAGACAAATGGTATCTATTATCAGCATGGTTGTCTCTGAGAATCTAGAGGAAGGCTGCAGTCACCTTCATGTGAGGTGACCAGGGTAGGAGGTGACATTTCAGCCTTGAAGGACAAGAAAATTTTCATGAGGGATGGAGACAATAGTGTCCTCTAGGCCTCAAAGAGAGCCCTAGATTGCTAGTGCTTGGGTGTTTAAAAATGCACAGAGAGGGAACCAGCAGTTAGCGTAATGGATATGTCGCTGGACTCCCACGTAGTCGACCACGGTTCGCGTCCCGGACCCGGTGGCTTAGAACTCACGCTGGGGTTGCGTATGTGTGTGTGCCCAAGATCCCGAGAGGAGAATGGAGGAGAAGGGATTGCGGCGTGACCATCCCCCCGGGGGGTGATTTCTCGCTTTCTGTCTCTATGTCTCTCTCTGTCTGTCTGGCGAGCGCATGCACCCTATAGTGGACCTCTCCAAAAAAAAATGCACAGAGAAGGTTTCCTGGTGTGAAGCTGGAGGCCATAGGTCTACCAGACTCAGCAGGAGTTAGCTGGTCAGGGCTCCATGGAATGTCTGGGGTAAAGGAAAATGAGCCCAGAGACCAGGTACGGGCATATTGTTAACACCTAAAAGAAGACTCTATAAAGGGCAGGGTTTATTATTTAGTTACTGAGGAAGAATTAGCCATTGGAGTAGAGAGAATCATAGTTCAGTTTCAATCTTTCTCTTTCTCACTCACTCACTCACTCAGGCAGTAATTCTGACAACAGTAGGAAGGCTGACTTGGAGAAGGAGAGGACTCTCCTAGATTTGGGATGATGCAGCCCTGACCCAGGACGATGATAGGAACAGGAAGGGGAGAGCATGTGGGGATGTTGGTGGGGAGTGGTGTTTTAGAGATGGAAACATTGACGTTCAAGCGTGATTTAAAATAACTTTAAACATTAGCTCTGAATAAAGAGAAAACTTGAGTTGTGTTAACTGAGAGTGAGCACAGGAGAGATGTCGACCCATGGGGTTCTCAGATGCTAAACTCCACTCTCCTAGTGTTCCCCCGATGTGGCCATGCTTCTATTCATGTTATTCATGAATAGGACCCAGAAAGCAGAATGTTTTTTGGAAACCAGTAGTCTATTCATTAAATACTGATTTGAAAAGAATTGTTAAGTTCTGATTGTTAGGGAAATCAAAAAAGTAGAGTAACTAATAGGAAAATAGACACTGAAATGGTTACATTCTTCTCTATATACCTCCATTTATCCCTGCAACTCTAAGACTTCCTTTTCTTCTTTAGGTTTTTGCCATTTGGCATGTGTGCTTGCCAGAGAGAAGGAAAGTGAGAAATCACCACTGGGGGGTGTGGGTGTGGGTGTGGGTTGTCATGCCACAATCCATTCTCCATTCTCTTGGGATTTGGGGCATGCATGAACATGTAACCAGTGTGAATTTCTTTTCTTTTTAAAAATTTAATGTTATTTATTTATTTTATTGATCATTATTACTATTGTTTTAAAGTTTGCTATGGGCACATGTGTTCACCAGAGACAGATAGAGAGGGAAAGTGAGAAAGGAAGCCACCAGTTCCGGGTCTCAAACTGTGGTCAGCCTTGTGGGAATCCAATGCCTTGACTGCCACGCCACCTTCGGGCCCCTTAATTTCTTAAGCAATCTATCTGCTGAAAGGTTTTTTCCTTCTAACCTAGAATTAAATGATCATCCCTTTCCTTCCAAAATTATTAGGCTACCTTTATAGTAAAATATGAAAATGAAGGCAGTCTAATAACATGAATAAGTTTTTTATACTTAAGTAACCAGCTTTTATCCTATTGTGAAGTTACTTTCAACATTTACTCTGAAAGTAGCAATAGAGTCCGCCAAACATAGTATTTTAAATTCCTCAGGTAAAACAAGAAGCCCTTTGGAATTGATAGAAATTACATAAAACAGGAAGAAACTTACGTTCAAAACAAAACAATGAAGTAGGAAAATTATTCCACTCCAAAGGACCCAGTTCTCACTTGTACATTGAAGAGAAAATTTTGAGTCAGGTGACCTAAGGTTAGATGACTTGTCCAAGAAGCCTGAAAGTACTCTTAGTTGTCTGATTTAGTCTGGGGGGTTGGGGGAAGAGCTCACACTCCATATATATTCCACACAGGAATATTCAGATAACTATACAGACACGATAGACATAAACCAAAATTTTTATTGCCTGTATTCATCATCATTCTAAAGTGGGGCCTCTGAGTCTTATAAATCCAAAGCTTTTGATGTAGAGTTAAATTAGAAGCTAATATAAAGAAATGGTCTCTCTTTAAGGTATGATTTACCCTTCAAGTGTTGGCTTCGAGACAAACTGTAGCAGTGTGTATTGTTGCTGCTGGTGGTTATGACAAGAGCTATGTGTTTAACTCAAAGGTACCAACAAAGAAAGACCAGCAGGTCATTTTTTTCTTTGGTATCCTTTAGATCTTAGGTAATTGAGATTTGGGCACACTGAGTTATATTTCATGAGAGGTCTTCAGAAAGTGTATGGAAATGCTTATTATGAAAAAACTATGCATGGATTTCAAAACAAAAAAAATTTGTACCAACATAATTTTGAACTTTAACTCCACTTTGCCCTACAAACTGTTTGAAGTGCTCTCATATCATATTGAGGCCATTTTAATATTTCAGTTGTTTAAATTACATTTTGCAAGGGTACTAAAAACTGTATTTAATAATTTCTATTTCTTAGATTTCTTTTAAGACAGAGAGAGAAAAAGAAAATTTAACAGAAATATAGAACAGTGAAATATAGTTTCTGTCTCTTTCAAAAAGAAATAGTCTTTATGGACTTGCAAAGGTTTTTCTCTTTCTTTCTGTTTTTTTTTTTTTTTTTGGGGTGGGGGTGTGTGTGTGTGTGTGTGTGTGTGTGTTGTTTTTTTGTTTTGAGAAGTTTTTGCTATAGGGGGCATGCACTTGCCAGAAAAACAGAGACAGAAAGCGAGAGATCATCCCCTAGGGTGAATGACCATGCCACAATCGCTTCTCCTCCATTCTCCTCTTGGGATCTTGGGCACACATGCTCACATGCCCTGCGTGAGTTTAAGCTACCAGATCTGGGATTCGAACCCCAGTCAACTACATGGGAGTCCAGCAACGTAGCCATTATACCATCTGCTGGTCCTCCGCAAAGGTTGTTTTAATCTTCTCCAAAAACAAAGTTGTGTGAAGGTGATGATTATAAAATGCATGTGATTTTTGTGTCTATCACTTTTGTATAGCTTCTAGCACATTTGCAGATTTTGTTGTATAAATAATAAGATTTCTTTTTTAAGTTCCAAATGTTCCCATTTCATGAAATATCTAACTTTTATCCTCTTAAGAGATCTTTATGATTGATCTAGAAGGTTCTCACTATATTAAATATTATAGCAATATTTTCTGAAACTTGGCTTGTTCCTGTTATTGCCAGAATAATAGGATGACACATAATAAGTAGCTCAATGAGAGCATAGACTAAAGAACTTAAGCATTTTGCTAAAAAGTGTGATCGAAAATGTGAAATTTGCAGACTTTGTCTCATCTTCTTAAAAAGGAATGCTAATCTAATGGGCCAAAATGTTGAGTCACTACTTGTAATTTAACTCTCTCATCATGGACTCTCTCATCTCAGTAAGGTTCCATATAGTCAAAGACTTGACATACAGTGCATTTGAGACTGAGCAGAATACATAATCTCTATTATCTTTTTTTTTTGTGCTAAAAAATGGATGTAAAAGCAGACTTGAGCACCTAGGAGCAATAATTTATTTAATCATCTTTCCATTCATTTCTTGGGTAAGTCATTCAGAACCATTTTCTTGTTCATATTAGTTGCTTTTTTTTCCTTCCTGGTATGGAAGAATCTAAGTCTTAAAGAAATACTTTTTAGAGCCAGCCCCATAGCTTAGTGTTTTAGGGGGCTGGATCCCACATGATCTATCACAGTTCCAATCCCTGGTGACTTGAAAAACATGCCGAGGGCATATATGCGTGTGCTCCAAAACCTGACAGGACAGAGAAACAAGGAAGGGATCATGCTGTGACTACACCACACTGGGAGGTGCTTCCTCTCTTTCTCTCTCTCTCTCTTTCTCTCTCTCTCTCTCTCTCTCTCTGTCTGTCTCTGGTAAGTGCACACATCTACTGGCAACTAAAAAAAAAGGAAGAAAGGAAGGAAAGAAAGGAAAAAAAAATCTTTATGTACCATAGGCATAATATAAAGACTGGGAAGTTCCAAAGTTTCACCAAAATAACTTCAGCATTAAAAAAAAATGCCCTATTAAATAACTGCTTTTCAAGAGAATCATCTCACTTAGACATCTATTTGCTCTTTTTTTTTTCTTTTGTCATTAGAATTATCAGATGATTTTTGTTTTCAGGGTGTGGGCAATATTTTTTTTTAAATCAACATATTATTTAATCCTTTCTTTGTTTCATTTATTTATTTATTTATTTATTTTTAAGAGGTTTTTGCTACAGGGCTTGTACGCCTGCCGGAAAGACAGAGAGAAACAGAAAGTGAGAAATCACTGCCTGGGGGATGGCCACGCCGCAATCCCTTCTCCTCCATTCTCCTCTTGGGATCTTGGGCACGCACGCACACGCAGCCGGCGTGAGTTTAAGCCATTGGGTCCAGGACTCGAACCACAGTTGACTACATGGGAGTCCAGCAACATGCAGTTAGCTGTCATGCTAACTACTGGTCCCTTTAATCCTTTCTTGAGAATTGCTTCACTACACAGTTGGAGCAGACTTTACTGAAATGTAGACCCTAGGTGATGAGCTACATTCTTCACTGGCTCCAGGACCTGTTTCCCTCTGCTAAGTGTAACTGCAATCTGAATATGTGCTGTTTAGCAAAATTAAAAATAACTGCAGGTCAGGGACTTTCAGCATCATCAATCTTTAAATATTAATTATTGAGCCTTTAAATATTAATTATTACCAAGTACCTACTGTGTACATGCATTTGATATTTTGACAGAAAAATCTCAACTATGTCTATATTCTAATTTGTCCCCTATGAAAAGTCTGCAGGTGACATGGATACTTAGAGGCTTAGCCAACTCCCCCCATCAGTCATTTGACTTTCCCTCTAGGGTGGTTTGGGTTTTTTTAAAAGGTCTTTGCAGTAGGGCTTGTATACTCACTGGAGAGGAAAGAGATAGAGACAGTGAGAGAAATCATCCCCCAGGGGATGGCCATGCAACAGTTCATTCTTCTCCTGGGATTTTGGGCATGCACATATATGTGCCTGGCATGATTTTTAAGCCACCAGGTTGGCCATGTGGGAATTCAGTGCCTTAACCATTATGCCACCTGCTGGTCCCAAGGATGTCTTTTTTTTTTTTTTTTTTTTTTTTTTTTTTTATAGTCATGATAAAGAGCCATCCTTCTCTTAAGGACCAAATCCTGTACAAACCATTGGCAAACCGATAGAATATTAGTCTTACTAGAAATTAATAGAGAAGACAGTACAGAAAATAATGATAACCACAAGAATTTTCAAAAAATCCTCCTCTCCTTCTCTGTGAATACAAATGGTATTTATTTTATATCTATAACTTATTCCTTTTTAAAAAATGCTTTTAATTTATTTATTTCTTCCATGAAAAAAAGAGAGAGAGACAGGAAGACAGGCACCCCCTAGGAGGGTCTTCATACCAGGATCCACCTCCATCCTCAGCTAGCCAGATCATGGGCACACACTGGCATGCTGGGGAAGGTTCCAGGACATGAATGAAGGACTTTCCCAAGTGGACCCAGTTGTTGTACCAGGGCATCGCCATGTGGTCTCTCTACCTTGTTCCATAATAGGAACCTTGGATTTCTGTAGATGTGGCCAAGGGGGTCTTTAACTATCGTTTGAATGCAGAGCTTAGTGTGATCAGGAATAAAAACCTCTGAAACCTTTATTTGGCAGTTGTGTTTGGTTTTATTTAAAATATCTTTATTAGGTTACCATCAATCTCAGAAATTTTCAACCTGTCTCTTTACCTTTCTTTTATCTTCAGTGTATAATAAATATGTGGGAAAAATCCTGTGTAATATGTGAACACCTAAACAGTACTAGCAGCTAACATTTTCTAATGCTTTCTGTATGCCAGCAACTAGACCAAGTGTTTATTATTTAATCTTTGGGACAATTTTAGAAGCAGTGTTGTTATCCCCATTTTAAAGATGAGGTTGAGAGAAGTTTCATTTTCGTATTACTTGGGATAATCCAACTGATCATGCTGGAGCCAGAGCTGAAGCCTGGACGGTTCAGTTCCAGAGCCTGTTCCCGGAATTGCTGTGCTTTCTCTGCCTCCCCAAATACACTCTTAATGCCAGCTCATTCTCTTTATCCACCCCTCATCAGAGCCCATGTTCCCATTTACCACCGCTACAAAGAGACACTCCTCCAAAACCCTAAAAGAGAGATTCAGACATGATAGATTTATCAAGATTTTGTTAGAAAAAATCAGCTTTCCTAAAGCTCACCTGAATAGCCAACAGAATCAAAAGCTCAAAATACAGGCAGGAAGACAGAGGAGGAACTCTCTGACTTGCCATCTGCTTAGTAATCCCATTTAGTGTAACTGGTCATGTGAAACCCAGCTCCTGGTTAGTTGTCTGTGTGCAGCTACCCAGGATGACACAGCACCGAAGAGACATCATTTGTCATTTGCTTGATGACTGAGAGAGTTAAGAAATATTCTTTCAGGCCTCAGTGTCTAACAAATCCTTCTAGTTCTCTAGAAAATCATAGTCATAGAAGAGCATTATAAATTTCACTACAGGTATAAATCTGATTAAGACAGAAGACCAAGCCATTTTTTGAGAGAAGTGAGTGATGAGTCCCATTTTTATGTAATTTAACAAATATTTATCAAGTGTCATGACAATGATTTTGCTAGATGTTATCCCAAGACACATTTCCTTGTATAGAAAGTGAGTTTCACTTGTAATATAGTATAGATCAGAATGTGAGAGATAGAAGGAACAACCAAGATTACAAAGTAGGGAGTGATTGCATGTGACCAGGGGCATCAAGCAAAGCTTGACCTTTGAATGGGTCTTCAGAAAGGAGTGGACAGTGCAAGCACAGGACTGAAGACAGGACTAGTATGGCTGCCTGCCCTCTCTGGTATTTTCTGGGGCCATACTAGGAGAGGTGAGCGGGGATCTTTTAACACCAGAGGAAGACCTGGACTTCACTGAGAAGGCAGTGATGGTATAAAGTGCTTCAGGGTTTGCCTCAATGGAATGTGGGATATAGAGGGTGGGTGTGGGGAGGAAGGTGATTCACACATGAGTGTAAGCCTTGAGTCTGTACAACTGGGAGTTTGGTATCATTAACAGATACAAAGATTAGAAGGAAGAGATTGTTTTTGTTCTTGCCTGGAAACTCCCATCCACTCTCAGGAAAAACTTCAAATTGAGTGCCTGCTGGCTTTATGGGTTTGTATACTTTGGTGTGGCTATTGAATGGAAAGAAGTAATGCAGCAATTCCAAACTGGTGATTTTCAATGCAGAAAAGAGTCTACTAATCAAACATGTTTGTCAGCTGGACCAGGCCGTCTACTCCTTTGTTAGTCACTGGCCATTTACAGTGTATTAAAAACTTTTGAGTCGAGATAGTCTTTAGGGTTAACAATAAGATCTCTGTATTTCTCTAACACGTAATCATTTTCTTAAAATTTTATAGTTTAGTTTCAAGGTTTAAACTTTTGGAAGTTATTTGTGTAATGAAGTACTTTGTAGTTCTCTTGATTAGGATTATTAGGCTTCAGATTTGATGTTTTCAAGAAGAGATTTTATAAGAGAGCCATGGATGGAGTGGGAAGAAGGGCCAGTGAGTTTCCATAAGTGGGGTATTTAGAATTCGCAGGGAAGGAGACTCGTAACACAAACAGTCCTGATCAAGTCCCTGGCTCTGCCAGGGAGCGTGGACTGACTCTCCTCGTGGCTGGCTGGCTGTGCACTCACTGACCTGGCCATGCCGGGCTTATACTTGTCCGATTGCTTATGGGGCCAGGACCACTTGTCTTCCTCATCTGCTTTTTTTCTTCCTACCTCTCTTAAGTATCACATGTCAAGGGAACCTGCATGGGAGACCAACATTTTTTTGAGCATCAACATTTACACGCAGTTTTTTAGATTTCCAAATGTACAAAGGACACTATCCTTCAGCATAAGGACTACGTTATAAAGAAGAAGCAAAGAAGCAGTCTTTGTGGTCCTAAAAACAAACGGGGCCTGCCAGCCCATTTGGAAGGGCACGCTGAGCCTTTCCAGAGGTTTTTCTGAAATGTTTCATCTTCACCTCCAAATCCAGGCCATAAATTATGAAATTATGAAGTCATAACACTTAACGTCACTGCCCTTTAGTATCAGGGATAGCTCTTGCTCCCCTCTTTAGTCTACTTCAGTAGCCCTGTGTAGCTGGCTGAATATTTTTGTTTCTTAGATAATTTTCCTTATATTCTAGATGTATTTCCTTATATTTTTCCTATTCATTATCCTTAGTTTAAGTTTTTTGTTTTTAAAGTTTTTGGGGGTAGATATATTTTTTAGAGTTTATTGTATTCTTGATGGGGAGTGTATTTGTGCACATGTGCTTGAGATAGAGAAAAGCACCCTCATGGGGTCTTGCCACTCTGCATCCTTCCTTTAGACATTCAGCTTGTCAGGACCATGAGCTCTCAGGCATGTGCCCTGCATGTTCCAGGTCCAGCAGGGGTCCTCACACTGTGATCTACCCCCAGCCTCCTCTAGCTAGGATCATGGGCACATGTATGCCCAACATGTACAGGGAAGCCTCAGGATACAAACCCAGGATCTTCCCGTGTGGTTTCAGTATCAAGATGCACTGCATTATCACTGCACCACTGTGGCTGTCCTGGATCAGTTTTTTGAGGTGAAAGAATTTCAGCATTTATTTAAATAAAAAGTTTATTGATTTTTTTGTGCTGGTCTTTTTTAATGTTTTAAGTTTATTTATTTATTCAAGAAGAGAATACTGAAGAGAGATTCAGTGTTCCCAAAAGGGTGTTGATGCCATGATCCATCTCCAGCTCAGCTCATGCTGCATCATGGGTACTCATGTGCCCTGCGTACTCAGGGAGGCCTCCAGATGTGAACCAGTAGCCTTCCCCTGTGGTTCTACCCCTCAGAATGTTACATTTTGCTGCTGCATCACCATCTGGCTCCTCATTTCTAGTCTGAATTATAGAATATTACTTCTCTTCTAATCAAGTGACAGATAACAAGGAGGGCTTACCAGAATTAAAATGTGCATTCTTAGGGCAACAGGCCCTGCAGCACAATGCTATGCATTGGGAGCCAGAATCACAGGACTGCAATTTGAATTCTAGGCCCAGCATGAAAAACATGCCAAGTATATGTGTGTGTGTGCTGCAAATCCTGGTGGTGTGGAGAAATGAAGGAAAAAAAAGATTGTGATGTGATGTGACCTTGTGCCATTAAGAAGTCTCTCTCTCTCTCTCTCTCATGCACATGCACTAAAATAAATAAGTACAATTTTTACAAAATTTCATCTCCATATTCAGCCCTACATAGAGCCAGAGTCAAGATTCAATGATACTGAATATGGAGAAAGTGTACCATGTACTAAAAAGCACAGGCTAAGAGCTTTCCACCTGACTCTCCCACTGGCTTGAGCAAATTTCTCCACCTCTTTGTGCCCCCCGTTTCCTCAGCTGTAAAATCAGGATAAGAATAGTATCTACAATACAGGGTTCTCTAGGGACTAAATGGGTTAATGTCAAGTGCTCCAAATATTTCCTTACTGCAATCATGTTTTTAAAAGCTTCCCAGGATATTCTTACATTCAGTCCCAGTTAAGAGCTTCTCTTTAACTCCTTTCATTTATAATTGAGAAAACCAATTCTCAGAAAGAGTTAAATAATCCTCTTTGAGTGACAGAACTGGGAAGCAGCAGACCCTGGAATAGATCCTGTGTTTCCTGAAACATCTATCTTAACTTGCCTCTTTTCATGAGCGAATGTAAACGCTATCTCAGCTCTACCCCTGATCATGAGTATAAAATATCTGTACTTCAGTTTCTTGCCCAAGAATTTAACTTTGTTCTCTCTACTACCCTAGTTCTTGTCAAAAGCTATTGTAAGAAATCAGGTTTATGAAGAATTGCCTGAAGGATTTGGAGTTCCCTTATTCATCACAGAGCTTTTCCAACTTTGTCAGGGAACACACAAATGAAGAAAATATTTATATTACATTATATTGTTACTATATTGGATTGTTTTGAGCGAGGCTGTTCATTGCTAGAGGTAACAGGCCCTCTCCAAAGGTTGATGGTGTCAGTTTCTCCTCAAGCCTATTTCAGAACTACCCCAGTAGGTGGCTTTAAACAAAACAAAACAAAACAAAACAAAACAAAACAAACAAACAAACAAAAATCTCTAATCAAATGAAATCTGAAACAGCACTTTATATACAAATGTTTAAAAGTAGTGTTGTTTTTTATTATATGTTGTGTAAGTACAAATTTACTACATTTATACAATTCATCGGGGAAGAGAGCGAGGCAGTGTGTTTCCTGAAACATCTATCTTAACTTGCCTCTTTTCATGAGCGAATGTAAACGCTACCTCAGCTCTACCCCTGATCATGAGTATAAAATATCTGTACTTCAGTTTCTTGCCCAAGAATTTAACTTTGTTCTCTCTACTACCCTAGTTCTTGTCAAAAGCTATTGTAAGAAATCAGGTTTATGAAGAATTGCCTGAAGGATTTGGAGTTCCCTTATTCATCACAGAGCTTTTCCAACTTTGTCAGGGAACACACAAATGAAGAAAATATTTATATTACATTATATTGTTACTATATTGGATTGTTTTGAGCGAGGCTGTTCATTGCTAGAGGTAACAGGCCCTCTCCAAAGGTTGATGGTGTCAGTTTCTCCTCAAGCCTATTTCAGAACTACCCCAGTAGGTGGCTTTAAACAAAACAAAACAAAACAAAACAAAACAAAACAAACAAACAAACAAAAATCTCTAATCAAATGAAATCTGAAACAGCACTTTATATACAAATGTTTAAAAGTAGTGTTGTTTTTTATTATATGTTGTGTAAGTACAAATTTACTACATTTATACAATTCATCGGGGAAGAGAGCGAGGCAGTTTTGATGTACTGAAAAACTTGAGATCAGAACTCCTGGATAACCATAACACAACTGTATTGATAACATATCTAATTTATTTCTGGACTTCACTTGCTTAATCAGCATTTGAAAAACCCTTACTTAAATCCAAAAGTAGCTGCACAAAGTAACAATTTAAAAAATATTTTTTTATGATTATTTGTTTCTTCCATGAAGTAGTTAAAAGAGTGAGAGACAGGCACCCCCTAACAGGATCCTCATACCACGATCTATGCCCAGCCTCAGCCAGCCCCAGATCTTGGCTACAAGCCTGCTATTCACATGCCTCATGATATAAAAGTGAGACTAGGAGCACCTTAACCTTAAAATCAGTAATAGTTAATGATATCACTTTCTTGTGAGTCAATGTGGTAGGCAGTTTAAACTGGCTGTTAAGTCATAGTGAGGGGGTGTGCCAACTAGTTGTACCTGCTCTTAGGGTGGCATTTGTTTGAGTGTGATGTGCGTATAGGTCACTTGTACAATTTTATATGAATGGACATGCACAGACTTGAATTTCCAAAAAAATATCAACACAGAGTTATACCTGTCCTAATCAGTGACTCATTAATAAGTTCAAATGAATGCAAAGAGATGACAGAGACACGTTTGTCCAGCCTCTGCACTTGAAACACTTTAATATTTGTTGTGCCATGTATTTGTTTGCATTCTAGTTCTAGTCTTTGCATTTAAAGGCTAAGAAGCAAATTCAAAAGGGAAATTGATAGAACCCTAAAATACCTTTTCAAAGCCTATGTTAATATGACTATCCCAAGAGTGGATTTTTATCCCTGGGTAGAACAGCATCCGTGTATATGAACTATGTAGCTATCTGCCCTTGTAGAATTCCAGCTTGTCAGGCCCAGTATTGGACATAGGATGAGAGCCTCAGGAAGACCCAGAGGAGGAAGCTCTTTCCAGCCTTAAGAGCTGGGAAAAACAGAACTTTTCTTGAGCCCAGCACTTGGTTTGATTCTAATGAATACTTAGTTTCATAATTGTTTTAGTTCCTTCTTATTTGGACTACTGAGATGTTCTGAGTTGACTTTGCATTCAACATTGGCAGTTCTTCAGGATCTCACTTTGGCTCACGCATCTGTGGAACATGTCTTCTCCTGGGTTTATTTTCCTTCACCTTGAAGTCCGTATCTATTTCTGTCTTGTGGTGTTGTGTATATTTTTGCCAGCAGCCTCAGTCTTTTTGGGGGAGGAGGTATAAATGTTTCTCATGCTGTATTTGACTACCCCTCTTAAAGTCACAGTAAAAGGTGTGTTGCTTGGACATCTTTTTTGTCATTTTTTTTACAGCAATCATTCTTAGGAACGTGGCTCACTTAGGAGTCAGTGCTGATATTTCGATACCTAGTGGACTTTCTGTAAGAAAGGAAAATCTAATGCCTTCTCTTAATGGCCCCAGAAAGAGATAAGTGGATGAACAATAGTTTCCTTGAACTGTCAATAAACATTAAAATCAGCAACTGTGCAAAATCCAAATTTCCAGTAACTTTTAGCTTGAATTGACATCTTTAATGAAAGAAAGATGTTTTTTAAATGTCATTCTCTTTTTTAAAAGAGAGAGATTTTTACTATAGAGCACATGTGCTCACCAGGTAGAGAGACAGAAAGCGAGAAATCATCCCCCAGGCGGGATGGCCACGCTGCAATCTCTTCTCTTCCACACTCCTCTTGGCATTTTGGGCACGTATGCACACACACCCAGTGTGCATTTTATTTTAAGCCACCGGATCTGGGACTCAAACCACAGTCGACTACATGGGAGTCCAGCGACGTTACCATTACATCATCTGCTGGTCCCCTTAAGTGTGATATTTTTATACTCACTCACTTGGAATTCATTTTGGCCTTGAATTGCCCTCCATTTAAAAAGAAACAAAAAAAAATATGAAACTATGAATTTCTATTCAGTGTTTGAAGACAGGAAACACTCAGCCACTTGCCTGGATGTGTGGTTTAGCTGCAGAATTCTGCTTTACCTGTGTTTTGATTACCTGATAAATCACAATTTAACATTGTTGGTTGTAATTTATAAACCTCCAGTGGGCTGTGCCACTGCTTTGTTCTCCATGTACTGCAAATTCCGATAAATTCCTTGATAAATTCCCAGCCTTGAGCTTGAAGGGACATTCTTCTCCTGGAGGTAGCACATCCTGCCGCAGTTGTGCATGCCCTCTCCTCCTTTCTCCTACTTTCCTCTCCTTTTTTGCCATCTGCTGAAACCACACCAGCCTTTACTGGGCTTTCATGGACAATAATGGTAGATAGGTTGTGTTTTTCAGGACTGATTTTTCTTCTTTATAGAGTTCACATGTACCGCAAAGTCAGTGCATAGACTTAGTGGTCTTCTGACCCTGATACTGCTAGATCAAGGTTTCCTCTGTGAGTCTCCCTGCCAACAGATATCTCAGGTGGAAGAAGTTCAATACTGCACTGAAGAGAAACAAGATGACAGCTAAATAAATCATCTTGGACTGCAGCACATCAGGCAACCCTTCATTCTCCACTTGGATGGCTATTCTCTCTCATCCTGCTTTTCTTATCTGTTAGGTTGTCGGGAATGTCATGACATATTTTTCTACGTTTTTCTATACAAAAATGCATCATGACTTTCCTGATGACCCAATACTTACATGCATTTTTATAGCATATCAAGTAATTTTTATAAAAAGATAGGCTACTGATAATTAGATCACTAAGAAATAGTAAATAACCACTCTGAGCCTCCAGCTCTTCATTGGTGACATCAGCAAATCGAACCAGAGATCAGGAATACACAAGTCAGTGGCCATGTACCGCCTCATTTCCTCTCCCCGAGCAGAATTGCTAATAAACAGATGAGAACACACTTTTCCTCCTTACTTCCTAGCTGGTA
>NW_006160198.1:2699371-2704588 GCF_000334495.1 Tupaia belangeri chinensis
TACATAATACACCACTGGTAACCCATCAGAGTTGGCATGCAAGATGAAAGCTGTTTGAGACTATTGGCGTATTCCTTCCAGATCCAAGAAAGAGAGAAATAAGGGGTTACTCTGGGATTTTCTAGGGACTCGAATCCTTGCTTGTTTCAAGATTTTTTTGGCATTAAATATTTCTAGGCCCAGCCAGTGGCATGGTGGTAAGGTGGCTGGTTCCCATGGTCTGCTGCATGATTCAAGTCTCAGATCCTGTGTCTTAGAAAACATGTAGGGCACGTGTGCAAGCATGCCCCAAATCCAAAAAGGAGAAATGGAGACGGGATGATGGTGCGATTATGTCCTATGGGGGGTGCTTTCTCACTTTCTCCCTTCCTCTCTGTCTCTGGCGAGCACTCACACCCTTTAGCAAATTAAAACTTTAAAAAAATCTCTGAATAAAACATTAATAAACTCAAGTAATTATTAACTGGGCTGTCTTCCAATATAGTCAAGGAATAGTTTATACTGATTAATCAAATTTTCTGAGTATAGAGTATTACTTTATATATTTATTAATTGTCAATTTTCAGAGCAGTAGGATACATTGAGAAAAACTATCTTTTCATAATTCAAGTTAACACTTGGGTTTCAGAGTCATCTTTAGGACCAATCATCATTTAACTATTAATTTATTTGGAAAGTCATGACATATTTTTCAATGTTTTTCTATGTAAAAATGTTTCATGACTTTCCCGACGACCCAGTATGTTTGAGCTGAAGAGCTGTTTCTGGTAGGTTTCTTGTCAGTCAGGTGCTTCATGTCTAGGTCTTTTACTGTATTTCATCAGTGTTGGTTGATAGTCATTGGACAAGCTCTTCAGACTCAACCGCCGATGAGAAGTCAGGCACTTAAAACAGTCATCTTTTTTTTTTTTTAAGAATTATTTTATTTAACTTTATGTATTTATTTAATTTGGTACAGAACAGGAGAGAGAGAAAGCAAGCTGCCAGGTCTGGGACTTGAACCACGACACCACCTGCCAACCCCCTGAAACAGTCAACTTCTATCAAAGCCACATTATGCGTGTTTCACTTTTGCTTTTATCCTTTATTTCTTGTCATATAATTTTTACCTTTATGCTATCTTCTAGGGTATGTCATTTTATAAACTATCTTAAGTCCTTTCTAGATCAGATGAGATAGTACATATTTATGTACATATGTCCAAATACCTATACACACACATAAATTTATTTGCATAGATGGATGAATATTCTACTTTTTAAAGTTAAATAATCAAAAATATCAACTAGCAATCTTTTCATTTCTCGGGTGAGGAAGATATTTTGAATTAGACACCTTTAGAAATGTCTTGTGGGGTACATTTAACGTTTCAAATGCAGGAACCAGCAGATGGTGTGATGGTTATGTCACCATATAGTCAACCTCAGTTCGAGTTCCAGACCTGGCAACTTAAAACTCACACTGTGTGTGTGTGTGTGTGTGTGTGTGTGTGTACGTGTGTGTATGTGTGTGCCCAATATCTTAAGAGGAGAATGAAAAAAAAATGGATTGCAGCGTGGCCCCTCCTTGGGGGGGGTTGCGATTTCTCACTTTCTATCTCTCTGTCTCCTGGTGAGCACATGCACCCCATAGCAAAATCTCTCTAAACAAACAAACAAAAAGTTTTAAACACATATACCCTTTTAAAAAAGAAAATAAAACCATACGGCTGAAGTTCAGAAACACTTGCCCCCCTGCTGCCCTCCATTCAGCGGAGAGTATCTAATGTGCTACTGTTTATTTTAGCCTTCCTTTTCAGTCATGCACTCTAAATTAGCATCATCGAGCACTTTGTAAAGTGTAACATGCTCTATTCCAACTGAAGATTGAAGGTGTCAGGGCCCCTATTGGTGTGCTGCTGGGGTAGAAATGCAGGAAAATTCCTTAGTTTAGTATGTTATGAGTCACGGGACCAGCAGTTAGCATAATGGCTATGTCGTTGGACTCCCATGTAGTCAACTGCAGTTCGAGTCCCGGACCCCGTGGCTTAAACTCATGCCGGGCGCATGTGCGTGCGTGCCCAAGATCCCGAGAGGAAAATGGAGGAGAAGGGATTGCGGCGTGGCCATCCCCCCTGGGGGGGGTGATTTCTCACTCTCTGTCTCTCTCTGTCTGTTTGGCGAGCACACGCGCCCTATAGCAAAAACCTCTCCAAAAAAAAAAAAATGTTATGAGTCATGTGATAATACATGTGAAAATGCTTTATATGGTGTACAGGTTAGTAAAAATGTAACTCAACATTGCATCTTCTATGGATGGGAATTGGTGGACAGACCTTTATGTTAGTTTTACCCACAGTATTCAGGGCTGTTTATTTATTCCAGTACTTGTTGTCTTCCAGTGAAGAAACTGGCTAGTCCTACTACTGACTTGGTATGTTCCCAATCTGCTTAAAATAAGTTTCCAGTTCTACAGTCCTACTTGATCTTTGGCATCAGTGAAATTCATTATTGTGGCTCTCTTACATCACTGAATATCACATGGATTCTATAAGTAGCAGTAGAAATAAAGTTAAAATAGTGCTTAAATAAAGATACATAGGGGCCAGCAAGTAGGTAGCATGGTGATTAAGGTGCTGGATCCCTCATGGCTGACAGTGTGGTTCAAGTCCCAGAACCAGTGGCATGAAAAATGCACCGGACATGTGTTCATGCATGCCCAAAATCCCAAGAGAAAAATGGAGGAGAAGGGATTGCGGTATGGCCATCCCCTCAGTGGGTGGTTTCTCTTTCTCTCTCTCTCACTCACTCACTCACTTTCTCTTTCTCTCTCTCTTTCTCTCCAGTAAGCACATGTGCCCTATGGCAAAGATATAAAAATAAAGTAAAATTATAAAATAAAAACACAGTGTGACATAATAATAAGCATTTTATGAAAACTTGTTTGAGAATCTTGAGTTTTGGCATGGTTAATTTGCTTTGGTGGTTAAGTGGTTTAAAATGGGCTTTTCTTTTTTCTTTTTGGAGAGGTTTTTGCTATAGGGTACATGCACTCACCAGAAAGAGAGACAGAAAGCAAGAAATCACCCCCTGGGGGAATGTCCACGCTGCAGTCCCTTCTCCTCCATTCTCCTCTTGGGATCTTTGGCATGCACACACACACACACACACACACACACACACACACACACCCCCAGCATGAGTTTAAGCCACTGGATCCAGGACTCGAATTGCAGTCGACTACATGGGAGTCCAGCGACTTAGCCATTACACCAACTGCTAGTCCCAAAATGGGCTTTTCAATGAAATTTTAAGCCATTTGAGTTATTACATCCAAGGTGGCAATGCAATATTGCTTTAGTAGTCTAAGCAATCAATTGCCAGTCCTAAAAAAAATAAGACATCTTTTCTTGGTTCCCCCCATGTATTAATAATAAAAGTTATTTTATTCAATTATTTCAAAGTCATTCATTCTTTCTCCTATATTCATTTCTTAA
Source organism: Tupaia belangeri chinensis (assembly GCF_000334495.1). NCBI lineage: Eukaryota > Metazoa > Chordata > Mammalia > Scandentia > Tupaiidae > Tupaia > Tupaia belangeri. The sequence continues at coordinate 2,702,847 of NW_006160198.1, forward strand.
ATTATTTAAGTTAAAACATAAAGACTTACTTTCTGATAGTGGTTTTATACTCTTCACTGGTGATAAGATCTTTTTTTTTTTTTTTCTTTTTTGAGAGAGAGAGAGATTTTTGCTATAGGGTATGTGTCCTCACCAGAAAGACAGAGTGATACAGAGAAAGAGAAAGCAAATCACCTACATGGGAGTCAAGCGACATAGCCATTACACCAACTGTGGGTCCCAGAAAAGATTTTTTTTCATAATGCATCTAAAAAAGGAAGGTATCCATTTTCTTTTGTAATCACTCTTACAAGATTTGCTTTTTTTAAAGACCAGTTTAATACATGATTTTAAATTTATAAGGAACTCAAATGTAAAGTGGACTTCTCTTTGGTGATTTTTGGAAGGTAATTTATGAAATTTTGTTCAGAATTCTCTAACATTTAGAGGATCTTGTTATTGGGTAAAGTAAGACCACTAACTTATGTTTTGGGATTGTTTCATTGTATTTATTGCCTTCAAAGGCTTATCTTTTAAGAATGGCTTAAAACAAATGAAAGATTCATGTATGACATTAATCATTGAGAGTTAATAAGTAGTATTTGTTGTCTGTTGACAATTTCCACCCTAACCCCATCCCTGTGACGGTTAATACAGCATTAGGAGGAATAGACAGAGAATGGAAGCTTAAGCCAGTTCTACAATACTGCATCTCACAGGTCAATGGAGGTTAAAATTTTTTAAAGATATAAAGAGGATTTGGATATTTTATGTGATTTGTATTTTAAGAATATGTTCTGATTCTAATTTTATATAATTTTGATAAAATCCTTATCTTAGGAGAAGAGGAAGTTAGCCCACTATTCTGAGAATGATCAGGCTGGCTCGAAGCCCACACGCAGCATCAAGAAGGTTCACTGGCCACTCCCACTGCATCTGGTTGGTGTCCCTGTTATACCAGGAGCCAAGTGTTTTAGCCTCACATCTAGACTGGCATACCGTGTTAAAGAGCACATCCTTACACACATCCTTAGGATGAATAATGTTGTAGCCCATCTCTGGTAAGAATTGTAAAGACTAAGACCAAAAGAGGTCAAGAGCTGGAGCTCTAAAAAAAATTTTTTTTCTAGAATGGGCTGACATGGGAGAAATTCAGTGGTTGAGGAGACCCAATAGATGAGACAGCATCCAGGATATACAGAAGGTTGTTTACCAAGTAATTCGGCAAATTTCCACTGAGAGTGCAAAGTTTGCAAGGTACTGGGAGATCCAAGTGAAGTTACTAGCACAGCTCTTCACTGTAAATAGTCACACTCCGTGTATAATACTAACTTGGCACCGTGCCTGGTATAGCCTCAACTATTACAGTGACATCCAGCCTTCGTAAAATGTTAAGTCTGGTTTTATAAGGGAAGACCATTCCTACCACACACCACCCCCATCAGTGTGATGGTCAAAATATTCAGCAGTTAGACTACTTAGACAGATACTAACTAGTCAGAAAAAGCACCGTAAGCTAAATATTACTCTTTTCCTCCCCACTCGGGGGGAATTTCTCTGATTTTTAATGAGATAAAATTTATCTGTAAAATATTGGGCTGTAAAGTAAATTATATCTTATTACTTATTCTTCTCAAAGAATAAATTAAAGACAATGCGTTTGATTTAAAGGCAGTTTAGGAGACAACCCGAGAGTATCTCCGAAGGTTAAGTGCTTCATCTTACAACAAAATTTCTAGAGGATGGCCAGCCGATAGTGCCTT
>NW_006160198.1:2704954-2744431 GCF_000334495.1 Tupaia belangeri chinensis
TTTTTTTTTTTCTTTTTTGAGAGAGAGAGAGATTTTTGCTATAGGGTATGTGTCCTCACCAGAAAGACAGAGTGATACAGAGAAAGAGAAAGCAAACAATCATCCCCCAGGGGGGATGGCCAAGCTGCAATCCTTTCTCCTCTATTCTCCTCTCGGGATCTTGGGCATGCACGCACATACGCCTGGCGTGAGTTGAAGACACCGGGTCCGGGACTCGAACTGCAATCAACTACATGGGAGTCCAGCGACATAGCCATTACACCAACTGTTGGTCCCAGAAAAGATTTTTTTTCATAATGCATCTAAAAAAGGAAGGTATCCATTTTCTTTTATAATCACTCTTACAAGATTTGCTTTTTTTAAAGACCATTTTAATACATGATTTTAAATTTATAAGGAACTCAAATGTAAAGTGGACTTCTCTTTGGTGATTTTTGGAAGGTAATTTATGAAATTTTGTTCAGAATTCTCTAACATTTAGAGGATCTTGTTATTGGGTAAAGTAAGACCACTAACTTATGTTTTGGGATTGTTTCATTGTATTTATTGCCTTCAAAGGCTTATCTTTTAAGAATGGCTTAAAACAAATGAAAGATTCATGTATGACATTAATCATTGAGAGTTAATAAGTAGTATTTGTTGTCTGTTGACAATTTCCACCCTAACCCCATCCCTGTGACGGTTAATACAGCATTAGGAGGAATAGACAGAGAATGGAAGCTTAAGCCAGTTCTACAATACTGCATCTCACAGGTCAATGGAGGTTAAAATTTTTTAAAGATATAAAGAGGATTTGGATATTTTATGTGATTTGTATTTTAAGAATATGTTCTGATTCTAATTTTATATAATTTTGATAAAATCCTTATCTTAGGAGAAGAGGAAGTTAGCCCACTATTCTGAGAATGATCAGGCTGGCTCGAAGCCCACACGCAGCATCAAGAAGGTTCACTGGCCACTCCCACTGCATCTGGTTGGTGTCCCTGTTATACCAGGAGCCAAGTGTTTTAGCCTCACATCTAGACTGGCATACCGTGTTAAAGAGCACATCCTTACACACATCCTTAGGATGAATAATGTTGTAGCCCATCTCTGGTAAGAATTGTAAAGACTAAGACCAAAAGAGGTCAAGAGCTGGAGCTCTAAAAAAAATTTTTTTTCTAGAATGGGCTGACATGGGAGAAATTCAGTGGTTGAGGAGACCCAATAGATGAGACAGCATCCAGGATATACAGAAGGTTGTTTACCAAGTAATTCGGCAAATTTCCACTGAGAGTGCAAAGTTTGCAAGGTACTGGGAGATCCAAGTGAAGTTACTAGCACAGCTCTTCACTGTAAATAGTCACACTCCGTGTATAATACTAACTTGGCACCGTGCCTGGTATAGCCTCAACTATTACAGTGACATCCAGCCTTCGTAAAATGTTAAGTCTGGTTTTATAAGGGAAGACCATTCCTACCACACACCACCCCCATCAGTGTGATGGTCAAAATATTCAGCAGTTAGACTACTTAGACAGATACTAACTAGTCAGAAAAAGCACCGTAAGCTAAATATTACTCTTTTCCTCCCCACTCGGGGGGAATTTCTCTGATTTTTAATGAGATAAAATTTATCTGTAAAATATTGGGCTGTAAAGTAAATTATATCTTATTACTTATTCTTCTCAAAGAATAAATTAAAGACAATGCGTTTGATTTAAAGGCAGTTTAGGAGACAACCCGAGAGTATCTCCGAAGGTTAAGTGCTTCATCTTACAACAAAATTTCTAGAGGATGGCCAGCCGATAGTGCATTGGTTAAGCACCATACGTGGGGAGTCATCTCTCACATGGCTGGCTGCAGTTTGAATGTTGGCCCAGTGGCTTAAAAACCACAGTGGGCATGTGCGTGTGCATGCCCCAAATCCTTATGGGATGAAGAATGGAAGAGAAGGGATTGCAGTATGACCATGCCCCGTTAGTGGTTACCTTTATCCCTCTCTGTCTCTGAGCACATGTAATCCCAAGAGTGTAAAGGAAACTCTCTAAAGGAATAAACTTGCTTGTCTTTCTTAGTAGCAACTGTTGTACCTCTCAGTGTTGCTGCTTACAGGTTATATTACCTACTTTACTGGCTGTCGTGAACACCATGTGAAATGATTAGTAATTTTGTCATTAAAAAATGATCAGAAGTGATCTGTTTTACTGGTTTCTTGCTGAAATTTTTAAAATGTAACTTTATAAATAATAAAAATATAACTTTCCAGTTAAAAACAATATAATGTCAATTCAAATGATATTCCTTTCATTCCAACTTTATTCATATTGCTAATTAATTACTTTGCATATTTTTAATTAAACTTGTACCAGTCAAAATAAATAAAATCTCCAAAAGATACAATTATTGGCTAACAAAGGATAGAATAAGAAATATATGTGTTTCTGAAGCCAGCTAACTGGCATAATGGTTAAGGAAGCTAGATCCCAGCTGACCAACTTTATGGTTCAATTCCACACCCAGTGACTTGAGAAACATGTCGAGGCCTATGCGTGTGTGCCCAAAATCCTGAGAGGAGAACAGAGGGAGCATTATGGGGTGGTCATCCCCCTGGAGGGGTGGAAGCGGCTTTCTCACTTTCTCTCTGTCTCTCTCTGGTAAGTGCATGTGCCCTATAACAAATTTAAAAAGAAGAAGAAGAAAGAAAGACAGAAATATACATGGTTTTACCACAATGTTTTAAATGTCAGTATCATTTCAGTCAGTAAATGGTTTCTTACTGCTTATGTTCTTGAACTTAGAAAAATATACTGTTTAATTTGCTGAATTAATAACACGTGAGAAGTAGAATAGCTACAGTGTGGTTTTGTTCTCCGGTTGAATTATTTTGAGGTTTTAAAAAGGGATTTTGTTGTGATCATTCTTCTACTGGCAAAGCAAATACCGTAAAATGGTGTTTTACAATCGCAGATGCCTCATAAGAAGCCATTTTGTACCGTCCTTATTCCCATTTTCTCTGGCTGATAATTAAATTTTACTCCAGGTGACTCACAGCAGAGGTCAGAACTTCCTATGATGGCAATAATGCACATTAATAACTGTGTGGTAGCTAGTAACACCATCCTTAATTAGAACCAATAATCCCATAGGCTTAATAAGGAACCCTGAGGCCCCCTGAACTTATGTCATTTCCATATGCAGACCTGAGACAGACATGGCTATAACGTGACTCCAGCACGACAGCGAAACGTGGCCCCGTGCCACACTGTGAATAACCAAAGTCGGTTTGTCACTTTAGTGTGTATTTCATGGTTTTTTTTTTAATGACAATCAAAATTTCTGAAATGCAAAACCATTTTCAAATGTTCAAATAATGGACACTGATTTTACTTTTAGGAATAGTCACTAGAAATCTGGTTCTGTTTTACCTACAATTCTATTAAAGAGGACTGCCAGGCCTGGCCCTGTAGCCTACTGGCTAAGGCAGTCAGAGCCCATGTGGGGGGCTACAATTTGAATTCTGACCCAGGAGGCTAGCTAACTTGTTGAGTGCAGGTGCACGCATGTTCCAGATCCCTGCAGGATAGAGAAATGGAGGAAATGGCATGACCACACCCCACTGGGTTGGGGAGTTTCTTCTTTCACTCTATGTCTCTCAGTAAGGACCCTCCGGCAATTAAAAAAAAAGCTAAAAGAGGAATTTCTAGCCCTGTGAGCACTGTGCTCTGCCCCTCCTCAGATCTCATTTTGATAGAAGTGAGCATCTTCAGTCTAGTGGCAGAAGCTTTCTTTGTGGTATGGTCTATAGTGACAGTATTGCCTGAGATCACAGTTTGGGTTCATTGGTAACTTTCCATGAGTTGGTTTCATGTTATGGTGGCTTTTATTCCAGTCCTTGAAGATACCTTTTTCATGTATCACGTGACAGTCTCTAGTTTGGGTTGTAGCATGGTGATGGCAATATGACATTGTTCTTTCAAACAAAGGTATTGATTTTTCCCTTTCGTAATTTTAACCTGATAATAGGTCTCTTAAAGACTCCTGATACAAGCAGCTTATGTGGATGCTTCCAGGTGGAATGAGCACCTCTCTGACCTCCAAGAATATGCTCCATTTCATGCTGAATTAATTATTTTAAGGGGAGACTTTACTGTGGGAACATTTACATAAGCAGCTACTATTATTAACTATTAACAGATGTATATAATGGCTTTTAAAATAACTTCTTTGGGTTTTCTTTGCATTACACATTTTGCATCTTTCAGTTGTGGGAAGGAACACTAGTGATGTCTGTTTAAATTATTCAGATGTTTAAAATGTGGGGGAGGGGACATAGAGTTAGATTGCCTAGATGTTTAAAACATATATAGAAACATATCTCTCAGAAGATAATTTGTCTCCCAAAGTTTCATGATTCTATGCTAAAGCATTAATAGAAACCATTTTCTTTAAGGAGAAATGGTCAGATATTTAAGACAAATTTCTGTAAATGACAGTAATAGAACACATGCTCAGGATTCAGGATATCTTAATGAGCTTTGGGAAAATGTTATTGTCACTTGATTTCATGCAATTTTTCCATGTTTTAAGATAAAACTTCAAGTTTGTGTAATGAAACTTCTCATTGCTGGTTAAAACAAATGGCTTAAGAAATGTCTCATTAGATTTATTGAACTTTCGTTTAGGAGAATAAGTTTTTTATGGTGTTTTCCCAGTATTATTAGTGGACCACATTAAGTATTTTTAATCTAGTCATAAGTGTTTGTAAATCTGTAATTAGGGTGGAGATAAGAGTTCAATTTTAGATCTTGCTCACATGTGTTAATCCATGCAAATATTTACTGTGAAACTTGGAATGAAAGGGAAATTAAAATGCAGGATGAACTTATTTGGATATTTTAATATATTTTACCAGTTTAATTTAAGAAAGAAAACAGTAACATAGTTCAACTGCCCTAATCCCTTCTCATTTAAAAATAATCCATTTCTAAATGTCCCTAAAAACAGGGAAAGTGACCTCTCCTCAGGTATTATGTAATTAACATGTCTGTGGCAGTATAACTAGATTTATGATTTGTTTTTTCAGTTCTGATTATTTTCTGGGCCCTTAATTCTCCTGACCTCACAGTGAGGATGGGAGTCTTCTGCCTGGGGTGTCAAGAGGGCAACTTCTCAACTGTGACAGTGAGTGGCCCCATGTAACCAAATTCAGTGTTGTGTGAATGTGTGGTAATTCGGGGCTGCTTTCCTCATAATGCAGGAACAGTGAGGTGGGTGCTGGACAGACAGGTAATTATGGAGCTGAAGAGGTCAGTTAAAGGGTATTTATCACAGGACCATTTACAATACGCCAAAACTGGAAACAACCTAAATCTTCAGAAATGCTTAGTATACTGCGTTCATTAAATCATCGTTATGGCAAATCTAAATCTTCAGAAATGCTTAGTATACTGCGTTTATTAAATAATCATTATGGCAAATTTTGTTTCTGAGGACTTAGTGACATGGAAAATGCTCACACTGTCTATTAAGTGAAAAGGATTTAATACTCACATAATTAGCACAAGCCCAATTTTGTTAAAAATTTATAGTTACCACCTACCCACTCACCCACATATATGACGAGGACTTCAGAAAGTGTGTGGAAAATAAAATTAAAGTATGAGTTTATTTTGGTGCAGAAAAATTTGAAAGCCATGTGTAGAATTATGTATGTATTTTTCATGAACTTTTGGAAGACCACCATATAAATTTTTTAAATTGTAAGAAAACCAATCATTTTTCCACTTTATAAGAACAATTTTATGATCTAAAGAAAACATTTCATAAAAGAAAAGTAATGATAGAGAATAATGAGAAGACTGAAAATGTGCTGAGTCACTGATTAAGTATTATCATTTGAAATATGACACCTTTGTATTAGCTGGGTACTTAAGTCAACTTAAAGATATTGATCATGCCTCTGAGATTTACATGTGTTTTACAAGAGCAAGGTTTTTAAAATATTCTATGTTTACTAAGCTACCAGTATGTATTCCAGTTTTCTAAAGAATTAAATGGGAAGTTTCACCTTTTCATTCATGGACAGGTACATACTACTAATTTCTTTAGTTCTCACTTAAAAGTAAGTCATCTTTGTATTTATTTATTTATAGATGATGGTAACAGCCTATCTTTTAATTTGTGTATCAGAAAATTCTGGTTACCTACATTTCTTCCTTGTTGAATTTGCACCTGCTTCAGGTCTTTCTCAAATATTGTTGACGCTTCACACTCAGGTCTCCTATAATTTCTGTCTTTGTTTCCTATGAGGGCTGCTTTCTTTCATCCTTTCCCCCATGTGCCTGAATTCAGCTGGTGTCTTTCTGTTGTTACAAGATTACTCCTTGGAGATCCAAAAGTCAATGTTTTAAGAAATTCTTCCTTCTAATGTCTTCCAGAATCTCATATTCACCATAGAAACATCAGAATGTCCATTTTAGTGAGATTGAGCAGAATTAGAGATGTTTTCAAATAGTTGCCTCATCTGGTTATTTTAAATATTTCGCCTTCTAGTCTTTAAACAGTGCTGATCCATTAGTAAATGACAGCAAATAAAATGGTATGTTTTAATTTTTTCTCAAAAGTAATATATGTTCATGAAAAATTAGAAAACTATTACCATAAAAAAAGAAACAAAATCAAAAGTAATCCCATTGCTAAAGAATTTCTCTCAACAGTTTATTGACTGAGATGTAAAATATGTATATATAGTTAACCTAAATGATTCATTAATTTCTACACAGCAGAACACCGAATTTTGCATGTGTGTAGGAGTGAGAATGATGGATTGAGACACTGAAACCTGGGAGGAAAGGCTATGAAGGACAGGGACACAGTAGTACCTAGCAGTCTGAATGTTGTGAACATTCGATGAGCACTAATGGTGATCCAGGCATCACCAGTGTGAGGATAAAATAAACCCCTTAAAATATTCTGGGGCTGGTCCATTATCCTAGTGGTTAAGGGAGCCAGATCCCACATGGCAAACTGCAGTTTGAATCCCAGCAACTTGAAAAACACACCAAGCACATGTGTGAGAGTGCCCAAAATCCCAGTGTGATAGAATGATGAAGGAGAAGGAATTGTGTGAACAAGCTCCATTGTGGAGGTGCTTTCTCCCTCTCCCTCTCCCTTTCCCTCTCCCCTTCCCCTCCCCTCCTCTCTTGGCAAACCGCACATGCCCTCTGGCAATTAATTTCTGTGTGATATGGAAAAAATATGGAAACTGAAAAATGAATCTAGGACCAGCGGTAGAGTGGTGGTTACGGCAGCTGGATCTCACATGGCCGACTGAGTGGTTCAAATCCCAGAACCACTGGCTTGAAAAACAACTTATGTGTGTGTGCATGTGTGCTCAAAATTTTGAGAGGAAAATTAAAGAGAAGAGATTGTGGCATGGGCATCCTCCCTAGGGGATAATTTCTCACTTTTCCTCTATCTGTCTCTGTGTCTCTCTCTAGTGAGTACACACATCTTACAGCAAAAACTAAAAATAAAGAAAGAAGAGTCTAGGGGCCGAAGGATGGTGTGGTGGTTAAGGACGCTGGACGCCCAAATGGCCGACTGTAGTTTGAGTCCCAGACCTATATATATATATGTATATATATATGTTTTTGAAAGTCATGCATGTAAAGATGTATGCCATATATGTAGGCATATACCTACATTCATTGTGCTGGGTCTTTTTTTTTTTTTTTAGAATTATTTATTTTTGTTTATTATCATCATTATCTTAATTTGACCAGAGATGGAGAGAAAAAGGGAAAGTGAGAAAGCAAGCTGCCAGGTCCAGGACTTGAACCTCGGTTGGCTGTGTGGAAATCTGGGAGTCTAGTGCCTTTAGTTAAGGCGCCTCCTGCCGGCCCCCACATTGTGCTATTTTGGGCCCTTCTCTAAGAACCTTTATTTAAGGCAGCCCTTAGTGTGTAATAAATACACTGTTGGGTTTCAGCTCCTGGCACGGTGGCAAAAATGAATGTACAGACGTTGTTCCCAGAACTTTTACATGACCACAGCTGATCGTAGAGCAGGGCATAGCTTTGACATCTGTTTGTTTCCAACTACGTCAGAAACACAGGAAAAATGAGTAATGAAATCATTGTTACCATAAACTTCAAAGGAATAAGAGCTCAAAGTATTTGTTTTCCTGGGATTTTAAATCAGACGTTATTAAAATAACTTGGTCATCAATTTAAAATCTGTACCGAGATTATAATAGTATTTAGTACTGTAATACTGAAAGTAAATTTGTTTCAGTAGCACAGAACAAGATATACTACTGCTAAAGGGAAAGTGGAACTCTCTGCTGGGATAACATACAAGAGAATTCTCCAGTTGTGCCACTGGCATGTGGCTTTTTCTTTAACAGCTCCTCCCCGTGGAGCTGTGGGGCCAGAAGGGGACATGATTTGGCACAAACCAACCAAGTCAAATGCTGGTTGCCGGTATAGGAGCTGGACAATCCTGGGCAAGTAGGTACTTTCGGGCCTCAGTGTTCTCAGTTCATAAAGGGGATTATAATGCGTGTTAGGAAGATTAAGTGGGATAATAGATATGAAATTCCCTGGACAGTGCCTAGCACAAAGATGGCCTGGAACACATATTACCTCCTCCTTTCTTCATCTTCGCCTTCCTACTTTCAGCTCTCGAATAGTCATCACATGCTGTTCTGTGCTCACCCTGCTGTCTCTGCCTTATGACCATTACCTTTTCTTTTCACAGTTTAACTCTTTTTAAGTTAAAAGTTAATTCAACCACCATTTATCAAGCACCTGTTACGTAAAAGGCATTGTTCTAAGTAGTATACGATCTAAACATGAGTAAGGTGACTCCTATCCTTAACAAGACTAAAATGATATGAGAGGAAAAGCATATCAAATAATGCATAGATCAGTAGATAAGTCAGCAGGTGAGAATGTAGGTGGATGGTGGGTGGATGGATGGATGGATGGTAAAGGGAGAGTGGATACAATGGCTGCCCTCCAGTGTGCAAAGAATATCGTACTTGGTTTAGAAGGTGAGTCTGACTTGCAGTTATTATGCATTTTTATTTATACCCTGTTTAGATGGACATTAGACTATAGCATAGCTTTTCTTATAGCACACCTATACAATTAAGTAGTCTATATTCTTTCGTGGTCACTATAGCAAAAGAGGAAATCAAAAAGTGTGTGATAAACCACCTCCAGCTTTCCCAGTTATATTATTGGATGGACTTTCTCCAATTAATTTATTTTATACCTTAGAAAGATTTTTGGAGAGCATTTTTATAAAGTTTATATATTTTTTCATTTTAAAATATTAATTTTCAACTTATATGTTTAAGAGTAGTTTTACTTTTAAAAAACTGGTCATTTGGTCCTTATATTTTGCTTCATCTTTCCATAAAGAGAGTCATCACCATTTTGCAGTATTTAGGAAGGATGACGTCCTTGGGACTGAGGAGCTTGAAGGAGATTTATAACCTACATGTCAGGGGCACGGCTGTCGCCAGACCTTTCTACTCATGTCTGCTGTGGTGTGCCAGCTGGGAAAATGTGTCCAGACCCTACTTACATGGGGTTTTCAAAGAGTACATGGAACACATTTATTTTGAAAAAGAAACATGGATTTAAAACAATGTTTGCACCAAATTAAATTCATACTTTAATTTCATTTTTGCTGTGTGCTTTCTAAAGTGCCATCATCATGTAACCAGGGACCTTGTCTCCTATACAAAAATGGTAGCCCGAGGATGAGTAAGCCACCTCCCACCTACTCACCACTTCCTGTCCCTGAGAGGTGCCCCCCACCCCCAGAATATACCTTTTTCGAATCTGAAAGCATGCTACCTTAAGACTAGTGGCCACCCTGTTTTTGCCTTATTATCACCTGGTCACATGTGGTTAACATGTGGTGACTATGACAAGTAAAATCTCAGATCTGCAATAGTGATTGACTTCAGTTTCTTCTTTGTATACAGTGGATAAATAAGAGGCTGTCCCCCCCCCCACCGCTACCAATTTTCTTTTTTTTAATGAGGATTATCAAACAGAAATGTACCATTCTGACATGTGATCTCAAGTCCTATGTATAGGGACTTCAAAACATCTATGGAGAAATAGAATTAAAATATGAGTTTATTTCAGTGCAAAGAAATTTATGCATTTTCTTCACAATAAACATTTTCCACGAACTTCTTAACAACTCCTTGTACATTATTCATTTCACTCAAAGTATATGATTAAAGCTAAAGAGTTGAGCTTGAGATGATGAGAGATGCATTGTAGGGTATTCTGCTGTGCCACAAGACTTCATTTATACCCTGAAACTAACCTTAGACTCTTGCTAAGTAAGTTAGAAAAAATAAGTTTCATTGGGACTTTTCAAGTAGACCTTGCTGTTCAGACAGCCTCAAAGATTAGCCCCAAAAGGTAAATGATGATCTCCCTGAGACCTAAGGTTAGAAAAATACCTTTAGAAGTGTGAAAATTGGATTCTTGCCCTGATCCATGCCCACTTTCGAGCATTACCAGGAATAATCTAAAGCTGTGACTTCTACAGTGCCAAGCCACTGTTTCCCATGGCAGAGAAAATACTAACTATGTAGAGGCAGCAGCCCGCAAACATCCTGATCGGCATGGCCACTAGCGGCCACCCACTGCGTGCGGCTAGCGAGTGCTTGAAATGTGGCCAATCCAGATGGGGTTGCTGCAAGTACAAAATACACCCTGCATTTCAAATACTTAAACAGCACATTGCTGTTTTAATATACATTACATGTGGCATGGTAATATATTAGACATATTGGGTTAAAATATTAAAAATAATTTAATCTCTACATTTTAATGTGGCTGCTAGGAAATTTTCAGTTATATATGTGGGCTTTATTTGTGGTCCAGATTCTATTTCTGTTGGACAGCACGGATCTAGGTTTTCTGAGGGAAGGGAAAGTTTATCCACATGGTTTCCTCACAGTCTGTATCTCACAGACACCGTCACCTGTTCCTTCTTCTTGAAGGCAGGTGTTGTCTCCTCCCTGAAACAAGGACTTAGAGTACCAACCACTGATCACAGACTTTTTCTACCCCGGGGCTGTTCTATAGTTTACCTAGTATTTAGGTTGTTTACAGCTTTTCTATAGATTCTTTACTGTCAAGTATTTGTACCTATTCTTTTTTATTTTGTTATAGGGCATGTGCACTCACCAGAAACAGAGTAAGGGAAAGTGAGAAGCAGCCCCCCAGGAGGTTGGCCACACCTCAATCTCTTCTCCTCCTCTCCCCCCTTCCCCTCTCAGGATATTGGACACACACACACATATGCCTGGTGTGTTTTTCAAACCAACAGTTTGGGACTGAAACTGCAGTCAGCTATGTGGAACCCAGATGCCATAACCACCATGCCACTGGTTGGCCTTGTACGCATACTTGATCGTTTTCTTTACAGAAATGATTTAAAGCTTTTGCTCTGAGTTATCAAATTGCTCTTTAGCTGTGACCAGTTTATTCTGTCTAACAGTGTATGTCTATTTTGCCATTTTTTCTCCAACTTTGAGATTTTGTGGTTTATTTTGTTATCTCTTCGTAAATTTGATAGTGTGTGTTATCTCTACAGAAACAGAGAAAACAACTAAATTCTACAGTGACATGAGCTGCTCAGTATAAAATAACCAGAGAGTGATGAAGAACAGCTTATTGTAGCTTATTTTGGAAAGAGGTTTGAATGAATTTGTAGTCTGTGCAGAGAAGTATGTCAGACTCATGACCATTCATTATGTTTTTTTTTAAAGAACTATTTTTTTATTATTTGTTTGTTTATTAATTTAATGTGACCAGAGAGGGACAGAGAGAGACAGAAAGTGAGAAAGCAAGCTGCAAGGTCAGGGATTTGAACTGAGGTCAGCCATGTTGCAGTCTAGCGCCCTTAACCACCATGTCATCTGTCAGCCCAACCACATTATGTTTTTAATGAATGTCTGATCATCTTTGTGAGCCATAAAGACCATAATAAATAAGTAATGTAAAATGAATGGCATTGGAATACCTGGCAGGGTAAGTCTTATGGGAAGCAGTCCATGGATGTGCCCTAGAAACAAAAGGAAACTAAAAACAGTTAACATCACATGTAGTTTTAGAAGCACATAATGAAGATCTTGGGGAAAAGAATCCTCCTCGACTGGGAAGTTTTTAATTGGCATGGCTACAGAGGATCCAGTTACATCAGTATTGCGAGTCCAATTAGCCAGGAGTTTATGAAAATCTGTTCTGCACTTTCTGAACCTGAGAAGCACAAATGAAAAGAAACTCTGAACACACTTCAGCTTTCCTTCTTTTCGTTTACAAGTGTAGGAACCAGTTTATGTTGAGAAATTGATTGTCGCTGTTTTGTCCTGCACGTTAACATTTTTCACACACCACAATTTGGACAGTTCCCTGGGAAGTTGTGTCCTGTAACCCGCCTCATGTCTGGGTTTACTACATGATTGTCACAGTGGGTGCAGCTTACCCCCGTTGGTGAAGGATGCTCCCAGATGTCTGCTGCCCTCCTCCCCCCTGCTTCTCCACACTGAATAGAGCTTGGTGGTGCTGTGAATTACTATACCTTTGTGATTTTTCTTTTGAATCATTAGTTTATAAGAAAATAAATAATTTTTTTGGTGGGGAGAGGATTTTGCTATAGGGCGCATGTGCTCGCCAGAAAGACAGAGACATAGAAAGTGAGAAATCACCCCCCCCCCAACAGAGAAAGAGAAGTTCCCCCCCCCCCCCCAGGGGGATGCCCACGCCAGCAATCCTTTCTCCTCCATTCTCCTCTCGGGATCTTGGGTATGCACGCCCGGCATGAGTTTAAGCCACTGGGTCCGGGCCTCGAACTGCAGTGAACTACATGGGAGTCCAGCGACATAGCCATTACACCAACTTCTGGTCCCAGGAAATAAATACATTTTTTTAAAATCCTTCTCCCCTGAGATGTCTTGTGCATTCTCTCATCCCCTTTCATTTCTCTTTACTGAGCTTTTATGGGCAAACCATACTCTTCAGATTCTGAACGTGTCTTTCTCTTTTTCTCTTGTGCAGAGTGGGCTCAGATAGCTGTTAATCCTCATTTCTTGCTTTTGATGAGCTGGAGGGCCTTGGACCTTTCTGTTTTTTCCTCCTGGGATAAGTATCTTTTTTCCACATTTTAGGTAAAATCTTAAGTATATCTTATAGCCGTGTATTTGGCTGAAAGGTTATGATTGTGGGTTATTTTTTCCCTCAAAACCACCTTAAATCTCTACTTATATTAATATAAGTTTACAATTTGTGATTTAAACTTAACCTGCAATGGTGACACAAGGGATAGATTTGGGGTTGAAACATTCAAGTTTTATCCTTCTAAAGAAGGGGATTCTGGGACCAGCAGTTAGCGTAATGGCTATGTCGCTGGACTCCCACATAGTCGACCGCGGTGCAAGTCCTGGATCTGGTGGCTTAAACTCACACCGGGCGCGTGTGCGTGCATGCCCAAGATCCCAAGAGGAAAATGGACGAGAAGGGATTGCGGCGTGGCCATCACCCCTGGGGGGTGATTTCTCGCTTTCTGTCTCTCTGTCTCTGTCTGTCTGGCGAGCGCATGCGCCCTATAGCAAAAACCTCTCCAAAAAAAAAAAAAAAAGAGAGAAGGGGATTCTATTGCATTATTTCCTTGGCTTGGCACTGTTGATGGCACAGGTCCCATCTTGGCTCTAGTAATGAACTCTTCCCTTTTTAGACAACAGTTTCCTTAACACACTGTCACTAAAGTGGCTACTCGACAAGCTGTAGGAGGAACCTGACTCAGTCTCCTTTTTACTGAGGACCTTCTGTAACCTGGCTTTCTTTTTTCTGCTGTGCACGGGGGGAAATGAGGCACTAATTCCTTCTACTTTTGTGGAGAACAGGACTAACGGTACCTCCTCTGCCAGGTTGCCACAAGGTTTGGGCAAGGTATACATGTGAAAGCTCTTCAAAAGTGCCATTTGTGGCAACACTTTTGAAAGTTTATCACAGAAGAACTTGTCAAGCTTCTCTCCTGGTTCTTAGCCTAACTACTCACGATCATCATAAACTCTTTCGAAATACTTGTTCTCCATTCATTAACTCACTTGTTTATTTGGAAACGTTTTGTTGAGGACCTCAGCTACATCTTCTTTTCTGTAAAATCTTACATAATGTTGTGTCAGAGAAATGGAAATCTTTAGGCACTGTAGAGAAATGCTCTGTGAATAGTAATAGAGGATTTTCTTACTGAAAAATAATAGTGTCAAAAAGGATTTACAGATGTGAGCATCTCATTACACATGGTACTAGAATAGATGCTAAGCCACTCAAATTTTCACCTATTTAAAATGAGTGCACTTTATATCATTTTTAAAGAGTGTTTTTGTTTGTTTATTTGTTTTTTGCTTTTTTTTCTTTAGGGTAAGTACACTCACGAGAGAGACAGAAAGCAAGAGATCACCCCTTAGGGGATGGCCATGCCACAATCCCTTCTTCATTCTCCTCTCAGGATTTTGGGCATGCACACAAGTGTCTGTGTCCCCACAAACACACACACACACACACACACACACACACCCCAAGCGTGCATTTTAAGTCACTGGATCCAGGACTCGAACCACAGTCAGCCATGTGGGAGTCGAGTGCCTCAAACAATACGCCACCTGCTGGCCCCTATCTGTTTCCTTTAAGGTTTGGGCTATTCAGAGTTCATACTCAAAACGCATATGATTTCATCTCTCTGAAGCTGCTGGCTTTAGATACACTGGTTTGTTATCTTCTCCTGCATTTCATTCACCATTTCTCTGATTCTCTTGTGATTATCTGTTATGTTTTAGGCCCAGCTACTAGAAGGAAATTTGATTTTTTATTTTTTTAAAGAATTATTTATTTCATTTAATTTTGTTTATTATTTTTAATTTGGTCAAAGACATGGTGGGGCAGGGAGAATTTATTATTATTTTTTAATTTGACCAAAGACATATTGGGGCAGGGAGAAAACAAACCTCCAGGTTTGGGACTCAAACCACAGTCAGCCATGTGGAAATCTAGCACTCTAGCCACCATGCTACCTGCCGGCCTCTGATTTATTTTTATTTAACGGACTAGGAAAGCTTCTTCCCATCCACCACCCATCCCTACCTCTGCCCCATCTCGGTGCTCTACACGCATTGTACAGGTTGGAGTCAGGTGTAGAAAGTGAGCTGCAGCTGAAGGCCTTTGCCTGCTTTCTTCCTCATTAAGGCGTTTGTGAGAGGAAACAAGCAGGGGCTTGGACCAATTAGTGAGCCCAGGGTAGGCCTGGGTGTTAAGGGGACGATTATCACCTTCCTCTGGATGCGGTTTGGAACAGGCACTGGCCTGTGGAAAGATCCCAGGCTGGCCTAATGGAGACTGACCCAGGTGAAAGAAAACAAATATTTTGATAAGCCAAGTTCTGAACAGTTAAAGTAGTGGGAAAGGTACTTAATTCTTATTTAGGACTTTATCTCTTACTTTCATTCCAGATCAGACACCATAATCCTTGTAAGATACTGAGAATTAGTATTATTAGGATCACTGTATAGATTATATGTAATATATATCTGATATGTATTTGTCAAATGGGCACAGAAGACAGGCAAGTGATAGCTCTGCTTTGCATTCAACTCAGGCTCAAAGAAAGCCCAGCTGCCGCCTCTTCTTCCCCTCACAGCCACCCAGAAGTGCCTGGGATAGGTTTGCAAAAAATAAAGCCACCTCTTCTGAGCCTTGTATCTTCAGTCCCATTTTAATGCCAGAAATGGTGCACTTTCCTCTTCAAGGTATAAAGAACTTGAGTTATTTGGAAAGCATTGTGTGTGTGTGTGTACATATGTGCGTGTGTTTATACATAAAAACTGTCACGTAATGAAGCTTTCTGGTTACATTCCGTGGCACATGTCTTCCGTGATTTTCTGTTGTCTCTAGGATTTCAGCTCCCTTTTGAGGATTCACTTTTTGCAGGTCTGAAGAAACCTTCTGAAGATCTAGAAAATGCTGCCTTCGATTCAGGACCCATTTTACTGTGACAGTTAAAGCGTCCAAGGTTAAGTAAGCCCTGAACAGAGTAGGCAAGGAAGCAGGAAGTGGGAGGAGCTGCGGGATGCTCCTTGCAGCCTCAGCAGGGCAGTTTCTGGAAATCCCAGGAGCCATCATTGCCCATACTGCCTGCTTCAGAATCCTAGCGCGATCAGGAGGGAGGAAGATAATCTAAGGCTTTCTCCCTGTTGTTGGATTTATTTTCTCATGTGGGTTTTTGTTTGTGGTCAGTTTAGATACGGTTTTACAGAATTTTGTTGGGCTGTTTTCGTCACAATTTATCACTTGAAATTAAAATAAATTGAATGCTACGAGGTATGGTTACTAGAAGGTATTTTTGCCATCATCCTTTTACTCAGTAATTCTGTCTGCATAACCATTATTCTTACTGACATTAATCTTATGGATCGTCCAGTCCAGTCTCCTTTTCAAAGCAAGGAGACCTTAAACACTTACCTGTCAACCCACCTTATTCGAACGGTTCCTAGATTTTATTTTTAGAGATTTTTGTCTTAGAGCACATGTACTTGCCAGAGAGAGAGAGAGAGAGAGTGAGAAATCACCCTCCCAGAGGTATGACCATGCCACACTCCCTCTCCTCCATTCTCTTCCCGGGATCTTGGGCACACACCCACACATGCCCAGCATGAGTTTCAATCTACCAGGTCTGAGACTAAAACCAGGTTCAGTTGTGTGGGAGTCCAGTGACATAACCACTACGCCATCTGCTGGTCCCAGATTTTTTGGGTTTTAAGGACCAAACATACTTAGCATTATGGATCCAGTATAAAGTTAAAATTTTATTTTGTCAAAAAAGAAAAATCACAAACCGAAGGAATCACCATCTTTCATTTTCTTTTGTAAAAAGAAATTTAATATTTAAAATGTCAGAAGTATATATTCTCAGAATACATTTATTTTTTTTTTAAGTTTGTTTTTATTTATTTCCTTCATGAGAGAAAGAGTGAGAGGCATATCCTCAATGGGGCTTCATACCACAATCCTCACCCTAGCTCTGCACCCAGCCACAATCATGGGTGTGTCCTGATGCCTGCAGATGCAAACTCCAAGCCTTCCAGTAGGGCTCCTGCATTGCTCAGCAGCACCTCCACTGCCTGTGCCATCATGGCTGGGCCAGAATGAATGTAATTTTTTGACAGATGCACTGCACTTGTTCTCTGCACCACTGACACACTGGTTATCTCCTTCCAGGTTAGTTTTTGAGAAGCGTTGCTCTGCAACACAGTCCCTGACCCAGCCAGTCACCTATAGCTCTGCTTGAAATTTTCTAGTGGGAGCAAACCTGTACTGAGAGTTTTTAGAAAGGCCTTCCTTCTAGACTTTCTTCTTATAGGTTAACAGCTCCTTCCTCGCAGGAGATGATGTCTAGACCTTTGTTTATGGTGCTCTCATCTAAATGAGCTCAGAAGGCTAGGTTAAAGATGTTTAGAATAATCGCATTCAGTGTACTGTAGAAAGCAGTGAAAGCAAGCTACTGTAACTCATTTATTCCTTCACTCCTCTCTTCTGCATTGTGTTATGTTTATTATTTGTCAGACACATTGCTGAGGTCTAATATACAAGGAAGAGGAGAAATAGTCTGAGGGTACATACTTAATGGGCCTGACAGCCGTGCAGATAATGCAGCAGTGTGCTGAGTGCTGCCCCAGCGTGCTGTGTGCACAGGCTGCAGCCTTGGGCAGAGTGCGGGGGCAGCACTAGCTGGGCCGAGAAGGTCAGAAAAGGCTGGCCACGGCAGAGCATCATTTAACTGAGTCTTATTGAACTACAGGAAGCTTCCCAGGTAGAGTGACATCTCAAAGGGCAGGGAATAAAGATGGAGCAGGGGAGGCCCAGGGATCGATCTAGCTATGTTGGCAGGCTGAAACTGTGTTCGTACCACTAACCAGGCAGCTTAAAAAACAGGTACTTATTGTCTTAGAGTTCTGGAGGCTAGAAGTCCAAAATTAAAGTACCAGCAGGGCATCGCGCCTCTTGTCCTGTGGGAAAAATCTTTACATCTTCCTAGCTTTGGTAGTTTGGTGACATTCCTTAGTGTTCCTGGCTTTCAGCTGCACCTCTACAATCTCTGGCTCAATGATCACATGACCTCCTCCCGGGGTTCATTTGTGTTTCGTTTTCTCTCTTGTAAAGACACAGTCATAATGGATAGGAGCCTACCCTGAGGAGCTCATCTTAGCTTTAAATGTGCCAAGACCCTGTTTCTAAAAAAAGACCTCTTTCAGAAGTTCTGGGGTTTAAGATTCTGACACATTCTTCTGGAGGTGAGGAGCACAGTTCAACCTTTAATAGTTGGTATAGGAAATAGTGAGCAAAGAGGTCTAGGAGCCTCATTTCATTCTCTGACGAGAGCCAGTATTTTCCGCAATGCAACCCAAACTTTAGTTATTTGGAGAGCTGGAACATGTGCCTAAACAAAATCCCAGAGATTTTCATGTGCACAACCCAAGGCTTTTCCTAAATTTGCACATTTGATTTTCCCCTTTTGGAATTTATATATGACTTATTTGTCCCTGTTAAAAAATACTGTATTGGGACCAGCAGTTAGCATAATGGCTATGTTGCTGGACTCCCATGTAGTCGACTGTGGTTCACGTCCCGGACCCGGTGGCTTGAAACTCACGCTGGGAACATGTGCGTGCGTGCCCAGGATCCCGAGAAGAGAATGGAGGAGAAGGGATTGAGTGTGGGCCATCCCCCCGGGGGTGATTTCTTGCTTTCTGTCTCTCTGCGGGCGCATGCCCCCTGTAAAAAAAACCCCCCCAAAAAAAAAAAAAAAAAAATACTGTAGTCGTTCCAGCCTGTTGAAATAATTTTCGGGTGTAAACTCTGATATCTTATATTACCATCCCCCTAGCTTTGGGACATTTTATATATTTGATAAGCATGCCACCAATAACCTGATTTATGTTACTGTTTAAATGTTAAAATAAATAAGTAAATAAATAAGTGCTGTCCAAGAACAGAGCCCTGTGTCATGTTCCCAGTCTTCCTTCCACGTGGACTGTGACCATAGGCTTGAGCTCAGCCATCATTCAACCAGTTACTTACTCATCCAGGTCAGTTCATCTCCCCAGGTTTCTTCATCTAATCCATGAGAAGATAGGACTTCTTATTAGTGTAAATCAGAATGTACTGTGCAGCATTTCCAAGCAGCTCTATCTTCCTCACCACCCCCCAAAGTAGAAAGAACAAAAATTTAACATCCACGACTTGCTCTTTTGGACTTCACTGGTATTTGTTCATTTTGTGTCTATTTATTAGATCACTCTATAATTTTGCTCCAGATCAACATCAGCCTTAACTGCCTTCAGTTTCTTGCCACTAGTTTCTCTTGGTTTGTTTTTCAAAGAATTCAAATGGAAGCCAGTGCATAGCCTAATCGCTAAGGGAGTCAGATCCCATGGTTTGAATTCCAGCCCTGGTGAATTGAAATACATGCTGTGTGCCTGTGTGTGCATGCCCAAAATCCTGACAGGATGAAGAAATGGAGGAGAAGGGATTGCAGCATGAATATGCCCCACTGGGGGACAGGGTGCTTGCTTTCATTCCCCCTCTCTCTGTCCAGTATAATGTGCTCTCTGACAATTAAAAAAAGAAAAAAGAAGAAGAACCTGAAAGCTACCTTGCTGTCCCGTTAACACCTGTCCTATTGTGTATGATTTCTCAAAAGAACCAAGATTGGAACATTTTTATTGACCGGGTAATGTAAATGAGAAGCGCTTTTAGCCCTGATCCTGATCTCTGTACACAGCCTTCCACTTTTAAAGTACAGCTAAAACATCTTCTGGAGCATACAGTGAATTCAGGCGCTATAGAGAGTGAAGTATATTTCCTTTGCTTGTGATATGGCAATTGATAATAAAGTAATTTTGCAGGATTTGGTTGTGTTTAGTACTTTTTTTTTTAATTAATAGGGAACACTTTTTAAGTTAATTTAGAGAGAGGCAGAGATAAAGGCCTCCTTGCCAGGGTCTTGATGCCACGATCCTCTCAGTCAGCCCAGATCATGAGCACTTACATGCCCGGCTTAGACATACTCCAGAGGCCCCCGATGTGACCCTGCAGCCCCCATGTGGCTCTGCTTTATAGAGCATTTCATTTTACCCCAGTGCAAACATCTGACTCCTTTAGTTAGCATTCTTTGATACAAAGGTAATTCCTCTCTGATTTTAAGTTTTAACATCCTAAATTTTTAGAGCTGTCCTACTGTGCCTTTTGGAATAATTGCTTCTCTTTATCTGCAGTTTCTAAGGACAGTGCCGTTCAGAGGCAAACCAGTAGGCAATCAATACGGAAGCCTTATTTACCCTTTCCCATCAGATCTGCTCTCAGAGCTGTAGCTATTGTCACAAGTGACCTTTGAACCAAATATCTCAGTTTAGAAACATCCACTCTCTGGCAGGCTACGTTAGTATTCTGTGCTTATACAGTCCAAGTGTGTCTTTACTGGTAATACATTCATACGGTATCCCCAAACTTTGTACAGATGAAGTGAGCACAATAGAGAGCATTTTCCTTGTCAGTCTGTGCTTCAGACTGGCTTCTCAGGGTCATGGGGCGGTTAGGATTTGTTACTCTAGAAAAGGATGACTCCATTTGGAAATCGGTACCAGTGCCATGCTCTACCTTCTTAGTTTGTGTGAGAATCAAGAGAAATTTCTAGGTAATTTTGCACACTCTGTTTTAATAGTTTCAGATAACTCTGTTTTGCTTCAGAGAGCTTGTTTACTTTTACCCTCTGTCACGCAATTCATGGTTTGAATGAAGCAGTCATTATGGTTTTCAGTGTTGGAGTTTAATGCATTCAATTTCTGCAGTTTCTGACACAGTTTTGTGTGTGTGTGTGTGTGTAAGATTGCCAGTTTTTATTTATTTTCAAAGCAGTGACAAATTTAGAGATACTTGTAAAACAATCTAGTAATAAAAAAACCTTCTGGATTTTTTTCACCCTCCCTCCTAACCTTTTACAGTTTTCTTTTTGGTACTGGTCTTTTTTTAGAAGAATTATTTTGTTTAACTTTATTTATTTATTTATATAAATTTAACCAGAGGGGGACACAGCATGAGAGAGAGAGAGAGAGAGAAAGCAAAAAAGCAAGCCACTATGTCTGGGACTCAGACTGCGATTGGCCATGTGGGAGTCCAGCCCTCAACCACCACGCCACCTGCCAGTCCTGGCACAAGTCTTTAATTCCATGTTAAACTTCTAGATTACCTAGCTTCCCTCCTGTGTTTTTATAAGCTGAATTTTAGGAATAAAATATAAGGACATGTCTATTTTCTAAGGCAGATGTAGATTTCCCTTCTCCTATTGCTGCCAGTATCCCTCAACTTCCCAGACTATAAGGAGGAAGGTCATTACATGTTTATATTCTGTTTACTTACCCAATATATATTGAGTGGTTACGATATACAAGCCTCCCTCCCCCAAAAAACTGTGCTATAAATGATAAAGTAGTAAGCCTACTTTTTCTCAATATTTTGCAGATTAGGGCCATGCTGACATAAGGGTAAGAAAGTAGTCTAGCTTAGTACTTTTAAGCAATAAGAATTAGAAGTACCTATATTTGGAAAGGGATGATATCCAGTGTTAACATTTATTAGCTATTGACTATCCAGTATGTGGGGAGCACTGGACTAACCCCTTAACCACAGTCCCGTGAGCTGGATAGTATCATTCCACTTTACAGATGGGAATACTGAGGCCAGCCTACACCAGAGCCACTGAGCTGGTCATGGCCCGGATTAGCACTTGAGAACAGGTCTCTGTGGTTACAGCTCTTTCTTCTTTCCATTTCAACATCTCCCTTATGATACAGTAAAGTGCTATATAAACATGAAGGTGAGATCATCAAAATGATGGAAATACATTTTAAGTTTGGGTAGAAGAGGAAGATCATTTAAGAAAAAATCCTTGTCAGTTCATAAATTCAATTCAGAAATAAAAGACTACTTTTCATATTCAAGTTGCTTTTGTTTTAAAAGCTGGACATTATTCAGTGCTTGAGACTTTTAAGAATTCGTTTTTATGATAGATAATATGTATTTTACTTGCAAAAATCTGGGTTCCATTTTCAGGATGCATTATTTCCCTGTGACATATTAGTACTTGGTAGCGCTAATTTGGGTCTGGCCATCTGAGAGTGCATCCTTAAGTGCTGCAGCACGGTGACTGGTGGTAAAAATATTGTCATAAGATAATGTAAATGACCTTTTGTATGCTATGTGCTCTTAAGAGACCATAAAATAGTGTGAAGCTACTTTACCTTGATTGCAGATCATAATAGGCTTGATACTAAACTATAATAGCAAATCTGTGTAATCAATCAAATGCTTTATAGTGTGCTTTTTATTTAGAAGAGAGGCTGTAGGTTTTTCATAGAATATGGCAAAAAATACATCTTAGCCATTTTTAATGAGGTAGTTTTAATGTTCCTTCTATATGAATGCTTTAGTTCAAGCCATGCAGGCAATAAACAGCGTCCGTTGTTACCTTTATCTAGCATTTATAATGGATTCTCCAGTTTTACCCAGGAATGTTGATGAGGCAGACTTGCAGGAATGGTTCTCAATTAGATGAGAAAAGGTTATTTATCCCAATATCTGGATGCAAATAATTAATTCCATTTGTATTCTCAAAGGATCTATTTTCCTTAAATTTTCAGTGTTATATTAATAGGTCGTTGGGAAAGACATGATACTTTTTTTATGCAAAAGTGTATGTATGTACACATACACACACACACACACACACACACACACACACTCTTACACATACACATGTGGTCATGGGAAAAAAGACATGATACTTCGTCCCAAAGCTTCTGTAACGTGTCCTCCATCAGCTCACACTCTGTAAGAAAGTCAGGCTAGCCCAGTAAGAGCACCTGAGGATGTGCAGAGCTTCTGCTAAGTCATCTCCAATCTGCAGCCTCTGAGTCTGTGACTGTGGTTGAAATTGCTGTCCTTTCCACAACAGTTCAGAGCAGTGAACTTGATGGTTCTTCTCCTTCTTCTGAATTCACAGAGACAAGCCACTGGCTTTCCATAGCACAGATACCACGGACTATGTTTTCAGATGTCAAGTTAAGAATTTCAGGCTCATTCAAAAAAGTCCTTTGTCTTAAAGCTCTTCTGCCCTTTAGGACCTTTCTGTTCTCTGCCCTCCCCCCATCCCTCCAATTTAAATTTCTTGAATATGAGTGTTATTGCTTGGCTCCAAAGAGCAAAATATAAACAAAACAAAATGTGGCACCTCTCATTCCTCATCCTGGGTGTAAGATTTTTCAGTAATTGTACTGAAACCTTGCTTTCATCATTTCATTCTGCATTTGCAAAACCTCTGATCACATTCTGTTTCCTCTCTCCTTTTCCTGGAACTCAGGGCCCTCTGAAACCTTTTCAGACTTCACGTCCATTGCTCCCCATGTAGATGTGCATTAGACAGATTCCTCTGTTTATTGTCCTTCATGGCCCGCCTGGATTTCTGTTTTCCCCATAGTCTTTCAACTCAGCTTGACTTTCCTTCAGTATTTATGCCTGCTTCTTTAACACTCATCATAAAATGTCTCATATTTTTAGTTATTTTTTAGTATTAAAAATCCTTTGCACCCCCAATAGATTGATGATGGTTGGAATATGATCTTTCCTTTTTCCCATATGCCTTGTATAGTGAAGGTCATGCTGTAGACATGCTATAAATATTTGTGGGTTGATTTCTAGATTTGATTTCTCCTTTCTTGACTGTACTTATCTTTCCTGTGATCCATTCACCTTCAGCTCCAGATTTACCATTGTTTCTGACCTTTTAGGCCTGCAGTAGCTTTTCTTGCCAAATATTCTCCTACGATAAACCCCGGCTTCAGTTCCGGCTGTGTAAGATGTAGCTTCCTATTCTGTATATACAGGAGTCATTTATTCACAAAGGCACTCCTAGCCAGACAGCACAAGTGCAAGGAACAGTTACCTAATGCAGGAGGGAAGGCAGAACAACCAGAATGAGAAATGGAATGTGCCCTTAATATTTCTGTATCTTGGAAGGGTCTTACAGAACATCGAAAATCATCAGGGCAAAAATAAATGAATAAATAAAGTCTTACAAAACCCATTTAATGTTGACCTCATAATTTAAAGGTTTTTTTTTAAGAGTTTTTTTTTTTGCTTTAGGGACAGTGTGGTCCCACAAAAACTTAGGCCTGCAGTAGCTTTTCTTGCCAAATATTCTCCTACGATAAACCCCGGCTTCAGTTCCGGCTGTGTAAGATGTAGCTTCCTATTCTGTATATACAGGAGTCATTTATTCACAAAGGCACTCCTAGCCAGACAGCACAAGTGCAAGGAACAGTTACCTAATGCAGGAGGGAAGGCAGAACAACCAGAATGAGAAATGGAATGTGCCCTTAATATTTCTGTATCTTGGAAGGGTCTTACAGAACATCGAAAATCATCAGGGCAAAAATAAATGAATAAATAAAGTCTTACAAAACCCATTTAATGTTGACCTCATAATTTAAAGGTTTTTTTTTAAGAGTTTTTTTTTTTTGCTATAGGGTACGTGTGCTCCACAGAAAGACAGAGAGAGACAGAAAATGAGAAATTACCCCCCCAGGGGGGATGGCCTACACCACAATCCCTCCTCCTGCATTCTCCTCTTGGGATCTTAGGCACGCATGCACATGCACCTGGCATGAGTTTAAGCCACTGGGTCTGGCACTCGAACCATAGATGACTATGTGGGAGTTCAGTGATGTAGCCATTGTGCCATCTGCTGGTCCTGATAATTTAAAGTTTTTACTTGTTTTATAACTCATCTTCAAATGCTTGTTATTTCCTATACCGAGTAAATAAAGAAAATGTGAACCACTGAATTATTCAAGTTTGAATTCAGAGTAACACAGATAAGTGATTCTCCCTACTGTTTTATTTTACGTCTCATTCTCTTTCCTATTAGCTTTCCTATTAGCCAAACAAATGTCATTTATACCTTTGCTTTCTTTAAGCTAAGTACTGTAAGAAGAACTAAAGCAAACATTAGGAAATTCCTTTTTCCTGGGAGGTCATTGGAAAAATAAAGCAGTTTAAAAAGTGAGTTAGTGGTGCTAGCAGGTGGCATGGTGGTTAAGAGCACTGGACTCACATGGCCGACTACAGTTCAAGTCCTGGACCTGGAGGCTTGCTTTCTCACTTTCCTTCTCTCTGTGTCTCTCTCTGGTAGGCACATATGCCCTATACCAAATTTTTTTAAAACATAAATAAAACAAAATACATTTTTCTAAAAAAGTGAGTTAGAGGGACAAGATGGTGGTGCAGCTATAGTGCATTACTCTGTGAGACTGACCCACATGGGAAGGTTGCAAGTTCGCTTCCAGGGACCTTCCGAACATGCTGAGTGAACATGTGCCCGTGATCCCCAGCTGGGTTAAAACTGGCATGAAGACCCTGTTGAGATGCCTCCCCATTCTTCTTTCTCTCCCATGGAAGAAGTAAATAAACTTGAAAAAAAAAAAAAAAAAGATGTATTACAAAGCTGTATATGTAATATCATGTGTGTGCAGAGGTGTGAGTGTGAGGGTGATAGACATGTTAACATGTTATATTTTGTTTTGTGATTTTAAAAAAAACTTCACCATAACAAAAGGGGTTTTGGCTGATAGTACTCAGATTCGTTCCTGGCCTTTAGAGCCAGTGCACCTCTTCTTCATTCATCTCTTGGGCATCTTACCCCAAGATAGACCAAGGTCATGTGTATCCAGAGAGTCCTGAGGCAGGGAACTCCTTTCTGAATGTTACCAGCCTCTATCTTAAAGGCTGTAGCTGTTCAGAGTCTACCTTGTCTCCTTACTTGTTTGGACTAGTGAAGATTCAAAGTAAAAATTGTTCTGAATCGAAGACTCTTGGTTGGGGACCAAAGTTTCTGCAATTGTCAACATGCTTGGCCTTTAAACTCCAAAGCAAACTTCCCACCTCCCATTTTTGCTACTTATTAGCTGTGTGACCTTCAGTAGGCCATGCAGAGTAAGCTCTGCCCCTGAGCTGCACATCTACAAAGTGGGAAAAATACTCTAATTTTCACAACAACCAATTAAAAAAGGTTGTTGTGAAAATTAAGGTAATTGACTTAAATTGCTTACAGTCATGGTTGGCATAGAATAAGAACTGTATAAATGTAATCTTTTAAAAACTTATTATTATTAGCCCCCAGATTTACTTACTAGGTCATAATGTTCCTGATGCTGCTGTTTTTCCTTTTTTTTTCCTCCCGCTCATTTTAAACCTCTGTCCTTCCTCCTTGCTGACCATGTTCATTTGCAGAGCACAGCCTCTCTCCCAGCATGTGCAGGCCCCCCTTTGTCCTTCAGGAGCAGTTCAGCTAGTAAATGGGAACCACCACCCTGTATGCATGAGTATCCGGCCCTTTCTCAAACTTGAAGTATCTTTGTTTGCTTGTTTACATTATAAGTATACATCTTTTCTTACTGTTGCTTTCAACACACCTAATGATCTTTCAGGTTTAATAATATTCATAAAATTTTCCAAAACTAACCCAACTTCAAGTGACCCCAGGGTGCCTTCAGTGAATTTACAACTGGAACTGACCAGTGTTAAAACTTACCAACCCTTATCGCCATCTGTTGGCGGTGGATGAAGTGGAACCTTGGCTATAATTGGGAGTTTTCAAAAACAGCAAGTTCCCTGGTAAAGAGGAGAACGAACGTGTGAGTGTGTGTGTGTGTGTGTGTGTGTGTGTGTGTGTGTGGAGGGTGTGCACAGACACACACACACTTGCACATGCACATTGGACAAATTCTGTGAGGATACGTACCAATAGGCATATCAAGGACTTCAGGTGATACTAATTTTTTCAACCTACTTTTCCGTGTCTTCTAATTACAATAAGCTTGTGTGTCTTTTGAAATTAAGATAGATTAATGAAAAGGTAGAATTTAAGAGGGATTAAGTTACGGGAGCAGAGGAGACTATTAAGGTTTATTTACCAAGGGTAAATTAAAATAAACTTAGATTTTATACTATAGCACATGAAAGAAGAACTGTACATGGAAATAGGGAGAGAAATGACTAAAGCTGTGAATAAAAACCAAAGGCATTTTAGTAGATTCCAAGTGAAAGGTTTTATCTGCCAGGTTCACTGGGGCCAATGGGTTTTAACATGAGTTTTCACTTGTTATCCTTTTCCTTTGAAATTCTAATTATTCTATAGTCATGTCTCTTAATTACTCTTTATCCCTTTACTATCAAGAGCTTCTCTTAGAATGGATTATCTACTTTTAGCAAAGAATATTATAATCTGAGTAGCCAGGGCTGAGGTCTGAGCCTTGTTACTTTGAAGCTAGATAAAACCCAGAGAATTTTCATAGTTCCCCCTATACCCAAAAAATTCCTCCTACTTGCTTTCTCAGCTATACATCTCTGGTGTTCCTACAATGTGAATTCTGCCAGCCAAGAGCCCTATTTCTCCCAGTACATCACATGTCCCTGATTTTTAATGCTGATTTTTTTTTTTTTTTGAGAGGTTTTCGCTATAGGGCACGTGCGCTCACCGGACAGAGAGAGACATGGAGACAGAAAGCGAGAAATCACCCCCCAGAGGGGATAGTCATGCCGCAATCCCTTCTCCTCCATTCTCCTCTCGGGATCTTGGGCACGCACGCACACGTGCCCGGTGTGAGTTTTAAGCCACCGGGTCCGGGACATGAACCGCAGTTGACCACGTGGGAGTCCAGTGACATAGCCATTATGCTAACTACTGGTTCCCAATGCTGATATTTTAAAACAGATTAAGCTACCAGTACGAACAAAGAGAGGTGAAAATCTGGTTGTTTTATGAATTTTTACCCAGATGCCTGTTACTCTCCTTGACATTGGTGATAGATGATAGAATTAAGTTGTTAATTATCTGTTAATCGATCCCTAACCTCCCCAATATTATTTTTTTTTCTTTTAATTTTCCAAAGGGTGCATATACTTGCTGGGAGGAAAAAGAAAGAGAAAACACCCCTAATGAAGAATGGTCACACTATAATCCCTTTTCCATTTCTCCTTCCTTCTGGGATTTTTGATACAAATACACAGAAACATACCTCATGTGTTTCTTTTTCTGGAGGGGGGGCGGGGGGACACAGATAAGGTTTATTATCTGTTGATGAGGATGTGTATGGTGGTCTCAACTGGGCTGGACTGAGGTGTATATCATGCTGGGCAAAGTCTCTTCACAATCCAAATGATGTATAACAATTTAATATATGAATAATAATAATGAAATATATACATAAAAAGATTAAGTAAAAAAAATAAGCCAATGGGAGTGAATCAGTCCAATTAACTCTTCTATATATTTGATTGGGTATTCATATATTAATAGGTCAGTGGTTCCTATTCTTTTTGAGATAAAGCAACCTTTTACATAAAAAATTTCCTGATTTATGACACAGTGTTAGTACAGATTAATGTGCATTGATTTAGAAAATAATGACAAAGCTACTATGAATTTAGAAACACATTTAAATGAATATAAATATTATTTATAGTTTAATAGTATCCACTTCAAGAAAAAATAATATAGTAGGTTCAGATATACCATTTATTGTATTCATAGACAGTTTATAGACACCTTCCAATAGGTCAATGGTTCTTCCCAGATTTTAGGGAATTTTAGCTCAAGTTCAACTGATAGAATGTCATCCTTAAGCAGGATAATGTTAGAGAGCTTAGAGGTTTTTACATCTTCATTCACTAACTAGACACATAGCAGAGAAAGTACGTATGAAACAGATTGCCACGGTTAGTTTCCAACTTCTGAGTTATGATAGAGAATGATTTAAAAATAAAATATTTTTTATATAACTTTAGAAAGAAAAATGGTTCTGGCTGAAACTTCCCTAGTTTAATATGGATCATAAAATTTGAGTGTAGATATGTGCTGATTTCTATATACAGTTCTGGAGAAGTTATACTTGGATGGATAGAAAACATGTAAAATCAATAGAAGCAGACCCCACCAGCCTCCAGCAGGACACATGCCTGTAGCTCCTATTTGTTTCTTTCCTTCTTTTTCTTTTTCTTTCTTTCTTTTTGTCTTTCTTTCCTTTTATCATTTCTTTTTCTTCCTTTCTTCTTCCTTTTATTCTTTCCTTCCTTCCTTCCTTCTTTTACTTTCTTCTTCTTTCTCTCTTTTTTTCTTTCTTTTTCTCTTCTCTCTCTCTCTCTCTCTGTAAAGCTCTACAGGGTGTGTGCACTCCCCAGAGAGAGGAGAGAGAAGAAGAGAGAGGGAGAGAGAGGGCATCCTCGGGGAGATGGCCATGCTACAATCCCTTCTCCTCCATTCTCCACTTGGGACTTAGGGCACACATGCACATATGCTTGGGATGTTTCTTAAGCTGCTGGGTCCAAGACTCAAACCACACAGTTGGCCATTAGGAATCCAGCTGCCTTAACCACCACACCATCAGCTGTCCCACCATGTTAAATCCTTCCACCAGAAAACTAGTAGAGGAAGATGGTGATTGCTCTGAGCCAGACCATCCATTAAATAATCCTTGAGGTGTCATCTGATAGATAGCTGTTGCCCGTAGTCTAGACCTGCACCTTGCCTAGCCTTTCCTCATGCCATCAAAATTAGGTGTCCTATATTCCATTCCCACAATAAGATGATCAGTCCACCCACAAGGAACTACCTTACCCAGAGTCTGACTGAATCACAGTGTTTCTTCTTTCGGTTCTGGGGTCCATATGTTAACGGGAACCTCTTGTGACATGTCATATAATTGAGTGGACAGCCCAAGAGACCATTTTAGGAGAGAGAAACCCTTCAGGTAACTCCACATAAGCCGATTCCTGATCCGATAGTTTGCAGGAAGCCAGTATACAGTAGAATAATGGCAGCTATTTTCTGTGAAATCATGCTCTTTCAACCCACAAATCATGATGAAAACCACAATAGAAAGTAAAACTGATAAATTTTAGAACTATCTCCTCTTCTCCCTACCCTTTTCTGTCCCCTTATCTCTCTTTCAGTGACACGCCACATGTCTGTTTCTCATATTTAAAGCAAACAAAACATTGTTAGGCTTGGAAAATGGATCTATTTTGATACTATAGTAGCAGACATCTTCTATTTTGTTCCCTTCCTTCATGCTCTTTTTTTTTTTTTTTTTTGAGAGATTTTCACTGTAGGGCGCGTGCACTCGCCAGACAGACAGAGAGAGACATAGAGACAGAAAGCGAGAAATCACCCCCCAGGGGGGATGGTCACGCCGCAATCCCTTCTCCTCCATTCTCCTCTCAGGATCTTGGGCACGCACGCACACGCGCCCGGCGTGAGTTTTAAGCCACCGGGTCCGGGACACGAACCGCGGTCGACTACGTGGGAGTCCAGCGACATAACCATTACGCTAACTGCTGGTTCCCCCTTCCTTCATGCTCTTGAGTGCATAAAGGAAACATTATCAAAACTATTTCATGGATAAATTGTAGTCAGAACTTAAACTAGTCACTTTAGGATTTTAGGCAAAGTTTTAAGCTTAACATTTTTATCAACTTTAATTTTCCTATTTGCAAAAATAGAAATAATAATACCTACCTCATAAGATTGCTGTGAAGTTAATTAAATAAGATCATATATGCAAAGTGCCTGGCATAGTGCTTAGAACATAAGTAGGAATTCAATAAATGTAATGCCCTTTCTGATTTCTTATAAAATAGCCACTAGACAGTGGAGGAGATTAAGGATGTTTTTATGGAGAAGATAATTTTGGAATAGGCCTTTCAAGCTCAGGCATGGTAGAATGGGATAATAGAGACGTGAGAGAGACATGCTTAAAGTGATGTTCTAGGTCAGTTAAGGCAGCACAGGGGTGGGAAGAACCAGAGGCTACACACAGGGGGAACTCTTACAGATGTTTCACGCAAATCTAGGCACAGTGAAGTGGAGCACTGACTATTAGAACCATGTCAAAGACAAAATTGGGAAGATGTGTTGACTGATTGGATTTAGAAATGACCAAAGCGATGATGTCTTAAGAATCCACACTCTGGGGAAGATTGGGAGAATGACAGTGTTATTAAATGAAAGGAGATAGGAGAGACCAGAAAAAATGTGTTTGGGGTGCTACTGGGAATAGGATTTAGAAAACGGTGGGGATATTTAGCTAGGTAGTTAAGTATCGTGATAAAATATTAAGGCATTTAAGTAAAAAGAAGAAAAGACAAACACCAAAGCTTTGGTGGGACTAACAAAAACAAAACAAAACAAAACAAAAACAGGAAGGAGAAAGGAGCATCATCAGAAAAGGTTCATTAATTAAAACCACGGCACTGGATGAATATCCCCTGAAGTGAAAGGGTAGAAGACCAGATATTAAGCTTGATGAAAGTACTTGGTTAAGGTGCGAAAGGAGAAAGCTGGGTTGGGTGAAAAAAACCTGAAAAAGGGTAAAGAAAGGTAAAATGAGTTAAGCTGAGCACTGGGTCCCAGAGGCAGAAAGAGGTGCACTTCATGGGATGTCAAAGTGAGGACTCAGGTCAAGTAGCAGAGAGATCAAAGCCAGCCAGAACTAGGGGAGGGTGTGGCATGGAGCGTGTGCACCAAGAGGCTGTCTATTCCTACTCCTGCATCTCCTTTCCTTCATGTCTTTCCCCATTTTTCTCACCATTAAATGTTGAAAGAAGAGCCACAACTGTAGAAGGCCAGTGCCTTCTATTTGGTTTACCAAAGTTCCTGAACTTAGAGACCTTAGGCTAAATTCCTTAATCTCTGGGATGCTCAATCCCCTTTTCCTAAATTGAAGTCATACTATCCCCCTCCCCCCCCCTGCTTTGGAAAGATAAGAGGCAGGAATGCAGTCTAAAAATGCTTTCATCAGAGATTTGTGTAAACGAGAGTGTGGGTAGATATCAAGCATATAATCTAAGTAGCCAAATGATTGCCAAAAGGTAGTCTTTAACTCACTTTTTTTTTTTTTTATCATTTGTGGATTTAAAACAAATTTTTTTAAGCTTAGTGATCTGTGTTAATGTTATTGTAAGTGCTCTGAATCTCTACAGGGAATTAAAGGTGCTTTGTGCAGCATTATGCCCCATGGATGTAATTGTCATTTGAACCTGAAATTATCTTTACTTTCATGCCTAGTTAGTAATCATTTGATTACATTATTACACAGAGTGAAAATAGGGAAAATTAACTGGAAGCAAGAGGTATTCATTTCTTCTAAATAAATTTCAGCTTGTTTTAATGTATAAAATAGAAGAGACTACAAAAATTCAATAGTTTAAAATGCTGCACAAGGGCAGGCAGGTGGCATAGTGGTTAAGGTGCTAGACTTCCACACAGACAACCACAGTTTGAGTCCTGGACCTTGCTGCTTGAAACTCACGCCAGGCATGTGTGCATGCATGCCTAAAATTTTGAAAAGAAAATGGAAGAGATGAGATTGTAGCATGACCATGCCCCTGGGGGTGATTTCTTGCTTTCTGTCTCTTTATCTCTCTCTTTCTTTCCGGCAAGCAAATGTCCCTGATAGCAAAAATCTCTCAAATAAATCAAATAAAATGCTACACAAATTCTTCTGTTTCCTAAAGCTCTTACAACTCTCAAAATCAGTTGTAAGAAAGTTATAGTAGAGCAGTTGTGGGATTTTAAAAGTTCATAAAAGGGAAAGTAGAATTTTGGAATTTACCATGTATAAATGAGGATACCTGAGATGCATGAAGTAAGTTATGTGTATTTCTCTAAGTCTTACTCGAATTTTTTTTAAACGTTTTTGCCATAGGACTCATGCACTTACTGGAGAGAGACAGAGAGAAGGAAAGGAAGAAATCAGCCACCCAGGGAGGATGGCCATGTCATAATCCCTTCACCATTCTCCTCTTGGGATTTTGGGCACACATGCCCATATGCCCAGAGTGACTTTCAAACTTCTGGGTCCAGGACTCAGACTTTAGCTAGCTATGTAGGAGTCCAGTGCCTTAACCACCATGCCTTCTGCTGACCCCAACTTGATTTTTAAAGAAAATTTTAAAAAATGTTTTTCAAGGGTATTTTTTTCCCTGAATTTTTAGAAGATAAACATAGACAACAGTCCTTTTATTTATGATCTGGTTCCTATAAGAGTGCATACTTTGAGTACACACGTGGAATCTTCATAAAGTAAATGGAAACTGTATATCATGAAAAAAAAAAAACTGCATGGATTTCAACGTTTTTTGCACCAAAATATACTTGTTCCATTTTTCCACAAACTTATTTAAGTACTTGCCTATATTTAAATTGTACTGTCACTTCACTTTCAGTAACAGTGCTTTACATTTTAATGTTCTACATTTTTTTCCCATCTTCCCAAACTTCTATGGCATGTTAAAGAATTTGAATGCATTTCCCACATAAGCCCTCACAAAATTAATGACCGACCCCGCGTTCATCAGCTTAAATTCTTAATCATGTCTTACACACATGTGCATTCTCATGCGTGTTAGTGAGTATACTATGTAACTCTTATCACTGAGTGAGAAGTAGTGCTAATAAATACATAAAAAAATAAAAAACTGTTTTACTTTTGGGTGTGTCAGACATAAACACGTGTACACACATACCCTTCTGTGCTGCTCTAGAGCCATGAGTGCTAGCTACAGAACTGAAGTGATGCAGGGAAAAGAAGACACCTTCATAGCTCCTGAGAACTAGTGATTTCAGTGAAAAAAGAGAAATGAAGATTTTCTACTGATAATTCCGCCTCCACTCTACAAACTTAAGTGGAATCAAAATGAAACGGCAGAGATTTAAGATCACCTCTTTCTGCACGCTCCTGAACACTCAGATTGAACTTCAAGTTTAGGAAGAAACACACCTTCCATCAGATGACTAGAAATCACCTCAGGGCCACAAAAAATATGGGAAAGAAAGAAAATACCTTTCCTCCAAGGGAAAAGAATAGCTCCTCTTCATCC
This sequence comes from Tupaia belangeri chinensis, assembly GCF_000334495.1. Taxonomy (NCBI): domain Eukaryota; kingdom Metazoa; phylum Chordata; class Mammalia; order Scandentia; family Tupaiidae; genus Tupaia; species Tupaia belangeri. The sequence goes on from NW_006160198.1 coordinate 2,739,019, forward strand.
ACAGACAGTTCAATGGAAATCATGGAAACATCTGATAAAGAATTTAGAATACTCATAATAGCGAAGCTAACAGAGATGGAAGAGAAGAGAGACAATGAACTGCAGAAGAGAAAGAAGAAAGGAGATGATGAGTTCCAGGAGGTGAGAAAATTCTTGCAAGATCCAAAAGAGGAATTACACACTTTAAAAAATAATCAAATGGACCTGTTAGAGATGAAGGTTATCACACAGGAAGTCAAAATCGCCCTTGAAAGTATTAAAAGCAGACTAGATCATACGGAAAACAGAATCTCAGACGTAGAAGAGAAAATTGCTGGCCTAGAAAAATCCACCACAAAGACTGAGAAAAGTGCCCCCAAAATGAGAATAATATGTGAGAAATACTAAATACCATCAAATGCCCAAACATCCAGATAATTGGCATCCCAGAAGGTGAAGACGTATAAGGGCATTGATAATCTATTCCATGAAATTCTGCAAGAAAACTTTCCAAACCTAGAGAGGCATTCAAAGATCCAGTCCCAAGAAATACAAAGAACCCCAGATAAAATCAACTCAAGAAGATCTTCTCTAACACACATTAAAGCCAGACTGACCAAAACCACAAAGACAAGATACTAAGATTGGCAAGAGAAAAAAGGCAAGTTACCTACAAAGGATGTCCTATCAGGCTAACAGCAGACCTCTCATCGGAAATAATGCAAGTGAGGGAAGAATGGGAAAATATATTCAAAGTGTTAAGGGGAAAGCAATTTCAACCAAGAATACTGTACCCAGCAAGATTATCCTCCATATGGGAAGAAAAGACAAGAACATTCTCAGATAAACAAAACCTGAAAGAATTTACCAGTACCAGACCAAATCTCTAAGAAGTTCTCAAGGGAGTGCTATATCAGGAAAATTAAATTCAGACACACAGAAATAAGAATTCAAAAACTAAGAAAATGGCCAACTTAATCATAGGGATACGTCTGGAGTTGACTATTATATCCCAGAATTCAATTGGGAAGATCAAACCATAATAGAAGATAGATTTAAGTACATGAGACTGAACTGGTGAAATAGCATTTTATGACTTTGAACTAAAATATTGCTAATTTTCTTCTAGGCTTTGTTGTCTGGTTTTAAAGATTTTTGTCCTGTCTTGAGCTGTTGATAGATTCATGTACCTACTATATGCATAGAATCCTAACCTGTTTCCTGGCTTTAAGTTTTAAGCAAAGTTACTTAGCATTTCTTTGCTTTATTAAACTTAAAACTGCTTATCTTGAAATTACCAGCTGAACTTGCTATTGAAAGTAGTTAGATTATTTAAGAAGTTGTGTGATCAATAAAAATGTGGGAGGGAAGGCATGGAAGACAACTATAGACACCAGAGATAGTGTGAGAAGAGAATGGGAAAAGGTAGAGAGTCAGAAATAGGGGTGTGTGTGTATATATATGTGTGTGTGTGTGTATGTATGTGTGTGTGTGTGTGTGTGTATATATATAAAAAACTAGAAATGGAAAATTCTTGATGATAACATGCATGATTAAGCCACTATGCAGTATTTTCTGGATGGAAAATCATATTTTATATACTGTGATGATGCTTAGGGAATGAATGTAAATTAATTAATTTTAAGAAAATGTTTCAGGGGAAAAAAAACACGAAAACTGTTTTTCTTGAAATTAAAAAATATGCAGTAAAAATACCTATTTGATGACTATAGTAAGCTATATAGCCCCAACTAGGTGCTACTTTATAGTATGTTCATTCTGCTCACTGAGGTTTATGTCTAAAGTCAGACTTACGTTCATGGATATGTATATATCAGCTTTGCTTTCTACGGAAAATATTTAGATTAATTAATATCTTTAGTGAATCAATATAATGTTGGGGGGTGGGGGAGGCATAGAAAGCAACCGTGGATACCAGAAACAGTGTGGGAGGAGATGGCAGAGGGTTAGAGGGAATCAAGGATAGGAAAAAAGCAAAATATACAGGAAACCAGAAATGGAAAATTATTTGTTGACAATAACACATATGTTGATGTGCTTGATTGAGCCAATGTACAGTGTATTCTGGATGGGAAATCTCATTTTGTGTGTTATAACAATGTATATTAAATGAATGTAAATAAATAAATTTAAAAGAAGAGAGAGAAAAAAAGAGTGATGCAGGCAGCTTGCCCCTTTAGTATTTCATGAAAACTGTGAATCATAGGACTTTCCTTTGATACTTCTATAGCCTTGCATTTGGCTTTAAATTTGACCACAGACATGGTGCTGCTAATCAATCGATCAATCAATCAGTCTCCCATTCCCCTTGTTTTTGTCCCCAAATTGTCAGGTAAGTATCTGGTTCTTCAAAGCTAAACATCAAGCTGTAATCCAAAGATCTAAATGGGAAGCCTAGTCAGTCCCTTTTTTTAGTTTAGTTTTGAGTTTAGAATTCTCATTTCCTGCCCCTTTAGTAAAGAACATTTTGTACTTTAAAGTTTGCAGATGTTTGAAAAGTATGTGTATGTGTATTCTTTGGACTTGGCCATTAATAAAGATTCCTTGTAACCTCTTTTCTCTCTCTCTCTCTCTTTTTTTTGCATTTTTAGATATGGGAAAATAGTCTCTACAAAAGCAATTTTGGATAAGACAACAAACAAATGCAAAGGTATGTTTTCCTAGCTCATAATTTGCTAAATCATAGCTTTAGAAAAACAATGGAATTTAAAACTTGATCGTTGGTTTCAAAATTACCTCCATTTTATTAAAAGCCAAGTCTTACATGTCACCCAGTTTCTGTCTTGCACAATGTCAGCATATTGCTTACTTTTGTCCCTGGTCGTGTGTTGGCTGGGCACCCAACAGCAGCTAGCAGTTTGCCAGAATTCCAGATTTGACGCCAGTAGAGTTAACATGCAAAATACTGGTTGGCATTTAGCCTCTGCTTTTAAAAGGGGAATAGAGTTAGAAAATAGCTTTTCTTTCCTGAGCCTGAGGAGATTAGAGCTGCTTACTGAAGACCATTGGACTGTACTAAAGAACTGAAAAGATTACATATTGTGCAAATTGGCTCTATTAATTAGAATAGAGTAGTTTTAAGCAGTTCTTAATTACATGTTTCAATACTCCCAATTGTTCTCTGCTGAATGTCTGTTGACAATATTGGCAGCAGGGAGGAGAGGGCCGTTTTCACTGACCAAATTGTAGTCGGGAGAGGAGGTCACGCGCCCCTTTGAAATATGCTGCTGCATTAATTTGATGCACTGACCTTCAGTTTTCCGTGTAATTAGGATGAGCTCATCCAACTCCGCGAGCTGGAAGAGGAGGCGTCTGCAATAGGCAGGACCGACGCTCTGTGGTTCTGACTTTTAATGATCCAGCATCTTAACAATGGACATGTGATTTCTAGGAAAAGGGAAGAATGGAGTCAGCTGACTTTGAATCTAACTACTGACCCCATGAATTGAAATAAGGTTGACAGGAATAGGCAGAGAAGGCAAATCTCCTCATTAATTAGACCCTAGGTTTCAAGTAGCGGTGACTGGGTAGTGGCTTAGCACAGTCTGAAAAGGGCAAAGAACATAAATGAACCTTAGGGTAGGGCCTCTCCTTACTAGCCAGCCATTTCCTTTAATCTAGTCTTGAAGTGGTTCATTGTATTTCTGTCTCTTCTTCAAAGCGCCTAAATTTAAAGAAGCTATTGTGTCAAGTATCTAAGCCCATGTTTAATCAACATGGCACAGCGAGGCATTTTTGCCCTGGGACAGTGAATAGAGTGTGCTTTATGTAGAATGGCACCCAATAAATATTTTAAATGAATTATACTAGCAAGACTCAAATTGTAGGCTGAAACACATATGCTTAGTTGCCAGGATTCGTTTTCTTTAACATTTATAAATGATTTTGGAGAGCTTAGACACAGAAAAAAATCTCTTGCTTTTAATAAAGAAAAAGAGACCCTTGCAGGCACAAACCTGATCTCACACATCGGTTTCAAACCGAGATAGAAATCAGAGTAGACAACTAGTTTTAGCCTTTCCATACCTCTCCTGCTTTATTCCCACTCCCTCACCCCCCAAATCTTCCATGTCGGCTCAGTACATGAAAAAGCAGAACTGCCCAAGCTAAGTGAGGGAGTGGACCAGAGGCTTCCCTGATTGAATTCACCACACCCTTGTACTGAAAACAGCTATCGTATCTTTTTCTCCAGCATCAATCTATTCCTTAGATCTCAAAATTCCAAATGCTCAACATGATCTAGCAAAGGTATGGGCAAAAAAAACTAATGCTAAATATATTATTTTATTATGATGCTAACCCCATATCAGTTAGAGTCCACAGCTAAGAGGAGAGATTTATGGAGCTTCTAAGAATGATAGGAGTAATTCAGACATGAGTTTAAATACACGTTTTCCAAAAGCAGATCTTGGAAGACACTGCTCTTGTGTGTGAGAGAGGAGGGTTTGGGGGGTATACTGGGGGACACTCACAGTGATAGAAACCTTTCAGGGCTCTTTGTTTCAGCAAGTCATGCTTCGTGCGCGTGTCAGCAGACACCTGGTGGGTTGGGTGCATGGGTGAGTGAGTAAGCGAAGAGGATAAGCAACTACACATTTATAAAATTCTGAAAGCTCATTAAAATAAAAAAAAGTAATTTGGGGACAAATAAGAAATAACACTAAATTTAGGTCATAATAAAGTTGTATAATGTGTTACCCAAGAGAACTTGACCTGATAGGTACATAGGTGGGTATATATTGGGCCGTCAGAAAAGTCATCATGCATTTTTGTACAGAAAAATATGTCATGACTTTCTCCAGCAGCCCAATAGATGATAGATTTATACATAACTATAGATAAATTAATGCATAAAGGATTATAGGACATCAGTTTAAATGAAAAGTGCTTGTGTTGGTTACTAATTTTTTGAGATTAAATAGATTAAGACATTTTTACAAGAAAAGGCACAATCTTAGGTCACAGAAGATTTTTGTCACAGAACATGTTTTAGAGCCTCTGCTTTAGACAAAAGTAAGCTGGAAAAAACATAATGGTGTGAATAACACGTACCTGAGTTGTTAAGTTAGAAAACTCATGATTTTGTTGTTATTTGACATTTCAGTTTTTGTCAGAGTTTAGCCAATAAAAGGTATTTAAATTCTCTCTTTATTTATTTATTTTTGGAGAGGTTTTTGCTATAGGGCGCATGTGCTCGCCAGACAGACAGAGAGAGACATAGAGACAGAAAGCGAGAAATCCCCCCCCAGGGGGATGGTCACACCGCAATCCCTTTTCCTCCGTTCTCCTCTCAGGATCTTGGGCACACACGCACACATGCCTGGCGTGAGTTTTAAGCCACCAGGTCCGGGACGCGAACCACAGTCGACTACGTGGGAGTCCAGCCACATAGCCATTATGCTAACTGCTGGTT
>NW_006160198.1:2746330-2749582 GCF_000334495.1 Tupaia belangeri chinensis
TTCCCCTCTTACGGCTGCTTTTGCAACATCCCGTTGATTATGGAAAATTGTGTACTCCTTATCATTTTTTTTTCCCCAGTTTTTTTTTTTTTTTTTTTTTAAGAGGGGTTTTTTTGCTATAGGGCACATGCGGTCACCAGAAAGACAGAGAGATAGTGAGAAATCACCCCCCGGGGGGATGGCCATACCGCAATCCCTTCTCCTCCATTCTCCTTTCGGGATCTTGGGCACACATGCACATGCGCCCAGCATGAGTTTAAGCCTCCGGGTCTGGGACTCAAACTGCGGTCAACTACATGGGAGTCCAGCGACATAGCCATCATGCTAACTGCTCGTCCCAAAAGGTATTTAAATTCTTACAAACACTGATATATGCAGCAGTTTAAGACAAAACCATTTTTTGGAAGAGCTTACAATAGATTGATTGTGAAACTGATTCATCATGTATACTTACAGAATTGCATATAAGACCAGAACACATATACATGTAAGTAAAAATGAGTAAGGATGTATCAGACCAATGCAGAAAATAAGGGGAAAGGGCACAAGATTTCATGTTACTGCAAAATAGCCTTGTGTCCCCTAGTGGGCAAAGCAAAAATAGAGAACAGCTATTCCCATGCTTGCATCATCATAATGTAAGGAGTGGACTGGAATCCAGGGAGCAGGAGTGACATAACTATCTCTGGCCTTAGACCAAAGAAGAATTATCTGGGGAGCCTCAGTGAGAAAGGTTCAAATCTATATACGTGTGTGTGTGTGTGTGTGTGTGTGTGTGTGTGTGTGAATCCATAGAACCTGTATAATGTGTACTGTTAAATTTACTTGAAGGTACTATACATAGAGAAAATGAAAACACAACATTATGTACGTGCTTACCTGCTTTATTTGTCTTCAGCAAATGGTTCTGAAACAGTTTGGCATTGGGGGGAAAGAAAAAGGATGTAAATAAGTAACCAAAATACCACCATTATGGATTTCTCTTAATAAGAATGGTATTATTACCTGGGTGAATAGTAACTTCAATTATAATAACATCCATTTGAGATCGTCTGTGTCTGTAATTTATTGACAATAGCAAAATTGGAGGGGAAGCTTAAATATCCATGAATGGGAGTGATTTCATTTCATTGTAGGTAGGTGTTCATTTATGACCTGCTGAAATCGTGTGTGTATATAAGAGAAAGTGGGTGTGTGTGCCTTCTCAGAGTTGTGTACAAGCATTTACAGCAGATCACTAAATAACACCCAAAATATGTTTAACCCAGTTTCTAACCTGGCAGCTGAGTAGCGTTCTCCACTTCACTTGGATTAGTTTTCCTTTTTCTCTCCAACCCAGCTATTTCTCCACTGTCGAAACCAAATTAAGCCTTATTTCAATTCAATTTCAAGTAATAAAGGAAGCTGCTTCTTGTTTTGGCTTAAACATTTGTCTCTCCTAAAACATCTATTTCTGTCATCAATAGTCTGCTCCATCTCATTGCAACTGATTTTGTTACCAGGCAGTATTTTTGGAACTGACACGGCAAAACTAACTTTGGACTATTTCTGAGCTGTTTGACATTGTGGATATGCAGTAGTCTATTTCGACACTAGTACCACACTGTCTAAATTACTGTTTCTTCAGCATATCTCTGGATAAATGATATGGCTGGCCCCTCTTCTAGACAACCTCCAAATGACACTTTTTCAAAATATTCTTGCTCATTTAAAATTAATTTTAAACAATAATTGATTTGAGTTCCAAGAAAATCTCTGGTGTTTTGCCTGGGACCCCGATCCTTTAAACAGTGTTCCAAATATAACCTAACCTTTTCTCAAGAACCGAAGAGTTACCACAGTGAAAAATCTGTCTGTTTTAATACAGAGATGCTCAGGGAAAGTATTGAGATTCATGGGGCTGTTTACTCTTAGCTGTGTAAGTCCTGTTCATCGTGTGGTTTTTCTATTTTATTGCTTCTTATTAGCTCTTGCTGTGACCTGCCATCCATGTGCTTATTTTGTTGCAGCCCCAGACTGTTTTTTTGTTTGTTTATTTTGTTTTGTTATCTAATTTCCTGTTTTTGATTTGTTGGGGCCTGGGAAAATAGATGACCAGTTCATTAAAAATGTTTGTAAAGCTATAGATAAATAAGCTTTGAAGCAGGGTCTCTATTAGGAGGTTATTTATTTGTTTTGTTGTATTATATTTTTAGACTTCAGGGCATTAACTGCTAAAACAACTGTTTTGGGGAGTCAGAAGGCATTTTCTTTCCTTCTTTATTTTGAAGGGGTATCCATGAGTTGTAAATCAGTAAGATATTTTTAACCAAGTACTGAAACATAGATTATGATATGTTTTTGGTTATCTAGTGGTTACACTTATTTTAATTTTGAAAGGTAGGATTAAGACTACAGAATAAACATGATTTTTGTTTCTATAATTTGTAAACTTGGCAGGATGGCACCAATTTTCTTAACAAATCATTAAAACATTGTTTCTCTGAAGTGGAGTTTTTTCCCCCTTAATTTTTTTTCTTTTTTGAAAGATTTTCACTATAGGACACATGTGCTCACCAGAGAGACAAAAAGAGAGAAATCACCCCCCCAGGGGGATGGCCACATTGCAATCCCTTCTCCTTCATTTTGGGCATGCACACACATGTGCCCAGTGTGAGTTTCAGGCCACTGGGTTCTGGACTCGAACTGCAGTGAACTCTGTAGAAGTCTAGTGATAACTATTATCCCAACGGCCAGTTCCTTCCCTTATAAATAAATTTTTAAAAATTAAAAAAATAGAGGCAGAAGAAGCCACGGGCCTTTAGGACAAGGTTCCACATGGCTACTGTGAACTAGATTTTTAAGGGAATGAAGATTTTCTACTAATAATTCAGCCTCCAACAAATGAGCTAGCGGTAGGGAGCCCTCCTCTGCACCCCCAGCTTTCTCTCTCTGTCTCTCAGTTCCTGTCTCTCCCTGCTTCTGTCTTCCCTTTTTTTTTTTTTTGGTAATATTTCCTTTTCACCCTTTTTTTTTAAAAAGAGGCCCAGTTTTCTCTGGCTCTTAACTCCACCTTCTTTCTTGTTAATTTTCGCTCTGCTCCTCCCATCCAGGCAGAAGAAGCCAAGGGCCTTCAGGACAAGGTTCCACATAGCTACTGTGAACTAGATTTTTAAGGGAATGAAGATTTTCTACTAATAATTCAGCCTCCAACAAACGAGCTAGCGGGAAAAGAAGCTGCGGGTCTTCAGGACAGGATTCCATATGGCTAAT
>NW_006160198.1:2749844-2779339 GCF_000334495.1 Tupaia belangeri chinensis
TTTTTGATTTTTTTTTCTTTTTTTGTTGTTTTTCTCTGTCTCGTTTTCTTTTTTCTTGTCTCTTCACTCTCCAATATCCTTTCAGTGTGTTTTTAGACAGATCTAAGATCACTGTAGCTAAACATTCAAATACTAATAGGGTTGAAATATTCCCCACTATCTTCTGAATCTGCTGCACCAGCAAGCACAATAGAACAGCAAAGAGATTCTGGATCACCTCTGTCTGCTTGCTCCTTAACATTAAGGCTGAACCTCCAGAATTTGAAAGAAAACACAACATTCATCAGATGACAAGAAATCACCGCCGGATCACGAGAAACATGGGAAAACAAGAAAATACCTCTCCTCCTAGGGAAAAGAGTAACTCTTCATCCACAAGCAGTTCGGTGAAAATCATGGAAATGTCTGATAAGGAATTCAGATCATTCATAATGTCTAAGCTAACAGAGATGGAAGAGAAGAGAGATAATGAACTACTAAAGAGAAAGGAGAAAGAGATTGACGAGTTCCAAGAGATGAGGAAATTCCTGCAAGATCTAAAAGTGGAATTACACACTTTACAAAAGACTCAAACCGAACTGCTAGAGATGAAGTCTATAATACAAGAAGTCAAAATCTCCCTGGAAAGCATTAAAAGCAGACTAGATCATTCAGAAAATAGAATCTCAGATGTAGAGGAGAAAATGGCTGGCCTAGAAAAATCCACCATGAAGGCTGAGAAAATGGCACAAAAATTTGAGAATAATATGCGAGAAGTACTGGATACCATCAAACGTCCAAATATCCGGATAATTGGCATTCCAGAAGGTGAGGAAACCCATAAGGGCATTGATAATCTATTCCAGGAAATCCTGCAAGAAAACTTTCCAAACCTAGAGAGGCATTCAAAGATCCAGTCCCAGGAAATACAACGGACCCCAAATAGAATCAACCCTAGAAGATCTTCTCCAAGACACATTATAGCCAGGTTGACCAAAACTGCAGACAAAGACAAGATACTAAGATTAGCAAGAGAAAAACATCAAGTTACCTACAAAGGACATCCCATCAGGCTAACAGCAGATCTCTCATCAGAAACAATAAAAGCGAGGAGAGAATGGGAAAATATATTCCAAGTGTTAAGAGAGAAGCAGTTTCAGCCAAGAATACTGTATCCGGCAAGATTATCTTTCAGGTGGGAAGAAAAGACAAGAACATTCTCAGATAAACAAAACCTGAAAGAATTTACCAGCACCAGACCAGACCTCCAAGAAGTTCTCAAGGATGTGCTGTATCAGGAAAACTAAACGCAGATACATGGAAATAAGAGTCCAAAAACTGAGAAAGTAGCTAACTTAATCATAGGGACAAGTCTGGAGTTGAATACTATATCCCAGAATTTAATCAGGAAAATTGAACCAGAACAGAAGATAAAAGTATATGAGACTGATAGGTTCATGCACCTACCATTTGAACAGAATCCTAACCTGTTTCCGGGCTTTAAGCAAAGTTCCTTGGCGGTTCTTTGATTTAAGTTAAAACTGGTTTTCTTAGTAGTAACGAGGGAACTCACCTTTGAAAGTAGTCAGGTTATGTAGGAAATTGTGTGATCAATGCAATGTGGGTGGGAAGGGAATGGAGGACAATTTTGGACACTAGAGGTGGTGTGAGAGGAGGGTGGGAAGGGACAGAGGGTCAGAAAGAGGGGTGGAATTAATTCTAGCAACTAGAAGTGGAAATTTATATTTTTTGTAATGTGCATGATTGAGTCACTATGCAGTGTGTACTGGATGGGAGATCGCATTTTGTGTGCTGTGATGATGCCTAGAGAAGGAATGTAAATTGAGTTACAAAAAAGAGTTTCAGGAAAACAAAATATATCTATTCAATGACTGCAGTAGGATATGTAGCCCCAGTTAGGTGCTACTTGATAGGATGCGTAAAGTTAGACTTGTGCTCATGGAAATGTGTGTGTCACATGTGTTTGCTAGGAGGGTATTTGGATTGATGAGGGTCTTTGGTGATTCAATAAAATGTGGGGGGGAAATGGTATAGAAAGCAAACATAGATAACAGAGACAGTGTGGGAGGAGAACAGGAGGTGGCAGAGGGTAAGAGATAGGGAACCAAGGATGGGGGGAAAAAAGCAAAACATACAGAAAACAAGAAATGGAAGATCATTTGCTAATAATAACATGTTTGTTGATGTGCTTGATTGAGACAATATACAGTGTACTCTGGATGGAAAATCTCATTTTGTATGCTGTAATGATGTACAGTGAATGAATGCAAATAAATAAATTGGAAAAAAAATAAATAAAATAAAAAAATAATTTAACCTTACTTAGCAACTTAAGTGTCATTGTTTTCAGTAACAGGACTCCAAAGAAGATGATCTCCAGTGGGAAAAAAGCTGGTTCTCTCCTTCCCCTCCCTCCACTTTGGAGGAGGCTTGTCTAGCTTGTGAGTGACAGAAAAGAGGAGCCGAGGAAGCTGCTGCACTGCAGCCATGCACTCCTGAGATCTGTCAGGACGTGTTCATGTCTTTTGCCTGTGTCAGAAACAAAGTACCAGTCATTCTTTTACTCTTTACATAATCATAAAATAACGGCTTAGAAACTGAGTGTGCTTTGCATTTCAGGTTACGGTTTTGTCGACTTTGACAGTCCTGCAGCGGCCCAGAAAGCTGTGTCTGCCCTGAAGGCTAGCGGAGTTCAAGCTCAAATGGCCAAGGTGAGCTGAAAGCCAGTAATCACTTCTTCATCCCGCAGCCTTGGTTCTGACTGGGCATATCTGCTTTTCCTAGCACCTTCAGCACTCTCTGCTTTGTTCCCACTTGTCACGGTTCCTTCTGGAAACTTGCCCCATGCCTCTACATCCTCAGCAGTAGTTACTTATGTCTTCAGGTCTGAAGAAGTATATATAAATGTATAATACTTACATAGTAAATTTCATAACCCCAATGGAAATCAAGAAAAAGCAGATTTTCTCAGGTATTGGTGAGTCTCTAAGATCTGTAGTATATTTTTGAAAAATAATTTTTAAATGTTAATGCTCAGGAAATTAATACATTTTAGACACATTTCAAATGACAGTTGTATATAGAATGCCATATTTTGAAAGAATATATGGCACATGCGTTGCTTTGTACAGATTTGTAGGTGTGGTGCGATACAAGCTACAGGGGATTTCTTTGGCACGATAATCAGAACTTTGAGATGTTCATTACTTAGGCATATAAATCTATTCATTAGTGATTCCATGGAGACTTTATTCAAGACTTGTTAGTGATTAGCCGTTAGCATTCTAGGTAAGGAATAGCATTTTAAAATACAGAGTAAGGAATATGCCTGAATGTTTACGGGTTATAAAATGAAGACTATATGTTCATGCTTAATATACATTTTAGCACTTACACATGAGTATTAATTACTGTAAGATGTAACATTTTCCTTGAAAACTTCTATAATAATCTTACTTGGAATATAATAATTTATGAATGTAAATGGAGTTGACCAGCCAGTCAGTATCTCTTTCTTTCTTTCTTTGTTTTAAAAGATTTATTTGATTGTACTTATATTATTTTTTTAAATTTGCTGTAGGGTGTATGCACTCATGAGAGAAAGAGAGAGAGTGAGAAAGCAAACTGCTAAGTCCAGGACTCGAACTGTGGTCAGCTCTGGGGGAACCCAGCACCTTAACCACCACACCACTGCCAGTCCCAGTGTCTCATTCTTTTTATATCAGGCTCATCATCTAAGTTAGTTTAAAGTGCCCAGGCTTTTTTTTTTTTTCCCAAAAGTGATGATGCCTCCGATGAACTTGAAAGAAAAGTTGGCCTTCTGTTATTATCTAAATTTACTAGGTCAGGTATGGCTATAATTCTAAAGCTGTAGGGACCTCAGATTGCCTGGTGCATTGGCAACTTTACTTTCAGATAGGCATGATCTTGTTATTAAGAAAAGGTAAGATACAGAGAGGGGACTGACCCTTGAAATATATGCTTTTCTTAAGTGATGGTTTCTGTGACAGCTTTTCATCGTGCGCTACACGTGACCAGGAGTCACTATTGACTAAACTGATATTTACATCCCAGCCTAGATTGCCCAAATGTAAGCATGCATTATGTCCTAATACTTAACACCTAATGCACCTTCAGTGCTGTTATTATTAAGATATGCATGTGTTATAATTGTGTAGATACTTTTTCCATCTATGATCCTTCAATTGCTGTGGAAAATATTCCCACTTGACAGTTTGCTATTCTTTTAAAAAGCACAATAATTTTATATTATCTGTCTATGAAGTAGAGCGGAAAGTAATTTTGTGCTGTCCTTTGCTACTTTAGAATAGTTGTAGTGCATGACCTTTTCCTGAAGAGCACTGCAGTGCCCTTCAGGAGAGGTTTATGGAGATTCGAGGACCCTGATGTGGAGATCAGTTACCTGCTAGGATCTTTAGGCTACTGAAAAACGTGTGCAATTGTCAGGATAGAGATTTGCTCTGAGTAAAGAAACAACATAAATAAAAATTACAGGAATTAATAAAAAGGATCTAAAGTAATACCATTTAATATTTCTAATATTTTTACAGCTTTACAGTGAGTTAGATGTACTTTGCATTTTCTTGAACTCCAGAGTAGGTGGTTGAAATAAACGGAGTGCTTATATATATATATTAAGCACCATGAGTTTTAGAGTATTTGGCCTATCGTATAGAGCAGTTTCCTGTGGCAATGCTGAAAGACAGGGATTATGAGGTTTTAAATATATTTACTGTGAATACATTATATCTCCTTTGTATAATGATTTGGCAAATGTTTAATCTGGCTATGTAAACAACAGGACTCTTTAGCATGCTCAAAGAACTGTCTTCTCTCCTCTCTGTCTCTTCTAAGTCACTCCATGAAACGTCTGCATCCTCTTTTGGGTAAAAATCCAGGGCAGGTCCCATGATTTTCCTAGTCTCTCTCATTTCAGAGAGCCCCTTCATTTGCTTTCCTGTCAGGTCTTTTTGGTTGATGGGTTTTTTTTTGTTTTGTTTTGTTTTAAATAGAATGTCTCTTGAATTTTCCTTTCCCAACTCCATCAACATGTACATTTCTAGCCATGTCTGCTTATATTGCCCATACTTGATACAGTATTTTAAGTAAGGTGTTGTGTGGGGACAGTCTGAAGTTACATTACAAATACAGTTTGTTAGCTTATTGGGATCACGTAGAGATTTTGTAAACTGAAGTGTGCCTTGGACATTGCTGTGCTGAGAGAAACATCACAGCCTGCAAAGCAACTGTTTGTTGACAGCTATGTAGATTATTTGGTGATCAGGAAGCAGTGTCTTAAAGGTTTCTATCCCAACATAAATATTTATCAGACATATTTACACATGCATAGAGATGCAATAAATGTGTTTGGTTACATTTTAGGAAATTGTACAAAGTAGGAAGATAAATATTTAGTCACAGTTTAAGAAATTGGTTGGAAGGCCAGTAGGTAGCATGGTAGTTAAGGCACTGGATTCCCACATGACCAACCACGGTTCAAGTCTCAGACCTGATGGTTTGAAAATCATAACAAATAAATAAATAAATAAATTTTAATTGGTTGGCAATTATGATCGATATGTAATACATTATAATTTTGTCCTATTTAAGATAACATGAAATAGGATTCTAGTTAATATTTTGATGCTGAGTATCTGATTTTCAAAAACAGGTGGGTGACGTTAACTCTGTGATGCCTATAATTGAAATGTCCATCCTGTTTGACAAAAATCTGAGTATCATGTGATGGTATTAAAGCTTCGCCCTTCCCTCATACCAGGCCTGCTCCAAGAAGCAAGTGATTAGTTTCTTTCCTGTTTCCAAAGCCTGTGTTTTTTCCCATCTTATATCAGCTCACTGGTATTGGTTCCTAACTCCTCCAGATTTAGAGCCGTGGTAAAGAAAGGGAAAGTTGTGACCAACAGTACTGTAATCTGGTGTTGATTTCTCTGGCCAGGCAGGACAGTGATGTTTTCTCATGAAATGCTTGGGACATTTTTCTGAAATCTCTGCCCAAGCCCAGCCCCCTTCCAAAATTTTCCCCTATGTTCCTCAAAGCTAGAGAATACATGCCCCTGGGCTGACATCCTCAGTTTCCGACAATCTCATAGTCTACTGAAGGGTTTTCAAACATTTCATGAGTGGGCTAATCCCATGGCCTGGTGGTTGGGAGAGCTGGATCCCAAATAACTGACTATATTGTTCGAGACCCTCCCCCAGTGGCTTAAAAGGGCATGCCAAGCCTATGTGCTGTGTGCCCAAGGTCCCCAAAGGATGGAAAGATGAAGGAGAAAGGATTGCGGTGTGGCCATGCCTCATCGGGGGTTGGGGGGCTTGCTTTCGCCCCTACCCCAACCCCTCTGGCAAATTTAAAAGGAAAAAAAAAGTTCATTTAGTAAGTATATTTTGAAAAAACTATGCATGGATTTCAAACTATTATTTTTGCACCAAAATAAATTCACGTTTTAATTCCATTTTCCACACACTGTTTGCTGCAGGGCATGTGTGCTCCCTGCAGAGATGGAGAGACAGGAAGCGAGAAATCTCTTCAGGGGGGATAGCCCTTCTTCTCCATTCTTCTCTGGGGATTTTGGGCACACACACACACACACCCCATGTGAGTTTTAACCCACCGGGTCTGGGACTAGAACCATGGTCAACTGTGAAAGTCCAGCGACATAACCATTATGCCATCTGCTGGTCCCTTCCACAAACTTTTTAATCTCCATTCCCTCTACCCCGATATCTTCAGCTCCTTTCTGTTGAGATCTTGTTCCTCAAGGCAGCCATCTTGGGAGGATCTAAGACAACCCTGATCCACTCACAGTCATTGGTCAAGAGCAGTTACTTTCCAGCCATACTCTAGGCCCCTTCAACCAGCCTTTCTCCTTTCAGATTCCTCAGGTTTCAAGTCAGATCTCAGATCCATTGTATCAACCAACCACCATTGGCTAGAAGATGAAGCTGCCTTACCCATCTGGTCTCACTGGCCGAGAGAGGGAAGCAGTGTACTTGCTGAGGCTTAGCCCACAAATGCTCGTCCCCAGGCTCTCCCATCACCAGTAGCCAGACAAGAGGTGGATGGTCAGCTGAGCATCCCAGACCAGGTCACAGCCAGCTCCTTGCAAGCTCCTTTCATTGGTCTAGTTTCTCACTCCAGAAGGTAGAAAAACCATTGTTTTGTGACCTCTGCTGAAACAGATTTAGAAAGAGCATTATTTATCGAGCCATTAAAAATGCAGAAGCCTTATTTAGAGTAGCCCCTGAATACTTAGCAAAGCATCTTTTCCAAAGCCTGTCATATTAAGGAGGATAGTAGATTAATTCCATAATTTTTTTATGATTCATTTAGTCAAAACTGGGCTGACTATGATTGGCTCTGCATATCATATCTATGGTACAGTTTGCCACATTCCATGGGCTGATAATAGTCACCATTCAAAGACTCCTCAGGGGGCCAGAAAAGTGCTTGCACATCAATGTTTACTGCAGCATTATTCACAATTGCCAAGACTTGGAACCAACCTAAATGTCCACAAACTGATGAATGGATTGGAAAAGTGTGGTATATATACTCTATGGAATACTACTCAGTCATAAAAAATAACAAGACCCTGGCATTTGATAGAATGGTCAGATATGGTCAGATATAGAGGATCTATTGCTGAGTGAAGTAAGCCAGGCTATGAAAGAAAGATATTGTATGTATCCACTCAATATATACCGACTATCCGCACTCTATGGTAGAGAGCAAAAAATTGGAGGACATAAAAGCAGTGAAGGTATTTAATGAGAATAGGACAGTGTGGAATGGGGGAGGGGAAGAGAAGAGGATAGAGAAAGATAGCAAGAGAACAATAGAGAGGCAGGACGTTAGTGAGAAACAGATGTGGCTTATTAACTGTTGATGATGACATGTATAGTATTCTCAACTGGATTGGTCTGAGAAGTACTTCATGATGGGCAAAGTCTTTTTACAAGCAAAATGAGAAATGATTTACTGTTTTAAAAAATAATTAGAATAATAATAATGATTGCGGAAAGCATAGAAAAGATATTGAATGTTGAAGCGGGGAGATTAATGTTTCTGTATTGACTGACATGCATGGCATTCCCTTTTGAAAAAGCAATGTAATACACTCTAAAGTTATATGTAATCCAATGTAATATAAAGAAGATTATGATGATAATAAAAATAATTTTAAAAAAAGACTCCTCAGGGGGCTTGATACTGCAAATTGGCTAAGGAAAGTGATCCTTCTCCATCATTGTGAGTAGGACCAGTACCTGCAGGTTCAGAGGTGTTGCTGTGTGCCAACCTTCGGCATATTATGATTTTTTTTTTTCCTCTGTGGAATGACTTGGATTTCCTGGACCTTATTTCTTTTTTATTATATCATTAAAGCTACCAAACATATTTTAAATTCCAGCAGGTCTGTTCTATACCATGGTACTGTGGGTTTTACTGTCTAGATTTGACTTAGCTTCTTGATACTATATGGATAAAGAAGCACCCCACCTGCATCTTTTGGGGAGACAGTTCCTTTTCCTAGGTTTATTGAGACAGAGAGAAAGAGAGAGAATGAGATAGGCATCCTTGACAATGTCTTCATGCCATGATCCTGCCCCCCGCCTTAAAGCCAGCCCGGATCACGAGGTACATCTGGTATCTTCAGGTGGACCTGGGGTGCCAACAGAGCCTGCCCTCCTGTGTGATGCTCCCAGCATTACACACCAGTGCACCTGCTGTTTGTTCCACCACTTCTGGATGGGGAGACATTTTTAAAGGAAGTTTAAGTCTAGGTCTCATGGTTGAGTGACAAACCAAGCTATACTGAATTACTCACAATACTATAAATGTGTTGAAAACTCACAGTGTCACATATTAAATGCGTGCTTTCTTATGTAGTCAGAAAAAATTGAGGGGCCTTCAGTTAGGAGGGTGGAGAGGCAGGATGCAGTATCATGTAACACACCAGCTACATGAATTGAGAAAGGACGCCACAGATACTCAAAACTGAATTGCAGAACTGCAAATTGAGAACACTAGAGACTAGTGATTGTATCTTATTCATGTTTTAATTTCCAGCGCCTTGCTTCATATCTGCCATGTGCTTAAATATTAAGTGTTTGTTTTGTTGATGGTCAAGAAATCAATTAAGTGAGAGTAAAACTTTCTTTCCAAGTTTGGACAGATACTGAGAATTAAGGAAGTGATATTTAGGGTCCCCGCAGTGTCTCTGGAGGAGCATCGCACTTTGGGATGGTGGACTCACATAGGAGGGTCCTGGCTTCTTGCCGAGGCTTTCCCTGTGCACACTTGGATTGCACATTTGGCTGTGGTCTGGGTGGTCTAGGGGTGGATCATGGTGCCACATCTCTCCCTATATATAAAAATAAACTTGAAAGGCACTTAAAATTACATCCACTGTGCTCCTTGATTAATTTTCAAATAAGAATGGCCTGGGCCTTTTGGAAAACCTATTTATGTTAAACTTGGCAGATGTTTCCAATGTGTACATTTCCTATTAAAAGATTCAGATTCTGGGGCAGCAGGTGGCATGGTGGTTAAGGCGGCTGGACTCCCACATGGCTGATCGTAGTTCAAGTCCTGGACCTGGCAACTTGCTTGCTTTCTCACTTTCCCTCTCTGTCTGTCTCTGGTCAACTTTAAAAAAATAAAATAATGACAATGAATCAAATCAACTAAAATAATTATTTAAAAAAAAAAAAGACTCAGATTCTATGAAGAAAAAAGAAAAGAAAATCCTATAGTAAGCTAACAGGACAGGAAAGTCAAATCCAGCCCAGTGATATCTGCAAATGGGGTGACTTCTCTAAGACATTCAGTACCTCCTCAGGCCTGCTGAGGGTCAGCAGATCATCATATGTTACTTGGCTGGTGTTAAGACTGCACATTTTTTTCAACAAATAGGCAGTCAAACAAACAGGAATGTAATCCCCCTTCCACACAGAGGTCCACCCCGCTCCAAGCCGTTTGCAGTCACATGCCCATGGGCGGCTATCTGCTGGTTGGTAACCTATTCAGTACAAGAGAAAACAGATGTCTGCTCTTCCTGCCAAGTCCCTTTCTTGCATTTTAGGAGCCATTCCACACGCACAGGGAGGTTTTTGTTAATTTCTTTCAGATGATGACTGAGTGCTTTACACCATGCGGAACCTCCAAGCCCACTTTTCTACTCAAATGAACATTAGTAGCCGTTTATCCCTCCTATGGCCAATGTGGGATCTAGTTTTCTACTTGTTAGAGAAGCCCTGGAGCCCCTTCTATGCCTAGGGACATAAAAAGGCCCAGGAGCCCCATTTTTATGTTTGGCCACCCATAATTGACAGAATAATTGTTTTTGCAGACACAGTATTGTATGTAATAAAATAGTTACGGTTATCTCTAATTTTCCTTTTTTAAAATTTGTTATAGTGTATATGCATTTGCCAGAAAGAAACAGAGAGGGAAAGAAAGAAAACACTGCCCCCCCAGGAGGGGTAGCCTTGTAGCAATCCTCTCTCCTCCGTTCTCTTCTCAGGACTTTTGGGCACGCACACATGCCCAGCATGTTCCTCAAACATCAGGTCCAGGATGCAAACCGTGTAGTCAGCCATGTGGGATCCACTCACCTCAACCACCACACCAACAGCTGGCCCTTGACATTGATTTTAAACAATTAAATTATCCTTATTCAAGGAACACGGCCAATTACTACAAGCACAGTGTGTTTCACTCGCTCTAGATGTATGGCAATGTGAATCCATGGAACTTTTAAGGGATTAGATGCTTTTGTGGCCAATGCTGCCAACTTGGAATTTCTTCTCTTTCTTTTGCATTTTGTTTTATTTTTCAATTTTAAAATTACTGCAAGTTTCTGAATAATTTTTTTTTTTGGAGAGGTTTTTGCTATAGGGCACATGCACTCGCCAGAAAGACAGAGAGAGACATAGAGACAGAAAGCGAGAAATCACCCCCCAGGGGGTATGGCCACACCACAATCCCTTCTCCTCCATTCTCCTCTCGGGATCCTGGGCACGCAGGCACACGCACCCGGCGTGAATTTAAGCCACCAGGTCCAGGACTCGAACCACGGTCAACTACATGGGAGTCCAGCGACATAGCCATTATGCTAACTGCTGGTCCCTTTCTGAGTAATTTTTGAAGGACAGATTGACCATCATAAACAGAAGATAAAGACATTAGATTTTAAAAATTCATTCCAAATGAAGGGACCTAACTGACAGCTGTTGAACTGTTACTGCTATTGAAAGCAAATGCATTAGCATCATAGGCAATATTTATGTATATTTAATCTGCTCTTCTCACTGTAGCAAAGAATAGATTAAGAGCGCAATTTCTTTCTGGATTCTGATTTTGAGCACTTAAAAAAATTTATTTTGGGGGACCAGCAGTTAGCATAATGCCTATGTTGCTGAACTTGCATGTAGTTGGCTACTGTTAGAGTTCTGACCTGGTGGCTTAAACTCATGCCAGGCGCGTGTGCGTGCATGCCCAAGATCCCAAGAGGAGAATGGAGGAGAAGGGATTGTGGCATGGCCATTTCCCCTGGGGGGTGATTTCTCGCTTTCTATCTCTCTGTCTGTCTCTGTCTGTCTGGTGAGCACACGTGCCCTATAGCAAAAAAACCTCTTCAAAAAAAAAATTATTTTTGCTTCATTGGTTGGAAAACTTTCAGGTTGAATCAAAACTTTAAAGGATCTACTATTTTTATTAACATTTTAATAATAGAAACAACTAAAACATAGGTTTATAAAGTATTTGGCTCCTACATTATCAACCCCCTTTTAAAAATACCTCAGATATGACATTATCTTCTAATCATTCTTCAATATTAGTCATTTTGAATTTCATAATTGCAATTTTGAAAGCCCACAATATTTTGATATATGTTTCTTTTGTAACATCTTTTAATGCCATATCTTTGTCCAAAGAGTGTCTTAACAGCTTTCAATTAGGGAGTTCCCAACTTCATTCTGAATCTGACTAAGCATGATTCAGAAATCTTTCTAAGAGAGGGTTGATCTCACTCCCGTGCCTTGTATTTTCAAAACCACCTGATTTTTGAAGGTGTGGCTTACAAACCGGTTCCTCCTTCCACCCCCTCTCCTACCAGAGCACATGAAGTCAGGATAAACATGACATATCTTGCTGGAGTGTCAGCGTTACTTGATAGTGTGAAACAAATTCCAATAGATAGGAAGTGCAATAGATAGTAACATTTACATAACTTATTTCTCCTTTTTACTATAAAGCACAAGACTTCAAGAAAATGTTGCTGCTCTGACAAAGCTATTTTGACTTGACACTTCAGGATAAAGCCATTCATGCTGCTAACACTGCTTAAGTGGGAAAATTCACCCAAACTCAGTTACCCTTTCACACTCTGGCTTCAGCCTGACATCTGTTTTTTCTAAGTCCCAGCTCATGGCCATGTCTTCCTAACAAAGTGTTCTCTGATCCCCTAAGACATGCTCCTCCATCTGTCTTCCCACTGTGATTGGCCGCATCTCTGTCATGGCTTCCATTACACGTGTTCATGTCTCCCTTATTAACTGTCAGCTACCAGAAGGCAGGACTGGATTCACAGTTATTTTACAGGAGTTTAATGTGTACCAGATACACTGGAAATGTTCTTAAGCTGTGTTAGGCCACAGAAAAAAGGACCCTGTTTGTATCATCTGATTCAGAACCAGACTTCTGTAGTAACAAATACCATCTTGCACTTCAAGAATGCTAACAACATTTGGGAAGGTAGAGCCAGAATGATGCTGTGTGATGAACTGGGCAAGGTGGACAGAGGTAGCTTGTGAAGCTGAGTAAGGGGATAAGGCATTATTTACCTCTTGCCCCACCAGGAAAGAACCTCAAAACTTTTATACCTAAACCCATTAGTAATGCTTTTCTCCACATTTTGAGACATTGCATCTATTATTATCTGCATGTTAAACACATCACTTTCCAATTTTTAGATACTAAAGGTATACTTTCTGTGGGTTTTGCTTCACATGAGATAATCACCGGTACCATACTGAGTTTATCCAATTTCAGGCAGAAGTAAAGAGAATTGTCTTCTTGTTCAGCCTGTGAAAAATTAATCAGGGTAAACATTCAGCTGGCTCTTTTTCTTCTTGTAGGTTTTGCCACAGGGTTCCTGTGTGCTCTCTCCCTGGAGACATAGTGAGGGAAAGTAAGAAATCACCCCTCCTGGGGGTGGGGAGAATGACCATACTGC
The DNA here is from genome assembly GCF_000334495.1 of Tupaia belangeri chinensis. Classification (NCBI taxonomy): domain Eukaryota; kingdom Metazoa; phylum Chordata; class Mammalia; order Scandentia; family Tupaiidae; genus Tupaia; species Tupaia belangeri. The sequence continues at coordinate 2,763,125 of NW_006160198.1, forward strand.
AATCCTTTCTCCTCCATTCTCCTATCAGGATTTTGGGTGTGCCTGCACATGCACCTGACGTGGCATGATTTTTCAAGCCACCAGGTGCCAGGTCTGGGACTTAAACTGTGGTTGGCAATGTGGGACCCCTGAACCACAATGCCACCTGCTGGTCTCTAAGCTGGCTTTTGAGTATTTAAAAAATTTTAATTTATTTCTTGGACCCACCCGCATGATACACCCCTGAGACTCTGCAGCACCTCAACTGGGAGTCACTGCTCTGTGCCTCTGGGACTGGCCTGGCTGCACCCTGCCTGCCTTGGTGTCAGGGCCAGCAACTTACAAGAATAGTACTTCTTGCCCTTGGTTTCTTTGTTTTTGTTTAATTCTTGGAAATACCCCTGAGTATTTGCCACCCCCTATAATACCATATTGGCATTTTTAACCTTACCAGATAAGTATGACAAGGAAGATCACTGTTCACTTTTATTTGCAGATTATATAAAAAGAAAAATTTTATTTCAGGTTTAATTAATGCTGTGATACATTTGAAAGTAAAGGCTTTGTACAAATTCAAACATGCCTAATGCTTCACATATATTTTTAAAGTACTATGCATTTTGGAATCTAGGAAGTTATAAGAGTGTGCTATTCTGTTGCCTAAGGCTACTACATCAATTAATAACTTTACTAATAGTGCTTATTAAAGAAAAATCTTAAGCTTTCCTATGTTTCAATATGTAAAGATACAGTCGGTTAATAAAATTAAAAGAAAGGCTGATTTTAAGTTCATTAAGGAGACAAAGATGTATTTTGACTTGGTTAGAAAATATTTCAGTTGTCGTAAGAGATTTTTTCCTGATGACTTGAATATCATACTTTTTGTGAATATGCACAGCAGTTACTGGTTCTCAGAAAATTCGGTTGTTTGTCTTCTTTGGTTTAAGCTGAATCTGTCTGAGGAGAGGAAGGACTGGGGGGTATGATCTAAGAGTATTTCTTTCAAAATTTTCATGTCTATGTGAATCACCCTGGGATCTTGTGAAAATGCATCTTCCCAGTTGTGTAGGTCTGGAGTAGGGCCTGAGTCTCTACATTTCTGATAAGCTCCCAGGTGATTGAATTACTGAGGGCCCCTAAATCATGCTGTGTGTGGCAAAGATTTAGCAAACTTCCCTGCCTCGACCCTCTCCCATCTATTCTTGATTTTAGCTTTTCCAAAGTACTAAAATTTGCTGTGCCCAGAGTTGGTTGTTTTATATGGCTTTGAAATTTCTCATTTTGGGTCATTTAAGAGGTTTTGTTTTTGTTTTTGTTTTTTGCTGGTGATCACAACTCAAAAATAGTATGGACTCTGCTGTACAGCAGAGGAGGGGAATTTGGACATAGTCCCTACTGGACTCTAGACGACTGAGACCAGAATCCTTCATGTATCTCCAAATTGAATTAGTGCTAGTTGCTTACCATGCAATAGTGTGCCTGAAATGAACTCCTAAAAATAGCAGTGGAGGAGAGGTTGGTTATTTTTGGAAACACCACAAATAGTCCAGAGTTGCAGTTCCATGAGGGCATCACCTCCATTTCAGTAGTGCCTGCTAAGTGTGCCACTTCCAAATCTGCTAAGAATGGAGTGGAGGATCACATCTGACCTGCAGACTGCCCAACCTTCCAAGATCGAATTCTCAAGTGTACACGGTGAATTGAGTATTCTACAGTTCCATGGTCACACTAGGTGGTACTCTAAACGGGCCTTGAGCAAAGGAGTAACTAAATAAAAGTAGGTTTGTTAACGTAAAGGTCTCACCTTCTGGGGGTCAGTTTGGTGGTTAAGGTGCTGGACTCCCACATAACTTACCAGAGTTAAAGTACCAGACCTGGCAGCTTGAAAATCGCACTGGGGGGAACCAGCAGCTAGCGTAATGGCTATGCCGCTGGACTCCCACATAGTCGACCGCGGTTTGCATCCCGGACCCGGTGGCTTAAAACTCACGCCGGGTGCGTGTGCGTGCATGCTCAAGATCCCGAGAGGAGAATGGAGGAGAAGGGATTGCAGCATGACCATCCCCCTTTGGGGGGGGGGGGTGATTTCTCGCTTTCTGTCTCTCTGTCTCTGTCTGTCTGGCGAGCGCACACGCCCTATAGCAAAAAAAATCTCTCCAAAAAAAAAAAAAAAATCACACTGGGCACACCTGTGCATGCCCAAAATCCCAGGAGGAGAGGAGAAGAGAAGGGATTGCAGCATGGCCATTCTCTCTGGGGGATGACTTCTCACTTTTCCTCTCACTGTCTGTCTCTCTCTGTTTCTCTCTGGCAACCATGTGCCTAATGGCAAAAACCTTTAGTGGGAAAAAAAAAAAAAAACCCACCTTCTGTTGGAAAATGAATGGATAATCCTCTGTTCTGTTTCAGCAACAAGAACAAGACCCTACCAACCTGTATATTTCTAATTTGCCACTGTCCATGGATGAACAAGAGCTTGAAAACATGCTCAAACCATTTGGACAAGTCATTTCTACAAGGATATTACGTGACTCCAGTGGTACAAGTCGTGGCGTTGGCTTTGCTAGGTAAGCACTGCTGCCTTTCTTTATCACGTCAGTAGTGACAGCTCAGCTGAGTTATCCTGGAAAGCAAAATATGACCAAAGACAGAAAATTTAAGGCAAGGTTATACAAGCTGGTTGCCCCATGAACTTAATTCACATGTAAATAGTGGTTTGCATTTTTCCAAATCTTTTAAAGTTCTTAAGATTCTTGAACCTCAGAATACTAAATATTTGATGCCTCATGGCAAGAAACTATCACATGAGCAAGAGTTGTGAACATATGCCCTGAATGCTTGGATTTATTAGGTCAGCATGCCATTAACTTCTTCAAAACAATGATGTCTCCTAAATCCCATAGGTAACGTTTTTTTCCCTCAGAAATGGAAATTTGATTCATCATCAATGAAGTGAACTAGTTAGGCTTTTAAATGAAATATTTCCAACATTCAAAAGAAAACAAGGATATGACATCTACCTAAACCACAAAAAATTTAATGGATATTAATATTTCAAAATTTTGGCTTCCTTTTTTTTTTAAAGAAATGAAATGTTTTAGATATACCTAAAGTACCTTTACCCCTTCTATCTAATTTTTTATTCCTTCTTCCCCAGAAAGGATACATCAGTATAGTAATAAATCTGGTTTCTAAAGGAAATTACTAAACAGAAAAAGATTTGATTTTTGGTTAAGTTCCAATCTGAAAGCCCATGTACAAAAGCTAGTTTTATGTGGTACTTAATTTAGGAATGTATTAATATCATGAATAAATGTCTACCAGTTGTAAAGCATTGACTTCGATTTTGGAGGAAATACCGCTGCCATTTTGCTCTTGTATACCAGTGACAGGCCCCTTTCACTCAGATGCGTGATAGCAACAAAGCATTATTATTTATTATGTCTTATTTTACATGAGCAAATTGAGGCCAAAAAATGGACTTATGTATTCTCCGTGCCAAGTAATAAAGCAAGGGCTATTGAAAGCAGTCTTCAAAATGTTCCTGAAAATGTGTATTATAAAAATAAATTATTCATGGATTTCAAAAGTTTTTGAAATTTAAATAAACTCAAACTTCAATTCCATCTTCCACAAACTTTTTGAAGGCCCCTCATACTTGGTTTTTCTAGTTTGTAGTCTAACCATGGCTCTTTGTGTTAGACCAGACCATTTTGCAGTGTAATACAACTAAAATATCCTACCAGTAGTGACTCCCTGTGGGCAACATGGCCAGGGAAAAGAATCCAGGAGGGACACTGAATCATCTCCTCACCCATGGGCTTTCTGAAAGCAGATGGAGTAGTATCATTTCTGTATCCAAAGTAAGAACCCAATGAACTTCTGTTGCTATTTTAAACTATCACCGTCTACTAAATGTAAGGGGTAACTCTAGACAGTCTAGGAGTCTAGCATATTGTGAGTAGATTATTCTATGCTGAGGAAAAATAAATCTGAGATATTAAAGCTCCCTGAAATGTTTCTCGAATGTTTTCAGCTACCTGTAGAGATAGAATAAGTTGTAAAGTTAGCCTCCAGACTTTAATTACTCCAAGCCCAGGATGACAGACAACACACATGATTTCATGAAGCTAATTCAAAACCTGAAGTGATATTAAAAAAAGGAAAAAATCACCTTCTGTCATTCTGTGAATTCATAAAAGGAATATCATCTTTGAAATAATCATTATTCTAGTAAGTAGTAAATACACTAGATTTTAAATTGTTTTTGTTTTGTAGTTCAGTATCATGACTAACCCAGCTGTTGGGTATTGATTTTCAGTGTTCTAACAATTGGAATAAAATTACACATTTCATGTACTTGGTATTAAACACTCTGGATATGATTTATTTTTTCTTTTATGATTCAATATGTGTTTAGGTTATCCATTACCATTTTACTATAGAAGTACAAAAGCAATCATTAGATAAAAACAACAACAGATTTTTTTAAAATGTTTTTTTTTTATCATATTCATATTTCTTGTAGGCTTCATTTGTATCCAGAAAAATCTATCAGAATGCTTCCACATGCACAGAACAAAATGAAAACTAAGAAACTTCTTAATGTTTATAAGTGCTCTGTTTTTATGTATAAACAGGATGGAATCAACAGAAAAATGCGAAGCCGTTATTGGTCATTTCAATGGAAAATTCATTAAGACACCACCAGGAGTTTCTGGTAAGTTTTTGCCTAAATTTTCATTAGTAGCCTTTTATATAGTTTTAGCACATAATGACTTCTACATCAAGAACCAAAAGCTCTCATTTCATTCATTAAAATTTCTTTGGATCTACAAATAATACTTAAAAATTCAGTTCTCTCCAGGTTTTGCATTCCAAAGTCACATTCACTTACATAAAATCTGATCTGAAATACAAAGGGATCTTCCCATTTCCATGGATTATTTCCTTCTTTACCTGTTTCCCATCCTTTCCTACTCTGATCTCTACTTTTAAACATTAAAACCAGTTTTTAATTTTTAATTTTGCTATAGAGTGTATGTGCTCTCTGGAGAGACCGAGAGAGTGGGAGAAATAGAGGGAAAGTGAGAAATCACCCTCCAGAGTTGGATGACCACACCACAATCCCTTCTCCACTCTCCTCTCAGGACTTTGGGCACAGCACGCATATACACCCAGTGCATTTCTCAAGCTACCAGATCCAGGTCTAGATCCTCACAGATGGCCATGTGGGTCACAGCCACCTTCACCACCATGCCACTGGCTGGCCCCAAAACCAGTCCCTTAATGGCATCCTAAGTTTTCTTGTATCCCATCCCTTGGTCACAACTGCCTGGCAAGTGCTGAACCTGGATTAATTCTATAGCAATCCACTTTCACTGCTCTGGTTACATTCGAACAACTAAAGATTGATACAGTGGCAGATTAAATGAGCAGATGGAGTAGTATCATTTCTGTATCCAAAGTAAGAACCCAATGAACTTCTGTTGCTATTTTAAACTATCACCGTCTACTAAATGTAAGGGGTAACTCTAGACAGTCTAGGAGTCTAGCATATTGTGAGTAGATTATTCTATGCTGAGGAAAAATAAATCTGAGATATTAAAGCTCCCTGAAATGTTTCTCGAATGTTTTCAGCTACCTGTAGAGATAGAATAAGTTGTAAAGTTAGCCTCCAGACTTTAATTACTCCAAGCCCAGGATGACAGACAACACACATGATTTCATGAAGCTAATTCAAAACCTGAAGTGATATTAAAAAAAGGAAAAAATCACCTTCTGTCATTCTGTGAATTCATAAAAGGAATATCATCTTTGAAATAATCATTATTCTAGTAAGTAGTAAATACACTAGATTTTAAATTGTTTTTGTTTTGTAGTTCAGTATCATGACTAACCCAGCTGTTGGGTATTGATTTTCAGTGTTCTAACAATTGGAATAAAATTACACATTTCATGTACTTGGTATTAAACACTCTGGATATGATTTATTTTTTCTTTTATGATTCAATATGTGTTTAGGTTATCCATTACCATTTTACTATAGAAGTACAAAAGCAATCATTAGATAAAAACAACAACAGATTTTTTTAAAATGTTTTTTTTTTATCATATTCATATTTCTTGTAGGCTTCATTTGTATCCAGAAAAATCTATCAGAATGCTTCCACATGCACAGAACAAAATGAAAACTAAGAAACTTCTTAATGTTTATAAGTGCTCTGTTTTTATGTATAAACAGGATGGAATCAACAGAAAAATGCGAAGCCGTTATTGGTCATTTCAATGGAAAATTCATTAAGACACCACCAGGAGTTTCTGGTAAGTTTTTGCCTAAATTTTCATTAGTAGCCTTTTATATAGTTTTAGCACATAATGACTTCTACATCAAGAACCAAAAGCTCTCATTTCATTCATTAAAATTTCTTTGGATCTACAAATAATACTTAAAAATTCAGTTCTCTCCAGGTTTTGCATTCCAAAGTCACATTCACTTACATAAAATCTGATCTGAAATACAAAGGGATCTTCCCATTTCCATGGATTATTTCCTTCTTTACCTGTTTCCCATCCTTTCCTACTCTGATCTCTACTTTTAAACATTAAAACCAGTTTTTAATTTTTAATTTTGCTATAGAGTGTATGTGCTCTCTGGAGAGACCGAGAGAGTGGGAGAAATAGAGGGAAAGTGAGAAATCACCCTCCAGAGTTGGATGACCACACCACAATCCCTTCTCCACTCTCCTCTCAGGACTTTGGGCACAGCACGCATATACACCCAGTGCATTTCTCAAGCTACCAGATCCAGGTCTAGATCCTCACAGATGGCCATGTGGGTCACAGCCACCTTCACCACCATGCCACTGGCTGGCCCCAAAACCAGTCCCTTAATGGCATCCTAAGTTTTCTTGTATCCCATCCCTTGGTCACAACTGCCTGGCAAGTGCTGAACCTGGATTAATTCTATAGCAATCCACTTTCACTGCTCTGGTTACATTCGAACAACTAAAGATTGATACAGTGGCAGATTAAATGTCCGCATCTTGACCAAACCCTCAGCACCTCTTATCCTGGCCTCTCTGAGCTTCCTCGCCCTCCCCTGGAGTAGTTCTCAATTTTCACCAGCCTGATCATTTCCTTGCCCAGCCTTTCTCCCTACCGTAGGCAGAACACTTCAGCTCTGCCTCGATGAATAAAATAGAGATCACCAGGTAGAAATGCTACAACTTCCTGCTTCCTCCCAGCCTGCACTCACGCCAAGTCTCACCTCTTATTTTCAGAATCTCGAAGACAAGGGTTTCAAAGCTGTCCTCATCCCATTATGACCTTTCTCTGCCAGTTTTTCCCACCCACTCCTATCATTTCTGTCTCTCATCTTTAACTTTTATTTATTTATATTTTGTCAACAAAACCAAATATTCTTATTTTCAGTTAATAAAATAGCAGACCTCTGACAAAACTAATTGGGGAGAAAGTGGGAGAAAATGCATAAATAAAACCAAGAACAAAAATTGTGAACTAACCACAATAGAGATTTTTTAAATCACAGGATTCAATGAACAGGAATACAAATGACTATATGTCAATGCATTTAAAAATGGAAATAAATACTTTTCTAGAAAACGATATCCATTTGTATTTGAGATTGTTCAAGCCCAATCGAGAATTTGCATTCTTGAAATAGAATTAAACTAAGCACTCTGTTCCTCCCCAGCTCATCCCATGTACGCTGTTGAAAGTGTAGCCCACATGTCCCCTTTTTAGTCACACCTCTGCTGCCTCCCAGTCCGATGTGTTCCCCTCGCATGCCATTGAAATCCCGCTCAGTGAACTTACTGCATGAGTCTGCTACGGCGGCTGTAACAAAGCACCTGAGTGGCTTGAACAACAGCAGCTTAGTGTCTCAGAGTTCTGGAGGCAAGAAGGCCAAGATGGCGGCTGGCGTGGTTGTTTCCTTCTGAGAACCGAGAGAAAGATTGTTTCCAGGCCTCTCTCCTTGGCTGCAGATGGCTGTCTCCTTGTGTCTTTCCAGTCATCTTCCCTCTATGTGCATCTGTGTATGTCCAAATATCCCCTTCTTATAAGGACACCCAGGCATATCGGATAAGGCCCACCCTCATGACCTCATTTTAACTTGGAAGACTGTATCTAAATAAAGTCACGTGTCACATTCTGAGGGACTGGATTTAGGACTCTGACTTTGTTTGTTTTGTTTTGGTGGGAATAGGAGACATAAAATTTAACCTAATTTTACCTCCCAATTATCCAATCTAGAGAGTTTCCCATCTCCTCTCATGCCATCATCTCTCTGCTGTGTTTGATGTTGCTGGTTCCTCACTCATCCTTGACACAAAGGATGTTACACTCATCTGTATTTTCTTTCCATCTTATGTTAATTCTTTCTCCTTTATGGACTTGTTTTACTTATCTACTCTTAATTTTTTCTGCCATTTCCCAGATTTCCATTTTTGGTTCATTGTGCTAATAGATTTATAACTACGACTTATATTCAGATGACTCTTAAAAGACATTTATCTCTTCCTGGCTTTTCCCAAGTTTTGGGGTGCCTCAATCAGCTGATTTTCATCCTTCTCCAAAATTAACCTAGTTCCCCTTCCCATGTAACCCTGCTCCTCCTCTCCTTTTCCTAACCTCAGTTAGTGGAACTGGTATTCAGCTAGGCACCTTTGCCCAAAACCTAGGGCTGAACTCTCCCCATCATTTCTGCCCTTCATCGAGGGATACAAATAATCTTTCAAGTCCCTTCCATTTTTCTTACCTATTATTTCTAGGATCTTCTCTCTTCCGTTCCTCCTACCACTGCCTAGTGTAACCTGAGCTTCTCCTGTATGTAAAATTAGAATAAATGTCATCTCTCACCTGGACTATCACAGCGGCTTCCTAGTTTGCCTGACTGATCTACTCGCCTGTCTCAGGTATTCTCTCAGACTGCAGCCAATAAGAGTTAGATAAAATGTATCTCTCTGTATCACCTTACTACTTGAAATCACCCTCCCAAGTTAGAAAAAAAAGATCTGAGATCCCTGGAATGGCATTGAAGGCCTGAGGTTCCTGGGCCCATTGCCTGCTTCTTCAGCTCTAGTCTCTGTGTTCTGCCTTCCTGTCTACCCTCTCCCAACACTACAAGTGAGCTACAAGTGGCAAGCCTAACACACCACTGGGCATCATTTCCTGTGCTTTTTCTCTTGTGGTTTACAGTGCTTGGACCCCATTGGTTTCCTGTAACCTGATTACCTTCTCCTCACCTTTAAGACTCTGTTGTGTTCAAGCCATGCCTTTTCCCTCTGATCCAGATGGGTTCCACTGTGTTGGCAGAGCCTCCTGAGGATAGACACCTGTGTCATAGCGCTCAACGTATTTACACATGCCAATGATGCTAAACTGGAAGCTCCTTGAAAACAAAAATCATTTTCTCTAACACAGTGCTTGAATGGTACTGAGCAATAAGAGTTGGTAGTAAATTTTGTCACTCTGTAATACCAAGCTAGTACTACTTCCTTACAAGCTAACATGGGTCAGGGGAAATAGCGATGTCTTCTAATTTGCCCACCAGTCACTAACATGCTACCTGACAGCAAGGAGAAAGTTTCAACATTCAGATACCATACCACCTTGCTGTAAGGGTAGATACTGAAACTGTTAAAATGAGGACAGAGAAGTAGCCAGATTCATTCTCCTCCATCTTTCTCTCCTGTAATTTTAGCTTTCTTTCTTTAGCTGATATAGTACATCCGCGGTTCTTGATCCCCAGTGTGTATCCCAGATTGGCAAGTCTTTATCATCCTTAAGTTTATTCCAACTAATAGCCCCATTGTCCTGCTACCACTTAATTGTGTCCTAGGGTTCAAATTAGGGTCCATTTAGTGTTGGGTACTGGTCTGGAGTTAGCCTTTAACTGTACATTCTGGCCACCTATTTGTCAGCATCTCTCAAGTAGATTAGCCATGTCAGAAAGATTTCTCCCAAATACTCCTCCTGGGGGAGGGGGGCAGGTGCTGGTGCTCATCTCTGGGGGAGGGAGGAATCTCTCAAGTGAGCAGCTGCAGCAAAACCCAGAAGAATAACAGAGTGCCCATTTGACCAAACATGGGCTTTACCCATACAGTAGCCAGGTACCTCACCATTTTTTTTTAAGTTTATGTATTAATTTCTTCCATGAATGAGAGAGACAGAGAGAGAGGGATAGCACCCCAGTAGTGTCTTGAATCTGCACTCCACCCCCAGCCTCAGCTAGCCCCAGATTGTGGGCACACGCTTTGCCCAGCATACCTCAGGAAGTCTCTGGATGTGACTCTTGGTCAGCATCAAAGAGCATCACGTATCACTGCGTCACCACTGTTCCCACCCTTTTATATGCAAAAACATTTTACTGAAATAAATAAATTTAGTGAGTTGAACCTTACTAAATATTACACAAAATAAGTCAGGCCTGACCTCTAGAAAGTGAGCACAGAGGTCATATAGAGTATTTACTCCAGCTTTCACACAAGAGAAAGCAAGAAAGCACTGAGGTGTTTTGAAGTTAGATTAGTTCCGGGCAAAGTCATTGAAGTACACAGCTTCTCCAAGGCTGTGCCTGGGACACTAGCGTTCAGTATTCATTGTGCTCCAGCTCCAAGGTTCCATCGTAACTGGGTGACTGATGATTGCGATTAGGGATTCACTTTAATTTTCTGTGTCCAGTTGAGTTTCATCTTCTAGAGAAACTCATTTGTATGTGCAGTACCACAGGCTGCACTTGATCTTGTAATACTGAAACCTGACAACACCGTTTCTGTGACGATGTCTGAAGCTGAGCTGCCCGCAGGCACACATTTGGAGCAGAAAATGTAAGACCTGGAAATGCATTGCTCCAAATAACTCAACCTATTAGGACATCAGGAAAGTCATGATGCATTTTTGCATGGAAACACATAGAAAAATACGTCATGATTTTTCTGACAACCCAATCATTAAAGAACTTCTTTTCTGCTTTTTAAATCAGCTTTGTTTTCCCATCAACAAGACTTGAGCTGAAAGAAAGAAAAGGGGAAATTTTTAACTTGCACCCAATTAAAAATGAGGCAGAAATTTCATACACAGGTGCCTCTGTAAGCCCTCCGCTGTCAGACCGTCTAAGTTGAACACCCGTGCCCAGCTGGCATTTCTTTGTCACCCTTTTCATAGTAAGGACCCCGAGCCGTCGTCCTCATGAAGGGCCATTCATCCACCTACTTGCGACCTCTTTCTTCATCAGCTCATTCTTACATGCTACAAGAAGAGTTTGAAAAGGAAAAACATCCGTTTTGATGTTGTAACAGTCCAAGATAAAATCTTCCATTTCTCAGAATGAAATAGATGTCATAGCTGAGGTTCCTTTTTTTCCCAAAGGATATAATGGTATCATTAACTGTTTTCTTTGATGTGGGTTCCCAGACTATTTATTAGTCATACCCATCAAGGGAAAGAAAAAAGCCTGACTCCCAAACCATGTGTAAATGATTGCAGGGTCCTTGATCCCTCAGCAGCTAGTAGAGCATAGTTTCTTCCAAGTTGTGTCAAGTGACAAACAGGCCACAGGAAATGGGGGACTCCCTCCAACACTGACGGCATCAGTGCAGAGGTTATGATGTTGCAAAGTGTTCTCTGTTATGGACCAGTACTTAATTTTGCACCATATTTGAATGTTAGTGATCTCTCCTGCCTATCAGTCTTGGTTGCCAACTAGATTATAAGTTCTTTGGGGCCAGGAGCTGTGTTGTACTTTTAATTTTGTGCTAGGCACAGGAGACATACACCACCCCTCTGTACCAGCAGAAGTTACCCAATGGCTGTAAGAGCATTTTTCATGTAGCACTCATCCCAGTAATCCAGACTATTTTGAGGGCCCTTTTGGGTGCACTTTTTCCATGCAAGTGATGCTCAACTGCCTTTACGGATGGGTTTGAAATGGACAGTGCAGGACCAGAAAGCATGCTGTTGTGAATTCAGCTCTCCCCCAGAATAAGCCCCCAATAGACTTGAGAACCCACAAAGAATTTGGAAAAGGTTTCAGTTCTTCTGGACTTGCTTTTTCTTTCCTTGTGCACATAACATGAGAATTACCTTTGAATACCAGTCTGTTTATTAGGCTCCACTCACTTGTTTCATGTTACCTCAATGACTATTCCATAGCACAAATTACATAGAGTTCATATAATTGTCATCAATAGGACCAGAGAAATAAATATATATATATATATATATACACACATACACACATACACACCACGGTCAGTTGAATTGGCCTCCACTTTAATGTTTAAATAATGTAGGGGCTCATTGCTAGACAGACACAGCAGTTCATAAATGCAGTCAGAGCATGGTTTATTTAATGACGCAAGTTGTTTCACTGGCATAAGCAGAATTACCCAGGATGGTTCTTGTCAGAGGACGAATTCTTGCACAGCTGGCAGTTTGCTCGTGACATTGGAGCCAAGTACAGAAAAGAAGCCCACATTAGACACAGTCCTCAAGACACTTTCTGAAAATGAACAACCTGAATAGTGAACTTCTCTTACCTCTAACATTCTGAAGGAAGTCCCTAGATAGCTATGCAGAAGGAGGTCAGCTACGTGGGACTTGTCATCTCTACCCCACTGTCCCTCCTGCTAATATACTCTTCATACTCAGGTGACATGGCTGCATTGCCCCAGGCCAGCCATACCCCACCCTGGCCTGGGGCATGGTGCATAAAGTATCACATGTTTATAGTTCTGTAAAAATTTGATGTGCCACATCACAGTTGTTTTTTTTGTTTTGTTTTCTTTGTTTTTTTTTTTGAGAGGTTTTTGCTATAGGGCACGTGCACTCGCCAGACAGACAGAGAGAGACATAGAGACAGAAAGCGAGAAATCACCCCCCAGGGGGATGGTCACACTGCAATCCCTTCTCCTCCATTCTTCTCTCGGGATCTTGGGCACGCACGCACACACGCCCGGCATGAGTTCTAAGCCACCTGGTCCGAACGTGAACCGTGGTTAACTACGTGGGAGTCCAGCGACATAGCCATTACGCTAGCTGCTGGTTCCCCCACATCACAGTTTTTTAATGCAGTCTGTTTCCTGAAAGGTTTTTAAAATATGGTAACATCAGACACAAAAAGCATGAGTCTAAAAGAGAAGAGGCTTTATCTTTTCTTATAGCAGATGCTGCTTTAAGTATATCTATAGTTTCTTGAAAAAAACAAACAAAAAAAAAACCTGCTCATAGACCTTTTATTCCATCTTTCATTACTCAGTTCCTCATTTTTTCCTGAAAATGTTGGAACATTGTTTTTTATTTGGATTTACCGTGCTTTTGGTGCTTGCAGGTTTGTCCTAAGTCAGATTTGCTTGGAAGATCCCCAACTCATCCCCGTAGCCACACTATATGCCAATCTAAGAGAATCCCATGGAGATTCTGAACAAATGATCTCATACTTGCTTGATAAAAATTGCACTATGGAGAAACAGTGCAGTGGTGGTGTTCTACCCAGCAAATGTTGAGAGCAAGGGGTGGGGAGTTTTAGCTGTGCAAAACTGGTGTCCACATTGGGAGGTGTGCTCCAGGCAAAGGCACTAACATGTGACAGTGTTTCAGGGCTTTGTCTGAAATGCCCTTCCAGCGCCTTCCTGACAGCAAGCACAGTCTCTGAGAACACATGGCATGTTAGCTGGAACTCTCCTAGAGCTGAAAACAGCTCAGGCACCCTGCTGGCCCAGACACACTCCCCCACCCGCAAGGACAAACAGTGTGTTGGTGTTGCAGGAAACAACGTGGTTGCCCATCTCTCTTCCCGGACTTCTCCATGACATTAATGGAGTCTGAATGAGTCTCTGTGTGCTAAGGGCAGAGAGTTTAAAAAAAAAAAAGTGTCTAGTCATGTGTATGCAAGTGCTTGCTCGACTCCCAGTGTTGTGCTGGTGTCATTCTGCCGCATTGCTCAGAGCTTCATCTGTGTCATGAAGGAACGCCAGTGACGTGTGTGTAACTGCTGGCAGGCTCTGTCCAAAGACTTCGGCTTGTCTTACATCTGCTCTCTGTGTTACTCTGACTTTTCAGGTTGGGGATATGCCCAGCAGGGCTTGCAAGACACTCTTACCCACATTTCGTAACTCTCTGTGTTTAGTGATATTATTAGGGCACTGCCCTATGCCAGGAGGCAGAAAGGGTAATGTTTAGAGGGAAAATTACGGCTCTAGTAAAAAGCCTGGAAATTTCTCAGAGGTTTTTATTACCCGTGTTGAATCTCTAATACTTGTTTTATGTGTTGTTACTCTGTAAAAAAAAACAGAATATTTTGGCAGCTCTAGGACAAAGGACACACTCAAAGACACATGCTCCTGGTACCTTGAGGACTATGCGGTCTTACCTTTGGGGCTCTATCTGCTCCTGTCTCCTCGCCCAGAGTGTACACCAGGACAGTGCCTGAACGCACGCCCGTGAGGTGCCCATCGATGGCTACACTCTTAGGAGGAATCTGCCAGGAAAGCAAAAGTGCTGGGATAGTCTCGAGGGCCAGTGGGGTGAGGGCTGTCTTGTGCATCCAAATCACATTCTCCACTAAAGAGGGGAAGTCTAGCTGTAAAAAGTGCCTGGGGGCCAGCAGGTGACATGGTGGTTGAGCCACTGGACTCCCATGTGGCCAATCACGGTTTGTGTCCAAGACCTGGAGGCTTGCTTTCTCTCTCTCTGGTGAGCGCATATACCCTATAGAAAATTAAAATAATAATAATTATAAATCATTCTTTAAAAAAAAAGTTATTGGGACCCACAACTTGAGTTATGCCTGTGTTTTCAGCTCCAGATGCTTGGAGGACTATGCCAGGCTTCTCATGGATCTTATTTGGGTCATGGTTGTCACCTTGGGTCACACAAGCCCACAGGAAGCCCATCACATCAACAGTGAAACCCTTTAACTCTCAGGTTTTGCCAGTAAGGAACAATAAATAGCTAAGTAAGATTTTATTAAGACACAAGGATTTTGGGTGGAAGATGTGGAATGTTACTATGAAACAATTTCCTAAAAGGTATTTATCACTGACTTCGTCTTTAACTGTTTCTTTATCCTCTGAGAGGCCAAGGCAGCAACCCTGGCCAGCTCCTTAAATCTCAGAGTGAAATCCTGCGCAGAATGGGCCAGTTCCTAACAATGTGTGTGACTCCGGAATCAGAAGTCCCTCTCCTGAGACTTTATCTTCTAGTAATTCAAAAGCAAGAAGAGAAGTCATGAGTCAAAAATTTAATCTCTTCCTGTTGTCATAATAATAATGACAACCACTGACATACATTGAGCTGTCTGTGGACTTTCTGTTCACGGTAACAGTCACTGAAATAGGCACTGTTACTATCCCTGTTTCACAGGTTAGGAAGCCAGAAACTGACTGTCCTGCTCAGAATCACCAGATAGTAAATAACCATGCCGAATTTTACCTCACCGTGTGATCCAACTACCAGGATAGCAGCTGGCCCTGACATTGCAAAAATAGATAAGATACACACTCAGATATTTATATAGTGGCAGTTATAATCATTTTCAGATAACATACTGTGTAAGCATTGAACACGTGAGTCTGTAACAAGATGGGGACAGGATATCATAATATACTCGTAAGTGGTAGGAGAAGGCCTATCATTACAAATGTGAAAAATAAATGTATCTGCGTAGACTTAGAAAAGTAGTAAATACAGGATCAGCAGGTGGTGTGGAAACTGAGGCGGTTCGATCCCATATGACTGACTGTCCACTTTGAGTCCCAGATCTGGTGGCTTGAAAATCACACCAGGCACGTGTGCATGCATGCTCAAGATCCCAAGAGGAGGATGGAAGAGGGGGGTTGTGGGGTGCCCATCCCCTCTGGGGGGGTGATTTCTCACTTTCCAACCCTCTTTCTTTCTCCCTCTCTTTTACTCTCTGGTGAGCACATGTGCACTGTGGCAAAACTTAAAAAAAAAAAAAATAGTTACTACAGAATGAAATATTTATGTTGGGAGACCTGGGATACTGCATCTTTGTTTTCTATTAAGTCATTGGGAAAGTCATGATGTATTTTTCTATGTTTTTCTATCCAGAAATGCACCATGACTTTCCCAACAACCCAGTATTTAGCATGATTTTAATATTGCTGGGTCATTATTTCACTGATATATAATGTTTTGTTGGTGGGGTGGGCAGTGAAGGGAGAGAGAATTCCAAGAAAAATTAAAAAGTCA